>NC_081405.1:193780068-194380068 GCF_030272615.1 Cryptomeria japonica | reverse complement strand
GGGTAGTTAGTTGTGTGGTTCAGAGGATCTATGATTTTACTTTGATGTATATGTCAAATTTCTGGCATTGATGTCAAAGGGGGAGAGATATACATGTGAAAATAAGAGCTTAACAAAGATATCAGTGACAAGGGGAGTTTGGTCTATGGTTTGGTTATTTGGTTTAGAACATCATTGATATATCATTTGTTGGATGTCTTCCATTGGGGGAGACTTGTTTGACATTTCTTGGCACTTGGATTTTTTTCGCATCTAGTGTTGCCATCATTGCCAGAGGGGGGGATTGTTGGCAATTTGGAGGAATTGATTATGTGTTGCATTGATGTTTGTCATTAATGTCAACACTAGCTTGTTTGGTTGTCTACCGGGTTCCGGTAGAGTGGTTGGATTGTGATGTTGATCTGGAGACTATCTTCAGTATTCTCTGGTATGTTCAGATTGGTGGAACTAGTTTGGTTCATTCATTCATGTGCATGCCACATTTAGTTTGTTTGGGATTTGGTAATCCGAAATCTATCATATGTTCTAGTAATCTTTTTAGTTACCGGTAAGAGTTTTACCAATAGAGCTTTGTTGAAGTTCTTTTGAGGGATTTGATAAATAGTGTTGGTGGGGCTTGTAGAAGGTTTTTGGGATGCTAATGGTTATCATGTTCATGTTCTAGTTGACCGGTGGTGTTGCATTTAGCACCGGACCTAATGCTATTATGTTAGATTTGGACTGGTTTATGTAACATGTTGGTGGATTCTCTTGATGCATTACTGGTTGGATTTATTGTTTGGATAATATTGTTTCGGTCTCAGGTCGACTTGTGTTATCATTGGTTTGTGGGTTTATGTAATAGTTTTATTGTATTATCTTTTAGGTGGTCGACCTAATTGTTTAGGTCCCGGGTTGGTATAAATATGATGTAAGATCTCTTTTGTAGATCGTGGTAATAGGTTATGGGATTATCTATGTGTGAATAAAGTTGTAATCATATGCAAAGGTTTTGGTTGATCATAAGTGATCGAATTGTGTTTGTATAAGAGGTTTAAGACCTCTAGAATTGAGCTTAATTGGAACTGTACTCAGGCATAGGAGATTCTATTCTTGTAGTTCATTCTTATTTGTGGATTGGTCTAAAGATTTATGTAGTCATTGAGGCTCCTTTGTGATGAGTAGTGTGCTCTAGGCTGTTGGTCTTCCTGCATGTGTAGACCCCTTAGTGTAATCACATACTTATTGCAAAAGTATCATTTGATTGTGGACAAGGTTTCCCACCATGATTTTTCCCTTTACCAAGCTTTCCACATACAAATATTGGTGTTATGTGTTGTTGATGCATGGTTTCTGGTTTATAATTTATGTTTGTGCTTAATTGATATATCTGTTATTCTGGTATTTGGTTTATGCATTCTAGTAAAAGGTTTTGTGTGCTTAAAGTTTCAGAATCTTCTAACAATTGATTCACCCCCCCCCCTCTTAGTTGTTTACTAGCTATCCTAACACCTAACACTAGAAAAGATCTTTGTCAAATGAACAAGTATTAAGGGATAGTTTGGAGTTAAGCAGTGATGAATCATATTGTAGAGATAATAGACCTTGTAGAGATTTAGTAAAAAATAGATAATGTCAAGAGAATACAACCATCATTCTAGTGAGAACAAGCAACAGACACTTGGAGAGAAAAATATAATTATAGTTGAAAGCCTTATGACTATCATAAATGTAGATCTAGTGACTAAGGAGGTGAATTTGTAGTCACTAGGGTATGGACAACCTTCCCAAGCAAAGTGAACCAAGTCTTAAAGATAGCACAAAGACAATGAATAGATAAGGCATGCACATCAAATGTTGGCAAATGGCAATGCCTTAATGAAGAAAGAATAGTCACAAAGTCTTGCCAAGAAGTCAACTGTGGACAAAACTTTTAAGACAGAGGTCCCCATGTTTGACACCAGTATTCCTATCAATTGTAGAGATTATGAATATGACTATCCAAGCATAATAACATCAAGATATGAGTTAGCAAGATAATAGAGAAACAATGGTTTAGAGGTCTAATAATAATGATCAGAGAATAATACAGTCAATCAATAAGAGAAGACCTAGAGATTGAAAAGCACTATGAGTAACATGGATGATGTTCACAAAATAGTGATTAAGTTCTTTTGTTTGTCAACAAGAAAGAGGCAATAATGATGAGGATCTAGACAAAAGATAGAGTAGGGAAAGAGCAATCAAATATTGATACAAGCACAAAGAACATTGTCAAAACTTATTGAGTAGCATCATGACCAGTAACAAAGCATTAGAATAGTCCAAGCACCAAAGAAGCATATGATATAACCATTTTTAGTTTTACTATTTCAATAAAGATTTTGGTGACAAAGGAAAAGATAATCACTATAAAATTTGTTACAGAGCTTCATGTGACAATGAGAAAGGTTTTAATTCAAAGAGTATAGTGATACCTTCATTATTACAAGATAAAAGTCTTTCACAGCTACAACAAAGGGAAGAATATCCATGAGCATTGTGATGAAGTAATCGTATGTTGTGACAAAGAAACTAAGTCCTTTCAATAGTATTGTTGCAGCATTCAAGCCATCTAGTTATGGAGGTCAATATAATAGAGTATTTGTTTTAGAAAGAGGAATGAATGTAACAATCATATAATGCATTATAGTCTTGAATAAGAACACCTTTATAAACTCACTAAACAAGAGCTTTATGTTTGCAACCTGCATGCAAGAAATAAAGACAAAATACAACAAAAGTGGCTTTAACAATGATAGCCTCATACGAGATAGATGACAAACCTAATCAAAGAGAAACATATCTAAGGAAATACAAAGATTAAGGATAAAGTATCAAGATATTATTTGAGGCATTAAGGTCTTGAGAAGAGACAACAACTTAAGGGTTCAAATGTTGAGCCCATGTAGCAAATGCATTAAATATGGCTAGTTAAATACCTATTATTCAGCCATCATACAATCAGTACAAATATAAGTTGGGAAAGAAAAGAGTGACATTTGTTGGATATTGTTGCTGCTAGGATATGTTGTTCTCATTGATGTCAACATATTCTTGTGTTTTGGTGTTGCAAAGCTATTTGGTGTTTTGGTGATTTCATTGAGATTGATATGGCTAGTAAACCTATTTGAGATACTAGAATACTTTATTCCTTATTAGTTTCAGTGATCCAAAAGTCTACTTGATCATATTATTTGATCTGGTTTGTAGTTCACTCTTTCTGTTAAGAGGATGGCAGAGTTTGGTATTTGATCGGGTGAGCTCCGGTATGATTATATCTTTGATTACAGATTTAGGAGAATGTTTTAGATGTTCATGTGTATCTTCATTTCAGATGGTTCGTGATTTGATTCTCTACAAGCTATCTTTCTAGTCTAAATGTCAAGTGTTCTTAAGAGTTAGTGTGTTGATCAATGAAGATTTGAATAAGTGGTGTTGGCGCAGCTATTGCAGATGGTTCTAACATGCTTGTTGGTGTTTCTTGATCATTTCCTATTAATTTTAGTGGTCTGCATTGATCCTTGTGCGTGTTCTTGGTGAATTTGTTGATCTAGTGATATTCTTCATGTTATGCAGTATTTTTGGTGGTGTAACGTGTTGCAATTGATCTTGTTGATATTTTCGGTGCTGATGCATGATTGGAGATTTTGTTTAGGTATATTCTATGTTTTCTATGACCTTATAATGGTCTAATGGTTGATCTATGTATTGTGCAATGTAATTTTGTAATTGAGGGTTGAGGGTTTGGCCGACCTTGTAAGTCAAGGTTGATGATTTATATAAATAAGTGGTATAGTCATGTAATTTAGGTGTTGATGTTGTGTCTGCATTATCAGAGAGTGGTGTATGTGCACATAAGAGAATTTATCCTTCAATGTGGTGTATTGAGCGGAGATTGTTGCAAGGCAGACAAATGTGCTTAACCAGAACTGTCAACAGGCATTAGCAGATGTTATACTTGCAGTTCATATATGTTGGATTGTAGTCTGAATCTTAATGTAAGGTAGTGAACCTTTTGGGTCATCTTATTTTGAGGAGTGAGCTCTAGGAAGTGTGCCTAAATGCATGTGCATTCCCCATTGTAACATTTACTCATACTAATGTAGAGTATCATCTCACTGTGGGTAGGTTTCCACCATGGTTTTTCCCTTAATTGGGTTTTCCACATCAAAAATCTTGTGTTATGTGTTGTGGTGTTATTGTCTTTATCTTTAATCTTGTTGCAGTTGTTTAGATCTAATATTGTGCTTAATTTAGTTAATCTAGTGAAAATTGATTCATCCCCCCCTCTTAGTTTTCCTTATTTGTTGCTACTAACAATTAGTATCACAGCTAGATCCTCTGGAAGTAGCTTGACCACTTGAGGAGATCTGGGATGGTATCCTATGTGTTCAAGAAGGAGAGTCCTAGATTTGATTGAAGCAATTATACTGTTTGGAAGTACCTGATGGAAGTTCATTTGAAATGTATTGGAGATGAGTATTGGAAGATCACAAAGAATGTCTATAATGTTCCTCAGAATAGACAGGTTACTGCTACTAAGATCAAGGATGCTAAACATAACATAAGAGATAAGGAAGCATTTTTGAGTGCCTTGTCTGATTCATAGATGAATAATGTGATGGGTTTGTAGATTGCACATGAGATTTGGAAGAAGTTAGAGACCTTGTATGAAGGTGATGCACAAGTTAAAGTTTATAAGATACAAAGTTTAAAAGCGAAGTATGAAGCATTGATGATGGGAGATGATGAGAATATAACATCCTTTATGGCTAAGTTGAATGATCTTGTCATGAATATCAGATGTGCTAGTGGAACCCTTAAAGAAGATGAGATATGTTACTAAGGTGTTGAGATCATTGCCTCCTTACAAACATAAGTTATCTGTTATTGATGAGATCCGGAGTGTGACTACTATGACTAGAGATATGTTGGTTGAGAAGCTTGTTGCATTTAAGTTGAGTGAATTTGGATAATCACATGGTAAATCAGAGATTGCATTCAAAGCCTTTGTATCCAGGAAGAAAAAGTATGATCCAGGAGAAAATTCATGTTGGGTATCCAGATTTGAAAGAATAGGAAAGAGAATTGGATGAGCTTGAAGCCCTTATTGCTCAGAGATTTCCTAAAGGAGCCAATAAGTATGATGCAAAGTTACCTCTAAAAATTTTCTCTTGTAATAAGATAGGACATTTTGCTTCTAGGTGTCCTGAGAGAATGTCTAGATATGATAAATTTGAAAAGCATGATAGATCTGATAAGTATGATAGATATGAGGAGCATGGTTGGAATGATAAGCCCTATATGCCCTACCGGAAGTACAAAAATTAGAAGAGATGCTACTATTCTACTAATGAAGGTGTGATAGATGAAGAAATAGAGAATGGTAATTTCGAAAACAAATTTGTATTTATTGCTATCAAGGAAGACTATATGGTATCAGTGAATCCTACAAGCTGCATTGTTGAGGAGAAAGCTTTAGCTACTAAGATTGAAGAGAAATATGAATGGGTGATTGACAACGGTTATTCACATCATATGACAGGTGATAAAAGAAAATTTGTATGGAAAGGTATGATGGTAGAATAATGATATTTGGAGATGACAAAGCTTTTGTGAATCATGGTAGAGGTTCTATATCTTTTAATGGTAAGCATAATACTGATGATGTCTTGCATGTTATAGGTTTGAAACATAATCTTTTGAATTTTGGATAGATGGTTGACAAGGGATATGATTTATAATTCAAGAATGGTAAATGTAAGATCCTAAATGCCTCTGGTATAGAGATTGCATCTAGAACTAAGACTAAATGTAATATCTTTCACTTGAATGCTGGTGAGAAAAGTTGTTTGTGTTAGACAGTTCAGATAACTGGAAGACAACTAAGAGGTGGGAGGGGGTGAATCATTTGTCACAAATTACAGGAACACTCAAAAATTAAAAATTTAATACCGAAACCCAAAACAATAATACTGGAATAATAGTTAATCCAATTAAGCATAAATAGTAATCACAGAATAAAAGCCTGTTGGCAAATGCACACTCCAATGAGATATTGTAGGTGATTGAAGGTATTTCATTGATGGCAACCTTGCAATCATGTGATATTGGCAGGTGGACATAGGAATTGGCACTGGCAGACTCTACACCAGCACATAGAACACCGACAGTGAAAAGGAAGAATACCGGCACCCTGGCCGACAAGAATTTTATGTATTTATATTTTGTAATTAATTGTAAAATCTTTTGTAAGCTGACATGGTGGATTGTAATATGAATCATATATGTATGAGATCATTGTAGATCATTTAAGAGATAAGGATATAGGATGTGAAATATACAAACCTAATATGTGAATTATTGGTTAAGGGTTTATGTTGTAGCACAGCTTAAACCGATACTGAATCTAGCATAGAAGATGCTGATCTAAAGTAGTACAAGACATTGGATTAGTATAATCCATTTTTGTAAGTCAGTGAGACTTCTTTTGTAATTGAGCAGTAAGCTCTAGGCACTTGGCCTTCCTACATGTGCAGGCCCCTATTGTAAGAGTAATATTCCCTTATTGGCCAGCAAGTGAATATTGTGGGTCACAAATCCCACTGAGGTTTTTCGCACATCGGGTTTCCTTGTTAAAATACTGTGTTATGGTGTGCTTCTCATGTTGTTATTATTATTCTTATTTACTGCATTATTTTTGGTTTACCGATACTCAGTTTTAATATGCTTTTCATGTTTTAAATCAAGTAATTTGATATACCAGTTAGATACTGATTCACACCCCCCCCCTCTCAGTATCTTTGGGAATCCTAACAAAGTCATCCAAACAACACCAAGATTTATACATGGAAAATCCAATTAAGGGAAAAACCATGATCGGAAGCCTACCCATAGTCAGATAATACTTCTGTAGTAAGTATGTGAATTACAATGAAGGGGCCTACACTTGCAGGAAGGCCAACAACCTAGAGCACATTGCTTATCACAAAAAGAGCCTCGTTGACTATATAAATCTAGAAAACAATCCAAAGAAGTGTTGAACTGCAAAAGATAGCATCTCTTGTGCCTGAGTACAGTTCTAGTTAAGCTCAGTACCAGAGGACTAAATCCTCTTACATAAACCCAATTTGATCTCCAATGATCGACCAAATCCTCTACCTGAATGATATTACATTATTCGCACATTACATTCCTTGACCATGACCTCTTACTTTTACCATGATGATCTACAATGAGATCTTACATCTATATATACAAACCCTTGACCATAAACAATTAGTTCAGCCACCAGATAATAAACCAATTACATAATTACAAACCATGTTGGCCTTAGACCAAACAAATAATATCCAACACATAAGACATCACAGAAATACATCGAGAGGTCCAATCCATACGTTGCGTTAAATCTGGTCCATAACCTAGATCAACCGAGACAAATTATAGATCCACACACTTCATTAATGATCTCCAACTGCCAAGTCTCAAACATTATCACCAACAGCATCCTAAAACTCCATCAGAAGCTGCACCAACACCAGTTATGCAATTCATCAAAGATCTCCACTAAAAGCTCTACCGGTGAAACCCTTGCCGGAACCAGAAACCAATCTTCTAAGCAAGTAGGATAGCATCCAATCACCAGACCAAAACCAATTGACCAAATGTGAGCATTAGTATTCTGAACAAGCCAATTCCATCACTAGACTATACTGGAGTCTATCGAATCATGCCAGATCCAAGTTAACTAGAAACCACTCAACCTACCAGGACCAGAAGGGTGTCGGTAAAGCATCCAAACAACTAGTGTTGACATCAATGATAAAACATCAATGCAACACATAATCAATTCCACTAAATGGCTAATAGTTTGATTGCTTAGATTGATGAAAAATGGTTGTAACATAGGAGAATGTGCCATGTTACTTTGACTTCATGATAAGAATAATTTCTACTTAAGCTATTAGATATTTGCCTAAAATTGTGAAGCCTGCTAATCCAGTATGGAAGGAATGTCAGATGGGAAAGCAAAAAAGAACTTCATTTAAGAGTAAGTTGTATTCATCTAATGGATTGCTAGATATTGTTCATACTGACTTATGTGGTCCTACTAGAATGAGAAGCATGCAGGGTGATATATATTTCATGTTGTTGATTGATGACTATTCAAGGATGATGTGGGTTACGTTTCTAAGGGAGAAATATGAAGAGCTGGAGAAATTTAAGATATTTGAAGCTAGAATGGAGATAAAGATAGGATTGAAGCTAACGTGCCTAAGATCTGATAGAGGAGGATAATTTACATCAGGAGAGTTTGATACATTTTGTGAGAGGAATGGAATTAGTAGACAATTATCTGCTCCTAGAACCCCTCACTAGAATGGAGTTGTTGAAAGGAAAAATAGAACTATCTTGGATGCTGCAAGAACTATGCTGATAGAAGGAAATGTTGCATAGACCTTTTTAAGGGAAGTTGTTAGCACTGCTATTTACATATTCAACCAGGTGTACATTAAAGGTGATTTTGGTAAGACTCATTGTGAGCTATGGTTTGGTCATGTTCCTATAGTTAGATATTTCAGATATTTTGGAAATAAATGTTATATCAAGAGAGATGAAGATATAGGAAAGTTTGATGCAAGATGTGATGAAGGAATCTTCTTGGGATATTCTACTAAGAGCACGACCTGCTGGTTCTATAATAAGAGACTAAAGAAGATAATTGAGAGTGCAAATGTGAAGGGGGATGAATATCTTGGAAAGAAGATCTAAGCATGCGGATATGATCTTGATGATGAAGATGTTGTTCCTAACCTTGTGTAGACTGAGATTCTTACATAAAATATTCCAGTGGAGACAGTATATCCAGAGATTGCTACTGCCAGTGAATATGTGCATGAGCCTAAAAATTAGAATAATCAGAAGACTCCAAGGTATGTAAGATTGAATCATTCAAAAAATTAGATTATTGGTGATATGAATAAAGGTGTGATGACTAGGAGAAGGACTAGTGCTGAAGAGATATGTTTGTTTTCAAAGCCTGAACCTAAAGATGTAGTAGAAGCATGTAAGGATGAAAATTGGATAAAAGCAATGGAAGAAGAACTAAATCAAATTGAAAAGAATAACACTTGGGAGATTGTTCCAAGACCTAAAGACAAGAATGTGATTGGTACTAAATGGGTGTTTCGGAATAAACTGAATGAAGTCGGTGAAGTTGTCAGAAACAAAGCAAGATTGGTATGTAAAGGGTGTTCTCAGATGGAAGGTATTGACTATGAAGAAAAATTGTCCCCTGTAGCTATAATTGAAGCTGTTAGATTGTTGCTTGCATATGTTGCTTACAAGAATTTCAAGGTATATCAGATGGATGTCAAGTCAGCCTTTTTGAATGGTGATCTTAAAGAGGAAGTCTACATTGAGAAACCAAATGGATTTTCTTTATCAGGTGAAGGAGATATGGTATGTAAATTGAAGAAAGCACTATATGGATTGAAGCAAGCCCATAGAGCCTCGTATGCAAGATTGGATAAGTATTTGTTGAAGTTGGGATTTTGTAAAGGTATTGTTGATTGTAATTTATATTTTAATGTTGAGAATGATAACATTTTCATGTTGAAGTCTTTCTTGATGATATCATTTTTGGAGGAGATGATATGAATTTGAAATTTGCTGATGATATGCAAAAGGAATTTGAGATGAAATTTTGTTTAGGATTGCAGATTACTCAGACCGGTAAAGGTATTTTCATTTCTCAATCTAAGTATGTGAAGGAATTGTTGAAAAAGTTTGGATTAGATGATTCTAAACTTGTTGGAACTCCTGTGGTCACTAGATGCAAGCTGTCTAAGAATGATGAATCTAAGAAAGTGAATCAGACTTTGTATAGATCTATGGTTGGTGGATTATTGTACTTAACTCAGACTAGACCAAATATTATGCATGTTGTTTGTCTTTGTGCTAGATTTCAAGTTGATCCTAAAGAGACTCATGTTATTGCTATAAAAAGGATTTTCATATACTTGAAGGGGATTGTTGACTATTGTTTGTGGTATTAGAAGAATGATGATTTCGTGCTATGTGCCTATACTGATGTTCAATGGGTTGGTGATGTTGATGACCGGAAAAGCACTACCGATGGAGCATTATTTTTGGGAAAGAAGTTGATTTCATGGTCCAGTAAGAAACAAGATGGTCTATCTTTGTCTATTGCTCAAGTTGAATACAATGTTGCTACTAATAACTGTACTTAGGTAGTTTGGATGAAGCAAATGTTGGAGGATATTAGAATTGTTTATGATAAGCCTACTGTTATATACTGTGACAATTAAAGTACTATTAATATTTTAAATAATCTAGTGTTGCATTCTAAAACAAAGCATGTGTCAATAAAATATATGTCATATGCTTAAAATCATCATTGCTTAACTATAAATAATAAGGAAATCATGAATCCCTATTCTAGCTAAATAATTTAAAAAACAACAATAGAATAACACAATCAAAGCAATAAGGATTTAAAATATCAATTAAGACTCCCTATTCCATGACTCCATATGGCTTTCATTGATCTTCTCTTCTTTATGGTATGATGGCTCTCAGATATTACGCTGGCAACTTGCAATTAACACAAAGATTTGAAGTTCGTGATTCTTGTAATGAGAAATTGATGCTGAATTTATAGATTTTTGGGTGAGATTGATTGAGAGGTGGAACTAAAGTGAGCTCACATGTTGATTGATAGTTGAACTGCTGATTGAAGGTGGAACAAAATAGATTGAATAGTTAACTAATTGATGACTGATTGAAAGCTTTTTGGAAAAAATCAAAGTGGAAGATAGAAATAGATATTGGAAAGATAATTGATTTAACTAATCAATTAATTGAATTGATCAATTTACCATGTGCTTGTGCTTGATTTTGATTTTCAATTTAATATTTGCATGAGAATTGATTTAAATATTTAAATTTAATATTTGAATATATTTAGAACTTGACTTAGATATTCAATTTGATTTTTGAAATTATGCACATGTATTTGAAATTAGATGAAATTTGAAGAATATGAATTTGAATTTGAATTAGAAGAATTAATGAAATTAAAAGAAATTAGAATTTTGAGAATTGGAAATAGAATTAGAAGAATTAATTATCTAATTAAATAATTTAAAGAAACTATTTAATTATTTAGAAATTAAATTAAATTAAATAATAAAGATTATTTAAATTAAAGGATTAAAATCACAATTAATTAAATAATTAATATTTAATTAATATTTAAAAAAGAGTTAAATGATTAGTTAATGAGAGATAGAAATTGAAAATGAATTTATTTAAATTAAAGGATTAATAATCACAATTAATTGAATAATAAATATTTAATTAATATTAGAAAATGGTTTAAATGATTAAAAGATTATAGAATTGAAATAAAATAATTAGTAAGATTATGAGGGAATATGAAAATAGAAGAATAAAATTAATTAGTTTAATTAAATAATTAAAGAATTATTTAATCAATTAGATGAATAATTAGTACATGATCAATGAGACATGTTTAGGTGTCTACATTTGCCCCTCTTTGAGACAATGTCAGAATGGTGTTGTTTCAAAGAAAACAAAAAAAATTCCTGCCCCGACAATGCTTAGGGTGAAATGCCCCCTCAAGAGATTAATTATGCATCAAAGGTATGAATGATCTCTCAAATGAAGAAGAATGTGAGATAGAAGAATAGTTAGTTATTTAGAGATATAGATAGGTGATGTGAAGATGATATTAAGATAGAATATGAGAGAATGAACCTTATAATGAAAGATGAGAATTAGAAGCAATTGAGGATGATTGATATGAGATGATAGATTGATAATGATAGACTAAAAATGAGGATGGTGGTTTTCACGAACTTTTGTGCCTTTATTCATAGGACAATTTATATTCATCATTGATCCTTATTATGTAACAATGGAGCTTTGCACATCAGGATATAAGGAACCAAGATGTAAACATATCTCATTGATGAAACAAACACGTAGCAAACAAGGAGTGAACCCTCCACTCTGGGAATAATGCCAGGGGTTGACGTATGTGCAATAGTCACAAGCATAACTATCCTTGAATTTTGCATAGGATATTTGTCGAATGAACATACCAACATAGACACCCTAGGAACCATTGCCCTAGAACTTCATTGGTTCACACCAAAAACATCAAACAAAGAAAAAGATCATGACCATCCTAGCTTCCCTAGTCGCTTATGGACATTCATTGAGTAGCATAGGAACATGATCTGTTGCCAAATTATAATGTTGGTATTTTGGATATCTTGATATGGTTTTGTCATTGATGTCAACAATTGTCATCACTTCTCAACACTTATCAGCACTTGGAGATTTTGGTTATGTTCACTGGCAAAATAGAGACTTATGCAAGTCATTGGTATTTGGTTCACTGACAGATTATATTGTTCACCGACACTTGGAATGAATTGGAAACTACTTGGTTATGTGGAAGATATTATTCGATCACTTGGTTTTGGTGATTTGATTAACTGTTTATTCGGGTTTGCATATTTGCTGTTACCGACAAATAGGTCCAAGATAAGCACCGACAGACTTATCTATTCCAGATCAGCACAACATGTTATGGAAATGATTTATTATTATTGTAAATGCATTGAGTCGACATCATGCATCAGATATTGATTTGTTTGTAATTGATTTTACTATAATATCTTTTAGTGAGCCGACCTATTCAATTGGTCTTAGGTTATGGTATATATGTAAGATCGAAAGGAGAAGGGATTGTGAATGCGAAAAGGATTGCAATAAGGTATATGCGAAAATAAGCAAAGCTATACATGCAGACATCATTTGAAGGTTGAAGGAAGGATTTTGTGAAGGCAATCAAAACTTAACCAGTACTGAATCTGGCATATGAAGATGCTATCTTGTGCAGTATATTATTATTGGATCTAACCATCCAATTGTAGTATGTGTGACTCTCATTTTGTGATTGAGTAGTGAGCACTAGGCAGCTAGCCTTTCTGCATGTGTAGAATCCATATTGTACACACATATTATCTACAATAGTAACATTTGATTGTGGGTAAGGCTTCCCACCATGGTTTTTTCCCTTATAGGGTTTCCACATACAAACATTTGTGTTATGTGGTGTGGATGTTATTGTCTTTCTGTTTCTTGAATTAATCTTTACCGGTATTGCAATTAACTATTAAAGCTATCTACCGACATAAAGTTTGGTTTATCGATATTAAGCATTAAGTTTTGGTTAAATTAATTTTAGTTGAATTTATTGGACAACTGATTCACCCCCACCCCCTCTCAGTTGTCTCTGGGACCTAACAATTGGCATCAGAGCATAGTCCTCTTTTTCTAGAAGTTTAATAGCTGGAGGAGATCCAATGTCTTCTAACTATTTCAGGAAGGACAGTCCAAAACTTGATGGAACTAACTATGGCATATGGAAGATCAGGATGGAGACACACTTGAATTGAATTGGAAAGGATATATGGGAGGTTACAAAGAATGGTTATATTTCTCCTACTCCCGATCAACCTAATCCACCAACCTTGGGAAAAGATGAGGAAAATGATTGCAAAGCAAGAGAAGCACTTTTGAGCACATTGTCAGATCAGTGAGTCATGGGATTGTCAGATAGATCTACTACTAAAGCTATTTGGGACAAACTAGAAACATTGAATGAAGGAGATTCCACGGTCAAAATTGCAAAACTTGAATGCTTCTAGGTCAAGTATGAAAGTCTGAAAAATGGAAGAAGAAGAAAGAATTTCTGCTTTTATAAAAAGAGTAAATGAAATTGTTTAGGGTATACAATGTTGTGGAGGAACCTTAAGTGAAGATGAGATTGTTTCTAAAGTTTTAAGAGCTTTTCCACCAACATATAAAATGAAAGTTACTACTATAAATAAATCTGATTAGAAAGCCTTCTATGCAAGAGAACTTGAAGAAAGCAAGAGAGAAAATGAAGAACTTGAAGCACTATTTGCAAGGAAAATGCCTAAAGGTCTAATTGGAAGTAAGTATGAAGGTAAAGCACCCTTTAAATGTTTTAACTGTAATAAGATTGGTCATATGGCATCTAGATGTCCTGATAGACATGAAAGATTAAGAGAAGAAGCTAAAAGAACATATAATCCTAACCCTGACTATCAGAAATACAAGTTTAAGAAGAATAGAGACAAATCTTCTTATTATGTTGATGAAGGAGTTACTGATGATTCTGATGAGGATCCGGCAGACAATGGATGGGATTTTGTTGCTATAACAAAAGATCAACCAACACCTACTATTCAACCAGTAGAGAAGACCCTTGCCACTAAAGTTGAAGGTAAGGATGAATGGATCATTGATTCAAGATGTTCACATCACATGACTGGTGATAAGAGTAAATTCTTAACCTTTCAGGAATACAATGGAGGTATAGTAAGATTTGGAGATGACAAAGCTTGTTTGATCAAAGGAAAAGGAACCATATCTTTTGATGGTAAGTACAATACTGATAATGTTTACTATGTTGAAGGTTTGAAGCATAATCTTTTTAGTGTTGGTCAATTAGTTGAGAAAGGATTTTAGTTACAATTCAAGAATGGTAAATGCAAAATCTTAAATAGAACTGGCTTGGAAATTGCAACCGACAATTAGACGAGGTAATATCTTTCATTTGAACAATAATGAGAAAGCATGTTTGATTTCACATATTGATGAAAGTTGGTTATGGTATAAGAGACTTTGTCATGTAAATTTTGATTGCATTGTGAAAATCAGTACTACTAAGGCAATTAGAGATTTACCTAAGATTGTTAAACCTCACAATCCGGTATGAAAGGAATGTCAATTTGGAAAGCAAGTTAGAGCATCTTTCAACAGTATTCTAGAGAAGTCTAATAATGTTCTTGATTTAATTCATACTGATTTATGTGGTCTAGCAAGAACTAGAAGTATACAAGGAGATAGGTATTTTATGCTAATCATTGATGACTATTCTAGAATGTGTTGTGTTACTTTTCTTCAAGAAAAATCTGAAGCATTTGGGAAATTCAAACTATTCAAGGTGATGGTAGAAAATGAAACCGGCAAGAAAATAAAATGTTTGAGATCAGATTAAGGAGGTGAATTCACATCTAAGGAATTTAATGCATTCTGTGAAGTGAATGGGATCAGAAGACAGTTCTTAGCACCCCGGACACCCCAGCAAAATGGAGTTGTGGAAAGGAAAAATAGAACTATCTTGGATGTAGCCAGAAGTATGATATCAGAAGAAAATCTACCTCATATATACTAGAGAGAAATGGTCAATATAGTTGTTTATACATTCAACATAGTTCACATCAGAGAAGAAACCAGTAAGACCCCACATGAACTATGGTTTGGTAATACTCCTACTCTTAAATATTTCAGAATATTTGGAAGTAAATGCTATATTAGAAGAGATGAGTATATTGGTAAATTTAATCCTAGAAGTGATGAAGGAATATTTCTTAGTTATTCATCTAAGAGCAAGGCATATAGATGTTTTAACAAGAGACTACAAAAAATTGTTGAGAGTGCAAATTTGAAAATTGATGAACAATTTAGAGGAAATTCAAGGTACACAAACTATGAACCGACAATAGAGATAATCACAAATGAACCTACTGTTAATACACCGATACAAAATGGTGATCCAGTTACACTGGCATCATTTGGAGATTCAACAGTCACTGAAGAACAACAGCAAGTAAAAACACCCTAGTATGTAAGACTGATTCATTCTGAAGATCAGATAATTGGAAACAAATTTCAAGGAGTTATGACAAGAGGAAGATTGAAAAATGAGGAGGTATGTCTTATTTCTCAAATTGAACCTACATCAATTAATGAGGCATGTGAAGATAAATATTGGATTAAAGAAATGGAAGATGAATTGGAACAAATTGAAAGGAATAACACTTGGTCATTAGTTCCCTGACCTAAAGACAAAAATGTAATTGGAACTAAATGAGTTTTCAGAAATAAACTTAATGAAGATGGCATGGTAATCAAAAACAAAGCAAGATTGGTGTGTAAGGGATATTCTTAGAAAGAAGGAATTGATTACAATGAAACCTTTGCATCAGTAGCTATAATTGAGGCAGTCAAACTTTTATTGGCTTTTGCATCACACAAGAACTATAAAGTATATCGAATGGATGTTAAATGTGCATTTATGAATGGAGATCTTGAAGAAGAAGTTTACATTGAGAAACCTGATGGATTTTCTTTGACAGATAACAAAGACATGGTTTGCAGGTTAAGGAAAGCTTTATATGGACTAAAACAAGCTCCTAGAGCTTGGTATGGTAGATTGGACAAGTATCTTTTGAAGCTTGTTTACAATAAAGGTAATGCTGACAACAATCTATACTACAAAGTGACTAATGATGACATCTTGGTTATTGAAGTTTTTGTTGATGATATAATCTTTGGAGGAGAAGATGGTTTGTGTAAAGACTTTTCTAACAAAATGCAGCAAGAATTTGAAATGTCTATGATTGGAGAGATAAAATTCTTTTTAGGATTGCAAATTTCACAGACTGATAAAGGTATATTCCTATGTTAATCTAAGTACTTGAAGGAATTACTAAAGAAATTTGGCATGGAAAACTATAAACCGGTAAGCACACCTATGACTACAACTGATAAATTATCTTTGAAGGATGAATCTACATCTATTAATTCGACTAGATACAAATCTATGATAGGAGGTTTATTGTATTTGACACAAACAAGACCTGATATTATGAATGCAGTATGTATTGTTTCAAGATTTCAGAGTAATCCTAAAGAAAATCATGAATCAGCAGTGAAAAGGATTTTCTGGTACCTACAGAACACTACAAATTTTGGTTTATGGTATCCTAGGGATGGAAATTTTGACTTATGTGCATACATAGATGCTAATTGGGCAGGAGATGTGGATGACAGAAAAAAGCACCACTGGTGAAGCATTTTTTCTTGGCAGCAAACTAATTTCATGGTTGAGAAAGAAACAAAGTTTTACAAGTCTATCAACATCATAATCAAAATATGTTGCAGTAGCAACCAACTGTACATAGATATTATGGATCAAGAAAATGTTGAAGGACATAAAGGTAAAATACAAGGAACCTATAACTATCTACTATGATAATATGGCAGCAATTGATATATCTAAGAACCCGATATTTCACTGTAAGACTAAACATGTTTCTATCAAATTCAATTTTCTAAAGGAGTATGTTGAAGAAAAAGAAGTGAAATTGGTTTATGTGAATACTAAAGAGAAAATTGCAGATATTTTTACAAAGCCTTTGCCTAAGGAAACATTTGAGTATCTCAAAGACGAACTTGGATTCCTACCCCCATCGATAGAGTCTTAGACAATTGATGTTTGTCATCAACCGGTAGAATTAACTGAGAACTATTTTATTCCCGCTTTGATGAGGAGAGCTACTTCTCAGGGGGAGTAGTTGGTATATTGAATGAGTTGGTATTTTGTGATAAGTTCTTTGAACTAATTGTATTTGGTTTTGTATTGCTTTGGCATTTGATGTCAAAGGGGGAGAGATTAAAATAGAAAAACACATGGATAACAAATATTATTCCTAGGGGGAGAGACTTTATCTCTTCTGAAGAGATATTATGTATTTTTGATTTCTGGTTATGATCTCTTTGGGAGATTGTTGATTTTTGGTTTTTCGCATTTCTGTTTTGGCACTTTGATGGTTTTTCTATCTTGTGTTACCATCAATGCCAAAGGGGGAGATTGTTGGTATTTTGGATATGTTGATATGGTTTTGTCATTGATTTTAACACTTGTCATTGTTTGTCAACACTTATCAGCACTTGGAGATTTTCGTTATGTTCACCGGCAAAATAGAGACTTATGCAATTCATTGGTATTTGGTTCACTGACAGATTATATTGTTCACCAGCACTTGGAATGACTTGGAAACTACTTGGTTATGTTGAAGACATTATTCGATCACTTGGTTTTGGCGATTTGATTAACTATTTATTTGGGTTTGCATATTTGTTGTTACCGACAAATAGGTCTAGGATAAGCACCGACAGACTTATCTATTCCAGATCAGCATGACATGTTATGGAAATGATTTATTATTATTGTAAATGCATTGAGCCAACATCATGCATCGGATATTGATTTGTTTGTAATTGATTTTATTGTAATATCTTTTAATGAGTTGACCTATTCAATTGGTCTTAGGTTATGGTATATATGTAAGATCTTATTTGTAAGATCGAAAGGAGAAGGGATTGTGAATGCGAAAAGGATTGCAATAAGGTATATGCAAAAATAAGAAGAGCTATACATGCAGACATCATTTAAAGGTTGAAGGAAGGATTTTGTGAAGGCAATCAGAACTTAACTAGTACTGAATCCAGCATATGAAGATGCTATCTTGTGTAGTAGATTATTATTGGATCTAACCATCCAATTGTAGTCAGTGTGACTCTCATTTTGTGATTGAGCAGTGAGCTCTAGGAAACTGGCCTTTCTACATGTGCAGAATCCATATTGTACACACATACTATCTAAAATAGTAACATTTGATTGTCGATAAGGCTTCCCACCATGGTTTTTCCCCTTACAGGGTTTCCACGTACAAATATTTGTGTTATGTGTTGTGGATGTTATTGTCTTTCTGTTTCATGCATTAATCTTTACCGGTATTGTAATTAACTATTAAAACTATCTACCGGCATAAAGTTTGGTTTACCGGTATTAAGCATTAAGTTTTGGTTGGGACCTAACAGATAAAATATAAAGATTAACTAGGACAAAATTCAGCAGCCATATTTTCCTATGTCTTCTTTAATTATTTGATGTGATGGTTGATAATGTCTGATCTTAGAAAAAGTGCGGACCCCGTTTAAGACTGACCTGTCTGATTTCGAGTGTATCCTCTTATGTTTAAGAGAAGATAATAATATGGATATTTGGTATGATTGATTAGATAGCTTGATTAGTTGATTGCAGATGTTTGACTGGATATTTGTATCCTTTGTTAACTTCTTGTGAAGGAATTGATGGATATCTACTAGGGTGTTTGATTCTTTTGAGACATTTTATTGCAAGTTTTTTGATCGATTTTGATTATTTTTTTGTCGTTTTTAGTTCTTTTGCAAGGATCTTTTTTGATGTTTTTGTATTTTTTTTAGGATCATATTTGAATGTTTTTGGTAGATTTTTTCAGGACTTTATCTGAATGTTTAGGATTTTGTGCTTTTCAATGTTTTTGGATTTTGTGTTTCTCAATGTTTTTGAGTTTTTTCAGGACTATATATGATTTTTATGACTTTTTAAATATGCCCCCAGTATGAAGATCTATATGATATGATGATCTTCATAATGCATGTGGAGACAATGAATTTTTGACATGACCTATGTTAATGTAAAATGCATGATAAAGATG
The DNA here is from genome assembly GCF_030272615.1 of Cryptomeria japonica. Taxonomy (NCBI): domain Eukaryota; kingdom Viridiplantae; phylum Streptophyta; class Pinopsida; order Cupressales; family Cupressaceae; genus Cryptomeria; species Cryptomeria japonica. Next base: position 194,360,569 of record NC_081405.1, on the reverse strand, counting down.
CATAAATCCTATTTGAACAAGGATGAACGTGTTTGTTCAGAATTTTGTAATACACCAATTGAATTAGAGGTACAAAACATTTCATAGATAAGTGGTCAATCGATCCTCAAGGTCCCCTGGAATATCAAATTAACACACTTAGTGACTAGGATTTACAAATGGAGGCGTGGAAAACTTCCCCCTTGATTCTTGAAACTTTGATCTTCTTTTTCCCATGTGTGTGCAAATGAGTTAATTGTTGCTCTTGTGTTCACTAAAGATCCTTGGCATCCTATATGACTAGCTACGTAGATTATTCTAACTTCAAAAGCATGCCGGATAGAGCCTTGTTGCCAACAAGCTTTTAGAGCTCTGACGAAGTTATACACTATAATATCTCGAATATTTCTCCATTGCTAGCAGACATACATAGCCCTGTTGGAATTACTCACATGTTCCCATAGTCAAGATTTTTGTCAAACTTGTATGCATGATATTTCAGTTATATATCATTTCTCTTTTGCCTTGAGATGGATATTTGGCATGGCACTTTTTCTTTTTATTTTCTTGCCTTGACTTGTAAGTAACGAATGGGTATGACAATTACAGTGGCACTAAAGTAGAATGTTAGATTTTTCACTAGTCATATGATCAACTAGGTTTCTAGAATGAATTAGAGATTTTATTTTTTATTAAGGAAAATCAGGTTTTAAGGGACTCGAAACCTGCTTACATTACGAAAAGATAATCATGAAAGAAGCAAGAGAAAATAGAACAAAGATAGAAAAGTTGCAAAAGACTAGCAGAAAACACAGCATGTAGGAAAAGGGACAGCTTAAAGCCAGCGAGAGACTGGCAAAAAAAGACTAGAATTACATTTCAAATAAAAACTTTTATGGACTCTTTTGCGTCCTTGACCAGCATCATCATAGCCTTAGCGGCTTCTCTCAGGTCTTTGTTCTCCTACTTTAGATGAATGTCTTTAGTCTTTATCTCCAAATCACAGGTCATCTACCTAGTTCTACGCCTGGAAGTTTGGGGAGCAAAGCTGGAGGTAGGCATATCATCAATGATCACCGTCTCTTTATTCTATTGGTTCCTCTCCAGACAATCCACTAGGGCGTTCATATTTTGAGATGAAACCATCAAGACGTCAAGACTGTGATTCATGAAATTCTTCAAAGCCTTCTCAGTTTTAGTAGCCCAATTGATGATGGCTTCATTTTCAACCTCGGCTTTATCTTTAACAATTTTTATCACATCTTCCAGATGTTTCAAGTATCCCTTTATCAAATCTTTTTCTGACCAATCCTACATTTCAATTTCATCCTCTTCCTCACTAGTTTCCACCTCTGCATCCTTTTTCCTAGTATTGGCATCCTTAGTCAAGTCCTAAATCTTATACTCCAAATCCCTCTGTTTATTCTTAATACTGGTAATATTTTCAATTACCCATTTCTGGAAATTGAAAAATTCCAACATGCTATTTCTGGCTACATTCAAGATGGAGTCTGTCATTTCCCTTCCCTGCTCAGAGCTCACAGAATTAGGGTTAGCTTCCTCCATGGTATTCTGGGCAACATTCCTATTATCCGAAGCAATAGGGTTTGAGTCAGGCTTTTCAACAAAAACTTTTCTCTTCACCTCCTCTTCTCCAGCATCCTCTTTCTTCTCACTCTCTGCTTCATAATCAGCCTCCTTCCCCTGTTCCTCCTCCATAATATCTTCAACATCCATGTCCTCTTTATCAACATCATCAAATCTTCCTTTTTATGGAGAGAAACATTTGACAAATCATCATCAGACTCAGAATCAACGCGGCTATCTGAAATATGTCCATTTGCCACCAAATGGTCATCCTTACTAACCCTAGCTTTTTTCATCAAGTGTTCATAAATAAGCTGAATGAGCCCTTGATGAGCTATGGGATAGGAATTGGGTTTTTTGGCGTGGTCAGCCAAACTCTCATTCAGGGAAGAAGCTAAGTAGAAAGGCAAAGAGATCTTAAACCCATGGTGGAAATGGTTAAGAATAGCAAAATGATAGTTATAAACCTTCGTGAATCTACCATCAATAGTTAGGAATTCCATCAAAACCCTTAACATATTCTACCAGAAGGACTTTACCTGATCAGGGAGGTAGTATGAAACATTGTCTTTCTTGATGAGCCAAACCTTCTCATCATCAATTTTAGGGAAATTTTTAATAGCTTCAGCTACAAACTTTCAGTCTCTGTAGAACTTGGTGCCTTCCTTTTGTAATCTCGTTACTTCCACCACTAAATACTCATTGAGCTTCCAGGTCTCCCCAAATAGAGTAACTTTGTTGTTGTTCCATCCCTTAGAAAAGCCGCGAGACACTGACTTTTTTCTGCCATGCAATTTTTCCATGTCGTCTGTGAAACCATATCGATGGAGCCTCCTCCAAACTTTCTGCTCACTTTTCCAATTATCACAACCAGTGGGCTCATTCCTATTAAGGTTACCTCCCATATTGAAATGTAGGTCAAAATTTTCAACAGTGCACAAAATTCTCACTAACTAAAGACCAAAACTTAAACACAAGCTCTTGAACAAAATGTTGGGTTCAAAAAATAGGGTTCTTTCCTTGATTTTGAAGGAGTATTTAATGATGGTCATGATGCTCCAACACTTATTTTGATTAGCTCTGTCGCACCATTGATCATAATAATGATGCCTTAAAAAAATCATCAACTAACACTTCACATAACCCTAATCTTTGCCTTTGATATCCAGACCCAAAGGGGTGATGATAAAATTAACTTGAACCATTGACACGATCAAATAATAATTGTACCTGGATGACCTTTTTACAGTAGGCTTCTCCGATATATTTAGCGTCCTCCTCTAAATAAACCCCCTCATTAGCTAGAAGGTCAGCAACCTTATTACCTTCCCTTAGAGTATGGGAAATGAAAACACTAACATAGTCTTTTAATAAATTTTTAGCATTTTGAATAATGTTGAATATATTCCAAGTGGGGGAGCTAGAACCTTTAATAGCCTAAATAATATTGAGGGAGTCCCCTTCCAACCATATTTTTTTAAATTTAAAACCCTGAGCAAGCTGGAGACATTTCAACATAGCCCGAGCTTCAACAACATGATTGTTTTGAAATCCGAAGGGAGAAGCAATAGCAGAAATATAAACACCATGAGAATTTATGATAACTCCTCCCCCTCCTGACTTCGCAGGATTGCCTTCGGCAGCCTCATCAAAATTCACCTAGACCCAATCATAACAGGGAAATCTCCAGACAACATTTTCTCTCCTAATCTTATTGTCAGATTTGCAAACCTTGTTAATCAAATTCCATTCAGTAAGGATACCCTTCTCAATGTCATTCATGTTAGAAGAAATCCATTGCTTTCTTATTTCTGTGAGGAATATTAATGTTTTCTTTTATAGCCCTACAAATATTTTCAAAAACCACCTGAGATGTGCACTTAGCCTCCCTAAAGCTTCTATTATTTCTCTCCTTCTAGATATACCAATAGGTCATGGGAAGGATCAAGGACCAGAGAATCTTGATGAGAGGATATTTGGTGGGAAAGATCCATTGCCAAACAACTTCCTTGAGACTATTATGCATAACCCATTCAACTTTCCATTTCTCCCAAAATTTAATCCAGATTTCCCAAGTAAAGGAGCAATGGATAAACAAATGATCCACTGATTCTTCCTCTTTCTGACATAGCTCACATCTGTTAGGAAGCATGAAGCCTCTATGGGTCAAGTTGTCAATAGTAAGAATCTTGTTATGAACTGCAAGCCAAAAAAACATGTTAACTATAGGAATAAAAACTCTATTCCAGATTTTAGTCCATATAGGGTTGCTAATCTGAGTAAAATTATTTTTATAGGTAGAAGCAATAGTGAAGTTACCCCTGGGATTACTCTTCCAAATAAAAACATCATCAAAATATTTATTAATAGAAAAGGACAGCAAATCCTGCTGAAGCCCCGAAAACCCAATATAAATAGCATCAATCCTCACCCATTTATTCTCCTTCCAGTAATTATAAACCATAGGCCCATACCTTCTTTTATGTTCATCAATGAATTGACTGTAGTCTTGGTTAAAGAGAGGTTCATCTTTAATCCAAGCATCCTCCCAGAACCTGATTTTGTCACCTTTCCCAAGGACCCATCCAGCTCCAGCTTTGGCAACTTTTATGGATTTGGGTATACTATTCCATATGAAAGACCCAACAGGGATGTCTTCAGAGTAGAGAAGAGAAGGAAGGGGTTGGTCATGAATATATTTATCAAACCACACCCAATTCCAATATATCTTAATGCCATAAGCCCTCCATATCTGTTTAGCAAGCAGAGCTTTATTAAAAGTTTTAAGAGCTTTAATACCTAAACCCCCCTTGCACTTAGACTTACACACTTTGTCCCAAGTGACCAAGGCAATACTTTTTTTTCTTCAACCCCTAACCAAAAAAATCTTTTCTAAATCCTTTCTAAAGCTTGAGCAAATTTAGCCGGAATACCAAATAGACTAAGAGCATAGACTGGAAGATTTTGAAGGGTAGCTTGAAGAAGCTACAACTTTCCTACTTGAGATAACATAGATCCTTTCCAGCCAGCCAATTTCTTGTTGAGTTTATCAATTAACAAGTTCCAGAAGGAGTTTGGGGGGACCAAACCCAAAGGCAGACCCAAATAAGTGGAGGGAAGCAATTCCACCTTGCACTCAATGATGTTAGCAATTCTCTGTTGCCTTAAAATAGGGGTATTCATGAAATAGATAGTGGACTTCTCCCAATTGACTTGTTGACCTGTTGGCAAAGAATATGAGCTAAAAGCACCTTTGAAGGCAACAACCTCCCCAACAGAGGATTATCCCATTAAAATAGTGTCATCAACAAACTGTTGATGAGTACAAGACACATTAGCAGTGGAAGGTTGAAGACCTTTGATGGTTTTATTCACTTTCATTTTTTGAATCAGTCTGCTCATACTCTGCCAAGATGGTAAAAATAATAGGAGAGATAGGATCTCCTTACCTGAGCCCCCTAGAAAATTGAAAAAATCTAGATGAAGATCCATTGATAAGAATAGAAAAGATTGGGGTGGAGATCAGCTCTCTGATAACTTTAATTATCTTATTATCAAATCCAAAGGCCTCCATAATTCTGAAAACAACCTACCATTCCACTCTATCATAAGCTTTTGCCAAATCCAAGTTTATCAAAAAACCTTCTTTGTTAGTAGTATTAAGAGAATGAATATTCTCATGCACAAGAATAATAGAATCCAAAATCTGCCTACCAGGGACAAATCCTTTTTGCTCCTCTGAGATGATGAAGGGGAGAACAGCCAAAAGTCTGGAAGTCATAACTTTAGAGATAATCTTATAAAAGGAGTTATAGATACTTATTGGCCTGAATTTTCCCATGGAGTCCACCCCAACCACCTTAGGGATTAGGGCAATAAAAGTAGAATTGATTTCCTTAAGGATTCTTCTGGATCCGAAAAATTATTTAATAGCATTGACCATATCTTTCCCCACAATATGCCAATATTCTTGAAAGAATAACATGGGAAAGTCATCTGATCCTAGAGCCTTATCCCCTTGAAAAGAAAAAACAACTTTTTTAATTTCCTTAGCAGAAGGGATAGCAGAAAGAGCCTTATTCGGGTGAGGTTCAATAATCTTGGGAATGTTATCAACCAGGTCTTGTTGCTTAGCAATGTCAATATCCCTACTACCAGTGAGGAGCTGAGAGAAGAACCTAATAGCTTCATCCCCAATGTCATCATCTTTAAGAAGAATTTTGTCCTCAACAATTAATCTTGATATTTTGTTAGCATCTTTATGTTTCATGGAGGTCATGTGAAAAAATTTAGTGTTTTTATCCTCAGCTTCCAACTAGATAGCGCTGGATCTCTGTCTCCAGTAAATTTCCTCCCTAGATATAATGTTGTGAAGTTTGACTAAAATTTCATCTTCCTTAGCCTTAGGATACTTATTATAGCCATCTTTCTGTATTGAGTTTTGGATATGTTCTAATTCCCCCTTTAGCTTATTTTTTAATTCAAAAATATCACCAAAAACCTTTTTATTCCATATCTTAATGTTATCTTTGATGTTTCTAAGTTTTTTAGCAACTTTGTACATAGCTGATCCATTCACATCAATATTCCACGAATTGGCAATGGATTTTTCCAAATATGGGTGATATATCCACATTTTCTTAAACTGGAAAGGAAAACACCTTTTACTCTTAATAGACTCAGCAACAAAAGAAATGGGATAATGATCCAAGCCAATTCTATTGATAACTGACAAAGAACATCTATGTGAAAGGATCCAATCATGAGTGATAAGGGATCTATCAAGCCTTACCTAAATGAGGTCTTCTCTATCCCTTCGGTTAGACCAAGTGTAAGAAGCTCCAGTAAGATCATAATCAATCAAGGCATTAGCATTGGTGAAATCCATCAAGTCAATTCTGCTATCCAATTGGGCTTGAGTTCCTCCAAATTTGTCAGTTCCTTGCAACAGAGTGTTGAAATCTCCCATCAATAGCCAACTATCTTGAGAAAAAACCTTCTTTTCTGCTGGATTTTATCACAAAATTTACTCCTCGCAGCTTTGGAATTAGGGGTGTAAATTTTATTAACCACCCATTCCTTTCCTTCAGTGATACTTTTAACTTTCATTGATATAATATTACCATCTTCATCAATAATATCTCCTAAAATAGTTTTCTTGTTCCAGAATATAGCCACCCCACCCAATGCCCCATTTGAGCTATTGCCACAGACTTCTTCATGTTTAAAGAAATTTAAATTCTCAACTTTTTCCTTACTCATTTTAGTTTCCTAAACCAGGATGATATTTGGCTTATGGTCTCTAATAAGATTTCATAATATATCCTATTTGTTGAGACCATTTAGGCCTTGAATGTTCTCAAAGATTACCTTCATTTGGAAACCTAAGAATAGGATTCCTATATAGTTTGCTACCTTCCATTAGCTATGTTTTGTTTACTCTCCTAGTCCCTATGCCATTTCATGGGTTTAGGACCCTGTGGAGATTTAGAAAGACCAATATCTGCCTTAGATTTGGTCCTAGTTTTAACCCCATTAAAGCATCATGTCTTCTTATTTTTCTTTTTTCCAATTCCTATTATCTCTTCCTCATGTTCATCTTTGTGATCAACTTGCATATTATTCCACGGTTCTCCTCCAATTTGGGATGAAGTGGGTGTTTCAGCTCCAGCATTTTGAAATAAGGAATTTAGGTTACCCTAAGGTGATCCAAACTTGTTCTTCCTTCCAAAAAAAACTTTAGGTCCTTCAAAGTCATTTGGACAAGCTTTATTACTTTTCATTACTGAAACTTGAAGGGCCTCATGTTGGGATTCATTCATATCGTCAATCTCACATTCTTCAAGAATTTCTTCTATGGCTACATTCTCTTCCTCCTGAGTCTATAAAACTTCAAAAACATAAACTGTTTTGATCTCAAATCCACTATTTTCAACCTTTTTTATCTTCCTTCAGAAGGGAAACCTTAGGAGGACTAGCTTTCCTATCATCTTCTGTTAAGTCTTTTAGGTTACTAGGAATTCCACTTCCTCCTTCCACTCTACTATCCTCCTTAATGTTAATCTTCTCTCTCCATACTTGTTTGTGAAGATTATTAGTCTTCAGAGATTTTTTTGGGTTACTAGGGCAAGCCTTAGCCCAGTGTCCAGCTTTCTTATAGGAGAAGCACACAAAGGGGAGGGACTCAAACTCTATAGTTTGTTCCCATAACCCAAGTTTGGAGCTTATATCAATAGAGCTGGAAGATCCATATTCTAAGAGATATTGACATAGATTCTCACATATACCAGTCTCTTTCGAGCTTTTGTCATAGGATCTATCGCAACAAGCTCTCGAAAGGAGTTAGCTAATGAATACTAAGAGGGGGGGTTAATTAGTATACCAAAAAATACTGAACTCAAACTTTTAAATAGTTTAGCAGATAACCGGTATAATAGATTCACTAATAAAACAGTTAAGATATATGCAAACCAAATAGCAAATAAAGCATTCACCCACAAAAGCACAATCACCATAACATAAGATATTTTGACGTGCAAACCCAAATGGGAAAAACCACGATGAGAAGAAACTCACAAGTAACTATCTGTAGAATAGAAACTAGACCGATTAAGGTCAAACCGGTTAAGGTCATACAATGTTCTTCACTAGAATAGATCCTGTTAGGAGTCTAGATCTCTGTTAGGAGATAAGTCTTGTTAAAGACTACCATGCTAAAGGATTTTAGATCCATAATTGTGAACCACCTTGTTAGAGGATTTACAAAGGCTTTCCTAGGCCTACCCGATTAAGGGTTTCAGACTTGTCGAAGATGTGAGTAATCAACAAGTGAGTGATCTAGATACTCGCATAGTATACTTCATTAGATCCTTGATAGCTCATTGTTAATGCATTTCAGACTTACTTCAGTCTTCAAAATCTCCACACTCTAACTCTTCACATAGACCTAATCTTCTCTACAAAGATCACACGTAACCTTCTCATACATCATACATCTCTTATATATGCAAACCCTAGACATGATGTCCTTATAAAGGAAACTAATTTCATGTCGGTCCAATAGGATTAAACTACAAGTTCCTAGGTTCAGTGCATCTAGACACATTTGGTAACACAACACAAAATCACTACCAAAGTGTCAGTGGATGATAACTCATCATAGAAATACCGGTTGGTAACTCATCACAGAGTAATACCGGTTCATACAATATGCCAATTACCGGTTGTCAAAAATGAAGACTGGAAAATGTTTAACTACCGCTTTGTTCCTACGAACCGCTTGAGATCCTCGAACCTCTTGAGGTCTTCATACCACTTGGGTTCTCCATACCGCTTGAGGTCTTCAACCAATTTGTGACCCATAAACATCTTTTGCAAAACACCAATATAATACATAATAGCAGTTGGAACAATTACTGGTTGAGCATAACTCATACATTAAGAAAGTGTGTGTCCATCACAAGGAAAGTGTGTGTCCATCAATGACAATCAAAAAATCATCAAAATGCTAACATTAGCAATACTTGAAAAAACATCCTCCAGCCTTACCCAGACTGGGGTAGATTCAAAGGAGGAGTCATTTAGTTCCATATTTGGAGACCATTTCCTTAGGGATAATGAAGATTTACCAAACATCCACAGTCCACCACTCAAGGTCATTTCCAGATCTTTCCCACAAGAGAAAGAAAAAACAAAAAAGCCCCTTGATAGGGTGGAAACATCAACCTGGCCTTTCAGCCTCCATTTCCTCTTAACAAAGGATCTAGCATCCTCAATATTGGGTTGTGGTCCAACAAACTTTCCCACTAGAGAAAAGGCCATTAGAGATATACTATGATCGATGACCATATCTGGAACTACAATAACAAATTTTTCTATTTTTTTATCAGAAATGTCTTCCACAGAGGGGAAGGATGATTTACCTATGGGTTTGCTTGCAAAAAGGTGGTTCCAGGGTTTGAGAGCCTTCACCTCTATCATCTTTTCCAAGTCATCTTTCATGCTCTCGGGACCCGATTTTGAAGAATCTTTCATGTTTTCATGGTCAAGAGGAGGGTCCCAATGTCATGGGTCCCCATCCACTCTCCCATCCTCATCATCCACCGCTTGTCCTTGAGCTACAGAGGTGGCAGAACCAAAGGAACTAGCCGCATTGTTCCCTCCATTCACAAAATTCTTCAAACTGCTCTTTGCTACATTTTGTTAATGTGTTTGAGATATAGAAATTGATAGATTTTGGGTTAACAAGTCTCAAATAGTGAAATTACTACCCAACCATAAGTAAATCATCATCATAGGGTAATATTGAAAATGAATGACCTTAGGATTTCAAAGAATTCATGTCCGAATATCTAAGAAAGGAGACAACCCTTGTGCTCTCTTGAATGCAAACAGATGATAAACTTGGATAGTTACCTTGTTTTATTGATGTTGATATATGCTAATGCAAAAATTTTGTGAATGAGATGCATTTGAAAAAGAAACTATATGTGATGCAATATTTTTTAATAAAATGAGACGCAATGCGGAAAGTAAAGCCTAAACTAACCCAACCCTTAGATATAGTATTGTTTAAGGTGCATGTTATTCATAGGGTCAACAAGTGGATCTTCATCCATGGTAGCCAAGTTATATGCTATGTTTCCTATGACCCTTGTTATGATGAAAGGACCTAGCCAGTTAGGTTCAAACTTCCCTGAATTTTCACACTCTTTTAGGTTCTCCTTGAGAACTAGAGCTCCCACTTGAAAATTCCTTAGTCTTACTCATTTATTGTAACTCCTTCTTAGTCTGTTCTGATAGCCTTGCAAGTGATTTAAAGAAGTTTGTCACTTTTCATCAAGCATTTCAAGCTCTTGCAACCTTGCAACTTGATAGCCTTCCTCAGAGATGATGTGTTTTAAGGAGACTCTTAAAGATGGCAATTCTATTTCAATAGGCAATATTTCTTTTGTACCATAGACCAGTGAATAGGGTGTTTCTCTTGTAGGTGTACGTACTCCTATTCTATAAGCCCATAGAGAAGGATTTAACTAGAGATGTCAGTCCCATCCTGTGTTAGTGACAAATTTCTTCAGGATCTTCAATATTGTCTTTTTTGTTGCCTCTTCTTGTCCATTACTTTGTGGAGAATAGAGCATTGCAAATCTCTATTGTATCTAGAATTTTTCACATAGTTCTCTCATTTCTTGATTCTTAAACGAGCATCCATTGTGAGTGACTATACACATTGGAATCTCATACCAGAAAATGATGTAGTTAAGCATGAATTTTTCTATCTGCTTACCAGTGGTGTATGTTAGAGGAATTGCCTTGACCCATTCGGTAAAATACTTCGTAGTTGTTAAGATGAATTTTTTTCCATTGGATGGTGTAGGATTAACTTTACCAACAAGATCTAACCCCCATTGTGAAAATGGCCAAGGTGATGTGATAGGTTGGAGATCCTATGTTGGTGCATGAATGAGATCCCCATGCACTTGACATTGTCTACACTTTTGTACATATTTATAGGCATCCTTTTCCATAGTAGGCCAATAGTATCAACTTCTTAGTAACTTCTTTGATAGTGTAGGGCCACTTGGATATGCACCACAAATTCCATCATGTACCTCTTTCAAAGAAAGTTGTACTTCTTCAAAATTAAGACATCGAAGAAGTGTCCCATCTAGGCTCTTTTTGTACAATGTGTTAGCAATAATGGTATGCCTGGATGCTTGATGAATAGGAGTCTTATTTTGATTTTTTGATAGATCAGGAGATATTTACTCATTATGTAAGTATGTGTATATCTCGTTATACCATGGGGATTTAGGATCCACAATTACACATACATATTTTTTTGAGGTAATCTCATATGCCAATACCATCAATTGTTCTAAAATGAACTCAAACTGAGTTTCATTATTAGGAATGTCTAGGAGAGACCCTACCATAGCCATGACATCTACTGCCTTGTTTTGCATTCTTGGAAACTGTTCAAAAGTGATGTTACTGAAGTGTTATTTGCAATATTCTACCATTTGTTTATAAGGCATTATTTTATCATATTTTGTGTTATAGTCATTATTGACTTGATTGACAATCAGTTGTGAGTCACCATACACTTGTAATTGTTTTATCCTCCATTGTATAGTGGTATGAAGTCCTATGATGAGAGCTTCATATTTAGCTATATTGTTTGTACAGGGAAAATTGATTTTGAATGAATTCGGGATAGAATCACCTTAAGGGGTGATGAAAATAATATCCGCTCCTACTCCATCATTTATGTAAGAACCATCAAAGTATAATTTCCAAGTGTTGGATATTGTCAATGTAAACACAAATTCATCAAGAAAATCTATTAATAGCGAGTGATTGTCTTGCAAGGTATCTTCAGCTAATTGATATGATATAATCTTCTCTTTCATTGCCTTTATGTCCATATACTCTATGTCAAACTCACTTAAAATCATGACCCACTTGGCCAATCTTCCAGTTATTGTTGATTTGATCAACAAATACTTGAGTGGATCAAATCGTGCTATGAATTAAACTTTGTGACTCCACATATAGTGTCTAAGATTTTGAGATGCAAAGATCACTACTAGACATGCTCATTCTATAGGAGTGTAATTAAGCTCATATCCAATTAGGGTTATACTTATATAGTAGATTGCCCTTTCCTTTTCTTGATCATCATGATGTGCCAAAAGGGCTCCAAAAGATGAGTTTTTTGTAGATATATACAGTAATAAAGACTTGCCTTGAGTAGGCGGAACTAATACTGGAGTATTCAAAAGATAGTCTTTTAAAGCTTGAAAAGATTCTTGGCACTATTTTGTCCATTTGAAGGTAACTCCTTTTCTGAGTAAGTGCTGAAATGGGTGACATTTATCTGCTAGTTGTACTATAAACCTTCTTATAGATTTTAATCTTCGTTGTAATCCTCTTAACTTATTGAGTGTTGACGAAGGTTGCATATCAATGATCGCTTTGACCTTTGCTACATCTACCTCAATTCCTCTGTTATAAACAATAAAGCCTATAATTTTGCCAATTGTGACACTTAACACACACTTCTTTAGATTTAATCTAACATTGTATTGTTCTAATTGATCAAATATCTTAGAAAGGACTTCCAGGTGACCTTCTCTTATTTTTGATTTAGCTAATATATTATCAACATAATCTTCCATGATATTATGGATCATGTCATGAAATAATGTTGTCATAGCTCTTTGATATGTTGCCCCAACATTCTTAAGACCAAATGGCATGAGGTTCCAATAGTATGTTCCCCATGGACAGCTAAATGTCATCTTGTGTTGATATTCTGGTGCAATCCTAATCTGGTTGTATCCTAAGAAACCATCCATTAGAGAAAGCATTTCATTTCTAACAGTTAGATAAACTATCATGTCTATGTTACGTAACTAGAAATCATCCTTAGGACATGCCTTGTTTAAATCTTGAAAGTTTATGTAGATTATTTTGTCCCCAGTGGGCTTAGTCACAGGTACCATATTGGATATCCTCTCTGCATAGTCAATAGGTCTAATGAAACCCACATCCATAAGTTTTAGTAGTTCCACTTTTATGAATAATAAAATTTGTGGATGCATCTTTCTAAGTTCTTTTTTGTATGGTTTGATTCTTGGTAACAATGGTAAGTGATGCTATACCAATTCTAGATCTAAACCTAGCATATATGCATATGACCAAGCAAAATTTATCGGGCGTTGTTTGAGGAATTGTATGAGCGTGTCCTTTTCTTCTTGATTTTATGATTTTGCTAAGTGGATATTACATATAACTTCTCCTTCTACTATATTGACTTCTTTAGTATTTTCCATGAGTAATGTTGAACTCTCTTGTTCAATAGGGAGGTTATCTAACTTGTTCTTGCCATTTTTATCACTTTCATCCATATCTTCTGACATATAGGAACTCGCCTCTCCAAAGTATGCTATTTTATCCAAGTCTATAGAAAATCTTGCCTTATGATCACCATGAGGAAACCCTTCTCTGACATCATGGAATTCTGCAATAGCTTCATCAGTTTCAAACCAATTGAGAGTTGGTGACTCTTCTCACCCCCAGCCAATTAAATGTGAATGTATAAGGGGTAAGTCGTTGCTTTCTTCTGCTAAAAATTCTCTGACAGCATGCATACCAAGTTATTTTGAACATGTTTTACTAAATTTGGATGATGTGGTATATAATCATAGGCAATGTCATCATCAATGGGTGGTTGGTTGTCATATGTTGTGTCTATTTCTTGTGGGATATGATTGTGGTTAGATATAAATTCATAGTCATGAGAATTTGTCACACTTTCTATGTTTGTTCCATTGTCTGAGGTTGTGTCACTTATCTTATCTTGTTCTTGTAACTAAATTTGTTCCTGACTTATAGATCTCCTTTATGTGGTGGAGACCCTTCTCAAGCCTATTATAAGACATTGCATCCTTTCTTTATCTAACTCATTTGGTAGAGCTAGGTTTGTTTCCCTTAGTAAAAGTATTGACAGAATCCAAGGATTAGGCTCATTTGTAGGTGCTAAGCCAATTTCTATTACCATATTTTATTGTGAAGATCTTTCAAGTACTAAATTGTTAGATGATTCCTCATTAGTTTATTGTATAAGATGCCTCATATCCTCACCATCTGATTCCATACTAGCATATGTTGCTTCTTTCTTACTTCTCTGAGATGAAGGAGGAAATGCATGTGTTGATAACTAATTCTGAGGTATGTACTTTGATGGTAGCCTAGGTTTTTTCAATATATCAAGTGTCCACTATCTTGCCTCTGTTATCTTTGGGACATGCTTATATCCTAACCCTTGATTCTTTGGGTTTTCTTGAGGTAAAATAGGTTCTAATCTTCCTTTTTTCTCTAGTCCCAAGCCTATGGTGCCATCGTACCCATGTTTTTGTAGCATTTTGAAACCATTTCCATACTGATCTAAAGGTAATATGGGTATTGTCATGTCATCTAATTATTAATATAAGCATTGATTGACATCTTCATCTAGGGATTGTTCCTGTAAGTCTCCCCATCTAATGAATGAGCATGAATCTGAGTACTTGACTATCTCTTTTCCTTTATCTTATTTTATCACAGTGTTTTTGTTGAGAAAAATGGTGTCTCAACCTTGCATTTATGCGAGGTTACTATTTATAGTAAGTTTTCATTTGAGCACGAAATGGTGCGAAACTCTCCCTGAAGCTTCTGGTTGGCTAGATAAGCATTCCGGTAAAGTTGCGTCGCAAGGTCACAGCTAGTTTTGAAGATATTAAAGTTTTCATCTTGGAGGGGTGCAATAAAATATTTAAACTTAATTTTGGGGACTTTAGAGGCGCCGAAATGCCCTGAAAAGTGGCCATAACTGGCGAAGCGGGTTACGAGGTGATAGAGCACTTTGCGAGCTTTCCGGCGCTTCAAACGGTTCGTCAATCGGACACCTGGTTCTTAAGTTATGGCCTCCGGAAGTTTGTACTCCTGAAATAGGAAAAATAATTTGTATCGGATACATAAATGAGCTGTAAAAGGGAGCGACACATGTTGATGTGTGCTTTAACATGTCATAGGGCATCTAGAAGGGAGATAAGGTCGGCTACACCTTATTGGGTGGTTTTAACCCATGGTTTTGTAATACCGTTTGACGGTTTTTTGTATTGTATCTCCTATTTATGAGGTGTGTGAGATAGAGGTTGTGTGTAAGAGTCTTATGGCTATTGAGTTGCCTTTGAATCTCTGATTAATGGTACTCCTGCGAAGAGCTTGCTCTGCAAGTATGTTGTAATCTATTTTTGATTGCTGAATAAAATATTGAGCTGCTTTTGGAGGGTGGGGTTTTTCTCCCGAAAGGGTTTTCCCCACGTAAATCATTGTGTTGTGGTATGATTGCTATTATATCTATTTCTATTTTCTGTAACTGTTGTAATGATCTAAAAAAGTTTTGCATTACCCTCCTCTCAAGGTTAGTGTAGGAAGTTGTTTCCGCTACTTAACTTCCTTACAAGTGGTATCAGAGCTTGATCACCTTTGGTTTCAATTGTGGGCAGTTGGGTTTTTTGAACTAATCCAGATTTGAGTGGGAGCTTGTGCAGAAGACACTTTTTGATCTTGTTGCAGGAATATTCAGATGGCGAGTTCGTCAGGGAGAATAGAGGTGGAGAAATTTAATGGAAGTAATTTTGAGATGTGGAAGCTGAAGATGGAAGATCTGCTAATAGATCGAGATCTTTGGGATGCTGTTGATGCGAATGTCCAAAGGCCCTCAGATCCTACTGCGGCAGCTCAGTATGATGTTATGGACCGAAAAGCCAAGGGTCTAATCAGACTGTGCCTGGCAGACTCTGTTCTAATCAATGTCCATGAAGAAAACTCTACAAAGAAGCTATGGACTAAGCTTGGTGAGATGTATCAAGTGAAATCTTTATTAAATCAAATTTTCTTAAGAAAGAAATTGTATTCCTTGAAGATGGAAGAGGGTGGACGAATTGCAGACCACCTGGAAGCATTCAATATGTTGGTGGCTCAATTAGTATCCGTCGGTGTTAAGATGGACGAGGAGGAGAAATGTCAGATCTTGCTTTGTTCTTTGCCTGATTCATGGGATTCTCTTGTTATGGCTATCGGTAGTACTTCTGTTGTTTTGAAATCTGAAGACATGGTGGGTACCCTACTCGGTGAAGAGATGCGAAGGAAGGTATCCATCAGTTCAAAGGAAGCCCTAACCATTCGTGGAAGACCTAAGGAGAAAGGCAAGAAGAATGAGAAGCGCGACAAGTCCAAATCCAAAGGGAGATCGAAATCTCCTGGAAAGTCCAAAGTCATTTGCTGGAACTGCGGTAAACCGGGTCACATCCATAAGGACTGCAAAGAAGAAAAGAAGAAGAAGAAAAAGAAAAAGTTTGATTCTGATTCTGAGTCCGACAAGGAAGATGGCGATGCGTTTATTGCGGCTTTGGCGACTCATGCAGGTAATGATGCCTGGCTAATTGACTCAGGTGCATCTTTTCATATGACTTCCAATAGAGATTGGTTTTCTGAATATGAAGGATTTAATGGAGGTAAGGTGTACTTGGGTGATGATTCACATCTAGACATTGTTGGTCGAGGTAAAGTTAGAATCAGGTTTTATGATGGTAGAATAAAAAGGATTAATGGTGTGCTGCATATCCCTGGATTAAAACGAAACCTGTTATCTGTGAGCAAACTGATAGATGCAGGTGTGCAGGTAGTCTTTTCTGAAGCAGGATGTAAGATGATTAAGGGTGCTATGGTAGTTGCTAGAGGTGTCAGGTTTGGCACTTTGTATAAGCTTGAAGCATACACTATTGAATGTAATAGCACTTCTGTAAAAAGCAAATATGCGGATACTTCACTGGAAGATTTGAAGGTTTCACCTTCAGCAGATGGAAATGGTTTTTGGGTACCTAAGGGTGCTCTTTCATCTGAATCAAAGTTACCTGCAGAGAAGACTATGTTATGGCACCAGAGACTTGGTCACATTGGAGAAAAGGGTCTAAGGACCTTGAAAAATAAAAACCTTGTTGAAGGTTTGAATGATTGTAATCTTGACTTTGATTTCTGTGAGCATTGCATTTATGGAAAACAAAACTGCGTTCAGTTTTACTCGAGTTCTCATAAAACTTGTGGTGTTTTGGATCTTATCCATTCTGATGTGTTTGGTCCAGTAGATGTCTCTTCGATTGGAAAATCCACATATTATGTTTCATTTATTGATGATTTTAGTAGAAGGACATGGATTTATTTTCTAAAGAGTAAATCTGAAGTTTTTAGTCGTTTTAAAGAATTTAAAGCAATGGTTGAGTTGCAAACTGGAAAGAAAATAAAATGTTTGATAACTGATAATGGTGGTGAGTTTTGCTCTAATGATTTTGATAGATTCTGTAAAGACTATGGAATTGAAAGGCAGAAGACAACTCCGTATTCTCCACAGCAGAATAGAGTTGCAGAAAGAATGAACAGGACACTGATGGAGAAGGCTAGGAGTATGTTGAGTGGTGCTGGTCTCGAACAAAATTTTTGGGCTGAAGCTGTTGCCACTGCTTGCTACCTGATTAACAGGTCTCCTACATCAGCTCTTGTTGATAAAACGCCTATGGAAGCATGGTCAGGTCACAAGCCTTTATTGAGACATCTTAGAGTTTTTGGTTGTGAGGCATATGCACATGTGCCAAAGGAGAAGCGAACAAAGTTGGAGAACAAGGCTGTGAAATGTATCTTCATCGGGTATAGTTATGGTGTGAAAGGATACAAGCTTTGGGACCCTGTTGCACAAAAGGTAATTCACAGTAGAAGTGTTATTTTTAGAGAAATTAAGTCTCCTTCTGTTACATTGCAGCCAGAACAGACTAAAAAAGAAGATGTGATTCAACTTCCTTCTACACCTGAAAGAGTTGAATTGAGACCCCTAGATAGGCAAGAAGTTGAGCAGAGCTCGTCTAGCTCTGAATCTTCAGAAGAGGAGGAAGAACCTCCAACTCAGCTTGTTCGAAGGTCTACAAGACATAGACAACCACCTGAAAGGTATTCACCTAATGATTGGAGATGTATTTTTGCTTTGAATACTAGTGTGGATGAATCGAAATCTGTAGAAGAGGCATTAGGTATGAATGATGCAGAATCCTGGAAGATTGCTATGGAGGAAGAAATGGCAGCTTTGAAAAAGAATGATACATGGGATCTTGTACCATTGCCTGAAGGACGAAAACCTGTTGGTTGTAAATGGGTGTTCAAGAAAAAGATTGGTTCAGATGGAAGCATTGAGAAGTATAAAGCAAGGTTGGTTGCAAAAGGCTACTCTCAGGTTGAGGGTGTTGATTACGGTGAGATATTTTCTCCTGTTGCAAAAATGACGTCCATTAGATTTTTGCTTTCTATTGCTACTGCTTATGATTTAGAGGTTGAGCAAATGGATGTGAAAACTACTTTCCTTCATGGTGATTTGGAGGAAGATATTTATATGACACAGCCAGAGCACTATGTGGTGAAAGGAAAAAGTAATTTGGTCTGTAAATTGAAGAAATCTTTGTATGGCCTCAAACAAAGTCCTAGGATGTGGTACCAGAAATTTGATACATATGTGTTGAGTTTGGGATTTGAACATTCTAAATCAGATCACTGTGTTTATTATAAATCTGATGGTGATCATTTCTTATTCATTGCATTGTATGTTGATGATATGTTATTCATTGGTAAAGGGAAAGGTATGATTTCAGAACTGAAGTCTCAGCTCGCTGCTAAATTTGAAATGAAAGATCTTGGTGCAGCAAAGCACATTCTTGGGATGGAAATTAGAAGAGATAGGGTGAACAGAAAGCTATGGCTAGGCCAGAGTAAGTATGTGAATTCAGTGTTACAGAGGTTCAACATGCAGAATTGTAGACCATTGAGTGTTCCTTTTACAGTTGGAACGAAACTATCTGTTTCAGATTGTCCTACATCCCCATTGGAGATGGAAGACATGAGCAGAGTGCCATACCAGAGTGCGGTTGGAAGCTTGATGTATGCTATGGTCTGTACTAGACCAGACATTGCCCAAGCAGTGGGAGTACTTTCTAGATATATGTCTAATCCTGGTAGAGTTCATTGGGATGCAGTCAAAAGAGTCTTCAGATATTTGAAGGGTACTTCAGAGTATTCTTTGTGTTATCATGGTAATTCAGTTGGAAACATGACTTCCCTTGATATCCATGGTTATGTGGATTCAGATTGGGCAGGTGATATTGATAGCAGAAGATCCACTAGTGCTTATGTGTTTACTTTGTTTGGTGGTGCAATTAGTTGGATGAGTAAGCGACAGGCCGTGGTTGCTTTATCCACTACTGAAGCAGAGTATATGGAAGCTACTCATGCTTGTAAAGAGGCCATTTGGCTTAAGAGACTGTGTTTAGATATTGGAGTAAAACAAGGTACAGTGACAGTCAGAGTGCAATTAGCCTAGCTAAGAACCCGACATTTCATGCCCGAACCAAACATATTGATGTTCAGTATCATTTTGTTAGAGATATGGTCGAAGATGGTAGGGTGAAGCTGGTTAAGGTGGAAACTTTGATGAATGTTGTAGATGCTTTAACTAAGGTTGTGAGCACAGAGAAGTTCAGATGGTGTTCAGAGTCTATGGGCCTTATGGTCCCTAGCAATTGATTCATTGTGTTGACATTCCCTTTCGCTCTTGCAAGGTGTTCAACAAGTGGGAGATTTGTTGAGAAAAATGGTGTCTCAACCTTGCATTTATGCGAGGTTACTATTTATAGTAAGTTTTCATTTGAGCATGAAATGGTGCAAAACTCTCCCTGAAGCTTCTGGTTGGCTAGATAAGCATTCCGGTAAAGTTGCCTCGCAAGGTCACAGCTAGTTTTGAAGATATTAAAGTTTTCATCTTGGAGGGGTGCAATAAAATATTTAAACTTAATTTTGGGGACTTTAGAGGCGCCGAAATGCCCTGAAAAGTGGCCGTAACTGGCGAAGCGGGTTACGAGGTGATAGAGCACTTTGCGAGCTTTCCGGCGCTTCAAACGGTTCATCAATCGGACACCCGGTTCTCAAGTTATGGCCTCCGGAAGTTTGTACTCCTGAAATAGGAAAAATAATTTGTATCGGATACATAAATGAGCTGTAAAAGGGAGCGACACATGTTGATGTGTGCTTTAACATGTCATAGGGCATCTAGAAGGGAGATAAGGTCGGCTACACCTTATTGGGTGGTTTTAGCCCATGGTTTTGTAATACCGTTTGACGGTTTTTTGTATTGTATCTCCTATTTATGAGGTGTGTGAGATAGAGGTTGTGTGTAAGAGTCTTATGGCTATTGAGTTGCCTCTGAATCTCTGATTAATGGTACTCCTGCAAAGAGCTTGCTCTACAAGTATGTTGTAATCTGTTTTTGATTGCTGAATAAAATATTGAGCTGCTTTTGGAGGGTGGGGTTTTTCTCCCGAAAGGGTTTTCCCCACGTAAATCATTGTGTTGTGGTATGATTGCTATTATATCTATTTCTATTTTCTGTAACTGTTGTAACAATCTGAAAAAGTTTTGCATTACCCTCCTCTCAAGGTTAGTGTAGGAAGTTGTTTCCGCTACTTAACTTCCTTACAGTTTTGAGGTTTCCCAAAAGATCTAGGAGAAAGGGATAATTGTCTAACATTTGATGTTCTTGAAATGGATTATTCCCCACAACCGTCATCCTTAATCTATAAAGAAGATGTTATAAGTGTGTCCTTTTGTGCTTCTGTGACTGTCAATGAGTTCATTTGTGTAGTAAGTGGTTCTTCTTGATTAATAGGTACTTGGTTATCCACACTTGCCTTTAAATTATTTCAATGTTGAAATGGGTTGGGATAACTCTGGATGGTGATTTCAATACCATTGTATGGGAACTTAACACATTGGTGGAATGTTGAAAGTACAACCTACATGGTATGAATCCATGGGCAGCCTAAAAGCATGTTATACCCTAGTTCTCTATCCAAGACTTGAAAAGTAACCTCTGTTGTGATAGGTCCCACTTGTACTGGTAGTGTAACTACACATTTTGAAGGGCGTTCCTCGCCATCATATGCTTTGATGTTTATTCTCTTTGTAGGATCAATGTGAATTTCAGAATAGCCCAATTCCTTGACCAACTTTAGTGTGTAGATGTTAAGACTGACTCCTCCATCTATGAGTACTCTTCTAACTTTATTCTTATGCATGTAAGCCTCTAGATGTAGTGGATCATTATGGAAAGGTCTGTTAGGTCCCGGAGACAACTGAGAAAGGGGGGGTGAATCAGTTGTCAAGTAAATTCAAACCAAAAACACTTAACCAACTTAATGCTTAGTACCAGTAAACCAATTAAGTATGCCGACAAATAGTGTTAATAGTAAATTGCTATACCGGTAAAGATTAATGTATGAAACATAAACATAAAGTCATCCATAACACATAACACCAATATTTGTACGTGGAAACCCTGTAAGGGGAAAGAACACGGTGGGAAACCTTACCCACAATCAAATGATACTATTGCAGATAGTAAGTGTACATAAATGGGGTCTGCACATGCAGAAAGGCCAACAACCTAGAGCTCACTGCTCAATAAAATGGGAGTCACACTGACTAAAGTTGGATGATTAAATCCAATAAGAATGTACTACACAAAATAGCATCTTCATATGCTGGATTCAATACTGGTGTAATGATAATATGCTTCTACAAAAACCTAGCTTCACCTTCAAATGATGTCTTCATGTATAACTCTGCTAAATCTTGCATATACCTTCTCTTAATTCTTTTTCACATTCCACATTCGATCTTACAAATAAGATCTTACATTTATACCATAACCTAAGACCAATTTTAGCAGGTCAGCTCTACAAGATATTACAATAAAAACATTTAATAAACAATATAATATCTGATGTAATTA
This sequence comes from Cryptomeria japonica, assembly GCF_030272615.1. Classification (NCBI taxonomy): domain Eukaryota; kingdom Viridiplantae; phylum Streptophyta; class Pinopsida; order Cupressales; family Cupressaceae; genus Cryptomeria; species Cryptomeria japonica. Next base: position 194,338,572 of record NC_081405.1, on the reverse strand, counting down.
CCAATTGAACATGTTGGCTTAATGCATTTACAACAATAATAAATCATCTCCATAGTGTGCCATGCTGATCTGGAAAAGATAAACCTACTGGTGTAACCCTAGGTAACCCTGGACCTATTTGCTGGTAACAACAAATATGCAAATATGAATATACCAATAATTAATTCTTCAAAACAAAGTGTCCACATGATGTCTTCATCATTACCAAGTGTCTTCCATATCATTCCAAGTATCAGTGATCATTATATCCTGTCGGTGAACAGTATATCTTGTCGATGAACATTATATCCTATCGGTGAACCATATACTAGTAACTGTGCAATAGTTACTTGCTTGCCGATAAATACTGCTGGATCTCCAAAGTGCTAGTGTTTTAGTAGGTGTTGACATCAATGACAAAACCATACCAAAATACCAACAATCTCCCCCTTTGGCATTAATGGCAACACAAGATGGAAAAACCGTCAAAGTGCCAAAACAGAAATGCCATATACCAAAAATCAACAATCTCTCCTAAATAAGAATCTCTCCCCCTGGGAGAAACATGTTTTTATCCAAGGATTTTCAATACCAATCTCTCCTTAAAAGATAATGTGTTTTTCCATAGATATCTCTCCCCCTTTGACATCAAATGCCAAAGTTACAAAAATCAAGTTCATATACAAAATACCAATCAATTCAATATACCAACTACTCCCCCTGAGAAGCACTTCCTCATCAAAGACTAGAGTAAAAGATTTGTCTTTTAATTCTATTGGTTGATGACAATCATCAACTGTCTAAGTCTCTATCGGTGGTGGTATGACTCCAAGCTGATCTGTGAGATATTCAAAGGTCTCCTTAGGCAAAGGTTTTGTGAAAATATCTGCAAGTTGTTCTTTAGTATTCACATAAAATAGTTTTATCTCTTTTTCTTCAACTTTTTCCCTTAGAAAATTTAGTTTGATAGACACATGTTTTGTTTGAGAATGTAATACTGGATTCTTAGATATATCAATTGCTGCAGTGTTATCACAATATATAGTAATAGGTTTCTTGCATTTTACCTATATGTCTTTCAACATTTGCTTAAGCCATAGTACCTATGTCAGTTAGTTGCTGCTGCAACATATTCTGATTCTGTTGTTGATAAAGATGTACAACTCTGTTTCTTACTCAACCAAGAAACTAATCTCTTTCCAACAAAGAATGCTCTACCGGTGGTGCTTTTTCTATCATCCACATCTCCTGCCCAATTTGCATCTTTGTATGCACATAGATCAAAATTTTCATCTCTAGGATACCATAATCCAAGATTTGCAGTGCCTTGTAAGTACCAAAAAATCCTTTTTATAGTTGATTCATGATTTTCCTTAGGATTACTTTGAAATCTTGAAACAATACATACTGCAATCATAATATCAGGCCTGGTTTGTGTCAAATATAGTAAACCTCCTATCATAGATTTGTATCTAGTTGGATTAATAGGTGTAGATTCATCCCTTTGAGATAATTTGTCATTTGTAGTCATAGGTGTGCTTACCAGTTTAGAGTTCTCCATCCCAAATTTCTTTAGTAAGTCTTTTAGGTACTTGGATTGACTCAAAAATATACCTTTGTCAGTTTGTGAAATCTGCAATCCTAAAAAGAATTTTATTTCTCCAATCATAGACATTTCAAATTCTTGTTGCATTTTAATAGAAAATTCTTTACATAATCCATCTTCTCCTCCAAAGATTATATCATCAACGAATACTTCTATAATCAAGATGTCATCATTAGTTATTTCGTAATATAAATTGTTGTCTGCATTTCCTTTAGTAAAACCAATCTTTAAAAGATACTTATCCAACCTTGCATACCAAGCTCTTGGGGCTTGTTTCAATCCATACAGAGCTTTTCTTAACCTCTTCATTTGCCAATCTTCCTCTTGTCATAACTCCTTTAAATTTGTTTCCAATTATCTGATCTTTAGAATGATTCAATCTTACATACCAGGGTGTCTTAGTTTGTTGTTGTTCTTCAATTACTGTGGAATCCTCTGATGGTACCAAGGTAACTGGATCTTCATTCTGTACTGATGGATTTAGTGTAGGTTCATTTGTCACAATTTCTGTTGCCGGTTCAGAGTCTATATACCTTGAAGTTCCTCTGAATTGTTCATCAATTTTTACATTTGTACTCTCAACAATTTTTTGCAATCTCTTGTTAAAACATCTATATGCCTTGCTCTTAGATGAATAACCAAAAAATATTCCTTCATCACTTCTAGGATCAAATTTGCCAATATACTCATCTCTTCTAATATAACATTTACTTCCAAAAATTCTGAAATAGTTAAGAGTAGGAGTATTACCAAACCATAGTTCATGAGGGGTCTTACCAGTTTCACCTTTGATGTGAACTTTGTTGAATGTATAGACGGCTGTGCTGACTACTTCTCTCCAATACACATGTGGTAAATTTGCTTTAGATAACATACTTCTTGTTGCATCCAAGATAGTTCTATTTTTCCTTTCAACAACTCGATTATGTTGTGGTGTCTGAGGTGCTGATAGCTGTCTTCTGATTCCATTCACTTCACAGAATGTATTAAAGTCCTTAGATGTGAATTCTCCTCCTTGATCTGATCTTAAACATTTGATTTTCTTACCAGTTTCATTTTCAACCATTGCTTTGAACAGTTTGAACTTTCCAAGTGCTTCTGATTTTTCTCTGAGAAAAGTAACCCAACACATTCTAGAATAATCACCAATAACTAGCATGAAATATCTATCACCTTGTAGGCTTTTAGTTCTAGCTGGACCACATAATTCAGTGTGAATCAAATCAAGAGCATTATTATATTTTTCTAGAATACTTTTGAAACTAGCTCTAATTTGTTTTCCAAATTGACATTCCTTACATATTGTATTCTGAGGTTTCATAATTTTAGGTAGATCTCTAACTGCCTTAGAAGTACTGATCTTCACCATGCAATCAAAGTTTATATGACATAGTCTCTTATGTCATAACCAACATTCATCTATATGTGCAATCAAGCATGCCTTTTCACTATTATTCAAATGAAAGATATTACCTCTAGTCTGATTACCGGTTGCAATCTCCAAACCAGATCTATTCATGATTTTGCATTTTCCATTTTTAAATTGTAACTGAAATCCTTTCTCAACCAATTGACCAACACTTAAAAGATTATGCTTTAATCCTTCAACATAGTAGACATTGTCAGTGTTATGCTTACCATCAAGAGATATTGAACCTTTACCTTTGATTGAATGGGCTTTGTCATCTCCAAATCTTACTAAACCTCATTGTATTCTTGAAAGTTCAAGAATTTAGCTTTGTCTCCTGTCATATGATGTGAGCATCCTGAGTCAATGATCCATTCATCCTTTACTTCAACTTTAGCTGCTAGGGCCTTTTCTACCGGTTGAGTAGTATGTGTCGGTTGATCTTTGTTATAGCAACAAAAACCCATCCATTGTCTGTTGGATCCTCATCAGAATCATCAGTCACACCTTCATCAGCAATGTAACAAGATTTGTCTTTGTTCTTCTTAAATCTGTATCTCTAATATCCAGGATTAGGCTTGTATGTTCTTCTATCTTCTTCTTTTAGTCTAGCATGTCTATTAGGGCATCTCAAAACCATATGACCAATCTTATTGCAGTTAAAACATTTAAAGGGTGCTTTACCTTCATACTTACTTCCAACTAGACCTTTTGGCATTTTCCTTGCAAATAGTGCTTCAAGTTCTTCAAGCTCTTCATTCTCCTTCCTAGTTTCTTCAAGTTCTCTTGCATAAAAGGCTTTCCAATCTGATTTGTCAAATGATGGCACAGATGATGTTGATGCTTTAAAGGCCAAATCTGTCTTTATAGTAGCAACAGGACCGAATTCCTCAATTTCAAAAGCTAAAAGTTTTCCAATCAATTTATCCCTAGTTACTGATGTATTAGCCATTGTTCTCAACTCATTTATAGCAGTAACCTTCATTTTATATGCTGGTGGCAATCCTCTTAAGATTTTTGAAACAATTTCATCCTAACTCAAAGTTCCTCCACAACATTTAATACCCAAAACAATTTCATTTACTCTTTCCATAAAAGCAGAAATCCTTTCATCTTCTTCCATTTTCAGATGTTTGTACCTAACTCGGAAGCTTTCAAGTCTTGCAATCTTGACTATGGAATATCCTTCATTCAGTGTTTCCAAATGATCCCAAATAGCTTTTGCAATAGACCTATCTGATAATCCCATGATTTGTTGATCTGATAAAGTGCTCAAAAGTGCTTCTCTTGCTTTGCAATCATTCTCCTCATCTTTAGCTAAGGTAGTTGGAGCAGTCTGACCAACTACAGTAGCAGTATAACCATTCTTTGTAACTTCCTAGATGTCTTTACCAATGCAGTTTAGATGTGTCTCCACTCTGATCTTCCATATCCCATAGTTGGTTCCATCAAGTTTAGGACTGTCCTTCCTGAAATAATTAGTAGTCATTGGATCTCCTCAAGTTGTTAAACTTCTGCAAAAAGAGGACTAGGCTCTGATACCAATTGTTAGGTCCCGAAGACAACTAAGAGGGGGGGTGAATCAGTTGTCAAGTAAATTCAAACCAAAAACACTTAACCAACTTAATGCTTATTACCGATAAACCAATTAAGTATGTCGGTAGATAGTGTTAATAGTAAATTGCTATACCGGTAAAGATTAATTTATGAAACATAAATATAAAGTCATCCATAACACATAACACCAATATTTGTACGTGGAAACCCTGTAAGGGAAAAAACCACGGTAGGAAAACTTACCCACAATCAGATGATACTATTGCAGATAGTATGTGTACATAAATGGGGTCTGCACATGCAGAAAGGCCAACAGCCTAGAGCTCATTGCTCAATAAAATGGGAGTCACACTGACTAAAGTTGGATGATTAAATCCAATAAGAATGTACTGCACAAAATAGCATCTTCATATGCTGGATTCAGTACCAGTGTAATGCTGATATGCTTCTACAAAAACCTAGCTTCACCTTCAAATGATGTCTTCATGTATAACTCTGCTAAATCTCGCATATACCTTCTCTTAATTCTTTTTCACATTCCACATTCGATCTTACAAATAAGATCTTACATTTATACCATAACCTAAGACCAATTTTAGCAGGTCAGCTCTACAAGATATTACAATAAAAACATTTTATAAAGTATATAATATCCAATGCAATTACCAATTGAACATGTCAGCTTAATGCATTTACAACAATAATAAATCATCTCCATAGTGTGCCATGTTGATCTGGAAAAGATAAACCTACCGTTGTAACCCTAGGTAACCTTGGACCTATTTGCCGGTAATAGCAAATATACAAATATGAATATACCAATGATTAATTCTTCAAAAAAAAGTGTCCACATGATGTCTTTGTCATTACCAAGTGTTTTCCATATCATTCCAAGTGTCGGTGATCATTATATCCTGTCGGTGAACATTATATCCTGTCAGTGAACCATATACCAATAACTGTGCAATAGTTACTTGCTTGTCGGCGAATGCTACTGGATCTCCAAAGTGCTAGTGTTTTAGTAGGTGTTGACAACAATGACAAAACCATACCAAAATACCAACAAGGTCTATCATTAGGAACATCCCATTTTGTGAAAGCAATACGGGTAGAATCAGCCAGATTCCCTACCATGGATTGGAAGCATTTTGATCTATGTCTATGGTGACTACTAACCCTTGAAGTGCTTTATCTAGGATAGCTCTGTAATTTGGTGATATATGCAACAACTCAAAAAGGGATATCTATGTTGGTTTTTTCTTCAGTTTCTCAACCACATTATAGTTCCCTATTGCTATTGAATTATTTGATCCTTGTAAGGTTACTTTTGATCTGCGTTTAACTATTGCACAATCTCTGTCTCTTGGATTTATTGTGATAGTAGCCACTATATTATCTCTTGTGAGGGACATTTCTTTAACATTTGTTGTGCTATCAAGGTTTATTTTATATCCCATCTTATAGTCATCATGTGAAAGTATTACATCCATGATTTTTGCTATAATCTCATCTTCAAACCATCCTGAATAAGGTGGTTATACCTTCCCCCCGACCATGAGGCAAAGATTCTCATCTTTATCATACCTTGGTGCTTCTGACATCATGCAAACTTGGTTATCATAGTTATCAGTCCATTAACTTTTCTCATCATTATCAAGTTCTTCTTTTGGATCAATATTTATTGCATCCCCTAAGCTAATAGCATGAATGGTATAGTCATATGAGACCTTTGTATAGTTAGCAGTGTTGTCTTATGTTCCTAATGTTGATGCCTTACCTTTAACATGTTTGATAAAGGGACTTTAAAGATGGTGTGATTTGTGTTTACTAATTTTTTGTTTGTGTCAACTATGATATCACCTTGATCTACCAGATCCTAAATTAGGTTCTTCAACTTATACCAACTTGTAGTCTTATGACCTTTTGTATGATGATAGTCACAAAAATTGTTATCATTCCATTAGGTTGGTTTGAAAGGACCTAGTTCATACACTCTAACCTCTGGAAAAGTGAGCATATTGTTATGTTTTAATTTCTTTAATGCTAATTCAATAGGCTCACCCAGTGATGTGTAGTTCCTTCTTGGAGCATTCATTCTTTGGAATCTTGTGTTTGTAGCTTGTGCAGCATTTGCATTTGTTGATACCATGTTATTTTCTATATGTGGACTATTATTCCGACTAGATGATTGAATTGGTACTTGTAAAGATACAAGTGGTTGAGCTTTTTTCACTGTACAGGTGTCTACCACACCATCATTGGTCACATTATTGTTTCTTGATCAAAACTTGGATTTATCATTGTTTGTGTTGTTTGTTGAAGTTCCATATTTTATGACACCTTGTTCTACAATTCCCTTCTCACATGTTAAAGCCTTTTCAATGATTTGTTTAAATGAGGTCAAACATTGCATTTGTATCAAGTACTTAATCTTTGGGATTAAGTTCTCTGAAAACATGTCAACTTGCTCAATTTCGGGAATAATAGTCTTGCATCTTTAGTAGAGAGATCTCCATATTTGTAAGAAGGATGTGAATGTTTCATTCTCATATTGTTTTGTAGCACATACATCCATCAATGTAACTAGGGTGTCAATGTTATGCAAGAAGTTTGCAAAGAATTATTCTACTAGTTCACCCCATGATGTGATCATTGGTGGGAGATGTGAAAACCACTCCAAAGCAGGACCTCTGAGACTTTTTAGAAACAATATCATTAGATAGGTGTCCTCTTGTGCAACCTCTATACATGCAGTGAAAAATTCTCTGATGAGATCTCTAGGATCACCTTTCTCTTAGTATCTGTCAAATTTTGGTGTTTCAAAATGTGGAGGGAAAGAAAGCATGTATATTGTATGATCAAAGGGATAAGGATGTAAGTCCTACATTGTATAACTCTTTTTGTCATTACCAGTTTGCATAGTTGTCACCTATTGTTCTAGATTTTGCACTTGGTCGGTTAGAATTTCCAATTGAATCAATGGTGCATTTTGCATGTGTATGTTTCCCACAAAAGGATTTGTAGTAGTATAAATAGGAGGTTGTTGAAATGTACCATAACTATAATTTTGTGTGTTGTGGTTTTTGTTGGGTATTGTGAAATAAGAATATTGTGAACCCATATTCGATTGGGTTGCACTCACTATATTAGCGGAACCAAGGTTTATGTTATGATGACTATATGTAGAACCTATTGAGTAGGAAACTAGAGGTTGAGTCACACTTGCCATATGAGAAACATGTGAGGCTTGTGTTTGACTTGGTGCCAAAGCACTTGATAAAAATGGTGTGGTTTGAGATATTATAGTAGCATGTGTTTATGTGCTCACATTCATGGTTGAGGATGATGCACTTTCTTGAGAACTTGTATTTGACACCAAGGTTGCTTGAGTTGATGAAATTGATGCATTTTGAGAGGAACTTGAAGTCATAGATTGTGTTTTTGTTACATTTGGTACTTGACTGCTATTTTGACCTAAGGTAATTCTGAGTGGTAAGATCGTTGTGACATAAAAAACTTGAGCTAACTTGGCACCATTTTGTAATAACAAAGAAAGATATCTATCTCTATCATTATTTATAAGAGCATTTAGAATCATAAGGACATGCCAGTCCTACTGAGCTAACTCAATTTTTTCATGTGTTAAGTTTTGTTGTAGCTCGTGTATTCTTGGCATGACATAAGGATTTGTCTATTGAGAGTTTTGACTACTTGAAATATCCATGTTGCAAATAGGATTAATTGACGGGTCATTGTTTGGGTCCATTTTACTCTTTACCTTTTGTGACCTTGAGATGATCATTTAAGACCTCTATATGGGGACACTTGGCACCTATTGAAAGATGATAATAGACCTTGGGTATGAATGCAAGACTCTAGACCAGAAGCTGAGGTATGCAACACTAGACCTAACTCTCTATTGGGAATTAGGATGTGGAACTTGTTGAGTAATTTGAGATTTTTGTAATGCAAGTTTTTCAAGTTCTTGAAGTTCTGCTACAATTTCTCTATCAATTTTGTGGGCAATCTTATACTCTCTATCTATCTCAAACTCAAATCCTATATACTAAGGTGCACTTGTCTTTAATTTCCAATCCAATTTTTTTAAGCCGTCAATGATTTCTCAGTGACCGTCATTTGGCACTAGATTAGTTTGCTCAAAGGGGAGAAAACCATCACCTGGTAAACTCATTAGGACGCATGCTATGACTTTCTAGGATGATTTGCAAATGATGATGGACTAAGACAGATGTATATGGAGTCTAAACAAGGACTAATACAAAGATAATAATGACACTAAAATGAACTAGGAGGTTATTGAGAATCAAATAAGGACTTATGTAAACACTAAGGATGTAAATGAGGACTATAATGAGGATGATGCAAGGACTGATGTAAATGAGAACTATAATGAGGATGATACAAGGACTTATTCAAATACTAAGGACATAAATGAGGACTATAATGATGATGATGCAAGTACTTAGGACTCTAAGATCACCTATGGTCGCAAGTAAGTAAAATTTTGGACTTTGTTGGATTGTCAAATGTTTCAAGGTAGACTGTTTCAAATAAATCTATTTTTAGAACAAGTTTGTTTCTCAATTCTAAGAACACTGTCTAAAGATAAGTATAGCTAGATGAACTGTGTTTTGACAAACTCTAAGAATTCAGAGCTGTGCAAGGTAGGGCCTGAAATAGCCCAAATACAAACTCAATATTGGTATAGCAACAATATTAGGCTAGAAAGAGGAAACCATTCAATGGGGGCCCCCTCAGCAAAATACCGAAATGAGACAAACAGATAGAGAGTCTGGCAACACTAGCTCCACTCCACGACACACACTTCTCGGGCATGTCATTCTCTCTTACCCTAAAGATATGAAGATCTTATCACCAAGGATTTTTTGTCTCATCATGCAAGGTACATGCAGGGTATCTATGGGGTATGATACACACACCCGAAACCAATAAATGTGGGATTTGGGCTACTAAGTTGGTTCTTATTGTAAGTTTCAAGGGATCCTGATCCAATGACAGATTCTCAGAGAAATCTACTTACGGCTTTAGTTAGCTTATCGATGTAGGGAAGGCTCCCACATATGTCGAATTCACTCAACACTCTAGCTACCAAACCAGTATGTTTATATAGCGACTCAAAAAACCTGCTCGAGAGTACATTGGGAGAGATGATGTCCCCAACGTATCCCAATTAGAAGTACCTATGTGGGGTGATCAAATCCCTAGCCAAAGATACCCCTCACTACTAAAAAGAAAAGTGGGTTTCGTTATCACCGTTCCCTCTCTCCCAAGACCCCGAAGGCAGGTGGAAAGGTACTTAATGCAATAATAGGTCTACCCAACAGACACAAAAGTTATTTTTCCCTTAAATATCATAATGTATGTTTTATTATATTCATAAGCCAGATTCACGTTAATTTTAAAGCCCAAACTGAGGTGTGAGATACACATATGCATGTCTATTTTAAACACCAAACTGAAGTGTGAGATCATGCATGTCAATTTTAATCCGAGATTAATTTTAAGCACCAAGCTGAAGTGTGAGATCATACATGTCAATTTTAATCCAAGATTAATTTCACCAAGATGAAGTGTGAGATCATGCATGTCAATTTTAAACCCAAAATCCAAAAGTGAGTTAACCCTAAAGGAACCTGCAATCAAATTGTCAGTAATTTCCAAATAATCTAGGATGATCAAGCCTTCTATGTAATTTCACCACATGCTGTAAATAGGGAATTAGTAACCAAAAAACACACAGAAAAACCAGAAAATAGAAAGCCAAACTATCTATCAAATGAATGCATGATACTATCAGAGCGAATGTGTAATGATGTCTAGGCGATTGCATGATGATGATTGGACTAATGCGTAAATATGATAGAGTGAATGCGTGAAACTGACACGACAAATGCATGAAAGATAAACAGACAATTAAAAAAAATCTACAAAATCTTCATATTTGCAGAATTTAGATAGAATAGAGGATTTTAAAATAGCAAAATGAAACAAACAGAATACCTAAATATGAATGACAAATGTGTAATTCTATCTGGGTGAATGCATGAAGGTATCAGCATGAATGCATGATCCCATCTGATCAAATGCATAATTTTATCTATGTAATTGTGTGATGATGTCTGTATGATTATGTGATGTTTAAATCTCCCTTTGAAATCTGTACAAAACCTGCAAAAAAAAAATGAAACTCCGTACAATCCTGCAAAATCACACAAAAAACACAGAGGGTTAATTAGTTGTTGTTCACGTCAGTTTCACCAAAATGTTGTATTCTTAAAATCATCATTGCTTAACTAGAAATAATAAGGAAATCATGAATCCCTATTCTAGCTAAATAATTCAAACAACATCAATAGAATAACGCAATCAAAGCAACTAGGATGTAAAATATCAATTAAGATTCCCTATTCTATGACTGCATCTAGCTTCCATTATTCTTCTCTTCTTTGTGGTATGATGGCTCTCAGATATTACACTGGCAACCTACAATTGACACAAAGATTCAAAGTTTGTGATTCTTGTAATGAGGAATTGATGCTGAATTTATATATTTTTGGGTGAGATTGATTGAGAGGTTGAACTAAAGTGAGCTCACATGTTGATTGATAGTTGAACTACTAATTTGGAGGTGGAACAAAATAGATTGAATAGTTAACTAATTGATGATTGATTGAAAGCTTTTTGGAAAAAAGCAAAGTGGAAGATAGAAATAGAGATTGGAAAGATAATTGATTTAATTAATCAATTAATTGAATTGATTAATTTAGCATGTGCTTGAACTTGATTTTGATTTTTAATTTAATCTTTGCATGAGAATTGATTCAAATATTTAAATTTAATATTTAAATATATTTAGAACTTGACTTAGATATTCAATTTGATTTTTGAAATAATGCACATGTATTTGAAATTAGATGAAATTGGAAGAATGTGAATTTGAATTTGAATTAGAAGAATTAATGAAATTAAAAGAAATTAGAATTTGGAGATTTGGAATTAGAATTAGAAGAATTAATTAGTTAATTGGATTTAATTAAATAATAAAGATTATTTAAATTAAAGGATTAAAATCACAATTAATTAAATAATTAATATTTAATTAATATTTAGAAAAGAGTTAAACGATTAATTAATGAGAGATAGAAATTGAAAATGAATTTATTTAAATAATAAAGATTATTTAAATTAAAGGATTAACAATCACAATTAATTGAATAATAAATGTTTAATTAACATTAGAAAATGGTTTAAATGGTTAAACGATGATAGAATTGAAATAGAATAATTAGTAAGATAATGAGGAAATATGAAATTAGAAGAATAAAATTAATTAGTTTAATTAAATAATTAAAGAATTATTTAATCAATTAGACGAATAATTAGTACATGATAAATGAGACATTTTTAGGTGTCTACAATATCATTTATTGAAGGAGAAAGTTAGTGATGAGGAAGTTAGATTGGAATATGTATCTACAAAGGATCAGAAGGCAAAAAATTTCATAAACCTTTGCTTGCATATACATTTGTCTATTTAAAAGACAGGTTAGGGGTCTCTACCCCTCCTGATGAAAACTAGATGTATGGAGTTGCATCAATCTAGTGGATTTCAAAGCCTTATCTCCTTTCCAGGTTGATGAGTTGGTACTGCTACTCAACCGGAATAGTCAATGGTGCATATGATCAGTGGATTGATTTGTGATTTTATCCTAAGGGGGAGCGCTTGTCCTTCTTAGAGGGAGAGATTATTTGGTTTGGGAGAGAAAAGCATAATCTGTATTGTATCTTTGGCATTGTTGTCAAAGGGGGAGAGAGTCATCTATAAAAATGCTTTATCTTTGGAGCTTTGTGTACATGATATTAGGGGGATTTTGCTAGTGTTGATCTATTTCCTTTGCATTGATTTTTTTTCACATTCATATGTTTCCATCAATTCCAAAGAGGGAGATTATTGGGTATTGTTGTTGTCATTGATGTCAACATATTCCTGTGATTTGATGTTCCAGAGTTATTTGGTGCTCTAATGATTACATTGAGATTGATATGGTTGGTCTATCTATTTGAGATATTGGAATACTTCATTCTTTATTAGTTTCAGTGAACCAAAAGTTTACTTGATCATATTATTTAATCTGGTTTGTAGTTCAGTCTTTTTGTTCAAAGGATGGCGGAGTTTGGTATTTGATCCAATGAACTCTGATATGATTATATCTTTGGTTGTGGATTTAAGAGAATGTTTTGGATCTTCATGTGTATCTTCATTTTAGATGGTTCATGATTTGGTGCTTTGTAAGCTATCTTTCTAGTCTGAATCGACATTGTTGAGTGTTCCTAAAAGTTAGTATGTTGATCGATGTAGATTTGAATAAGTGGTGTTGGTGTAGCTATTGTGGATGGTTCTAATGTGCTTGTTGGTGTTTCCTAATCATGTCCTATTTGTTTTGGTGGCCTACATTGATCTTTGTGGGTCTTCTTGGTGATTTTGTTGATCTAGTGATATTCTTCATGTTATGTGGTATTTTTGGTGGTGTAACGTGTTGCAGTTGATCTTGGAGAGATTTTCGGTGGTGATGCGTGACTAGAGATTTGGTTTAGGTCCATGCTATGTTGTCTATGACATTATATTGATCTTTTGGTTGATTTATGTATCATGAGATGTAATTTTATAATTGAGGGTTGAGGGTTTGGTCAACTTTGTAAGTCAAGGTCAATGATTTGTATAAATAGGTGGTATAGTCATGTAATTTGAGTGTCGATGTTGTGCCTACATTATTAGAGAGTGGTGTATGTGCGCATAAGAGAATTTATCCTTCGGTGTGGTGTATTTACAAGATATTGTTGCAAGGCAGATAAATGTTCTTAACCAGAACTATCATCAGGCATTAGTAGATGCTATACTTGCAGTTCATATATTTCGAATTGTAGTCTGAATCTTAATGTAAGGCAGTAAACCTTCCCTCAGAGTTGGATTTTTTTGGGTCGTCTTATTTTGAGAAATGAGCTCTAGGTAGTATGTTTGAATGCATCTGCATTCCCCATTGTAACATTTACACATACTACTACAGAGTATCATCTCATTGTGGCTAGGTTTTCCACGTCAAAAATCTTGGTGTTATGTGTTGTGTTATTGTATTTATCTTTACTCTTGCTCCAATTGTTTAAATATGAGATTGTGCTTAATTTAGTTAATCCGATGAAAACTAATTCACCCCCCTTTTGTGTTGCTACTAGCAAGATTTTCATCTCATGCTACAAGTTGAAGCCTAAAAAGAGGGAATTTGGCAACAAAAGGGGTAGTTTATGATCAATTTGAGGTCCCACTTGTGTACAACATAAGAGTCAAGAGAACTTTTGAACCTGTTACCAATCAGTTAGCATCAATTTTGACCTCTTTTTGCATGCTTCAAGGTCAAATTCGACCCCAAAGAGAAATGTCATGCAAAGTGGATGAATATTTCAAGGTGAAAGTAGTCAAATCAAGCTGAGTTTAAAGGTGAAGAGGTGGTGTTCAATATTGGTCTTATTAATCAGTTGCTTCTAGGGCTTCTTATCTATAAGTCTTCCCTCTTCTTCATTTTTCTCTAGTTCTTTTATCTTTGCTTGCACACACAGTAAGCTTTTAGCATTGTAACTTAGAAAATTATTTTCAATTATTTTTTAGAGTATTTTCTCAGTTTGTAATAGCAAAAGACTCCTTTTAGATTCAATAAAGATATTGTTCCTTCAAAATGTCTCTTGTCTATTGTTAATGAATTATTTTATTTAATACTATGATTTTCTCTTAAAACCTTTAATTTGTCTCATTTTGGTAATGTTGAAATAAGAAATTCTGGCACAGATTATATGTTGTGTTTATAAATCAAGTTAGAGTTGTGAAACCTTGTTTCCTTTAGACAAACTTTGAAAAGAAGATCTTCATATGAAACACTATTGTTCTTTTTGATCTTAATTAAGTTGTGAGCAAATTTATGCCTTTATTAGGTCAATTTGTGAGTCAAAATTAGTAGTTTTTGACTTAAGTATTGGTGCATCACCTCCTATTAGAGTAGATTTTTAGTTTCAACAATCTTTCTATCCTTTTTCCCAAGCAATCTATAGTTTAAGGAGGTATTCATCAAGAGAACCAACTCACTTTGATGATTGATCTTTATGATAGACAACCCATAGACCTAAAGATCATTCCATGTTGCATAGGACTATCAAGCTCTTGAGTTTGCCATAGGGTGAAAATCCTTGTGACAACAATTGTTGAAGTTAAAATCTTAAGATTGGGGGCTTGATTCCTCAAAATTAGTTTTCTTATCTCTTTGTGATCTCACTCCTAATTTCTCATATACCTATCTCTCTCTTCCTCATCTTTTTTACTTTACTATGAGTATTTTCATAGGCTCATACTCCCCCTAAAGTGGGCGCTAAATGTAGAATTATAAATTGTAACCCTATACAATTCACATCACATTTTTAAGCCCCTAATTTAGTGTATCACATCCTAGTTCTCCCTTGGGTTTGTTTTCGCCCTTTTTACTTACATTCTTATGTCACCTAGTTAAATGACTAAGTGGAAACCATCCTAGGATTGTGCCCTCTATATTTCCTACTTGTTTGCATAGTTTTGGGTGGACAAGGGTGCTTGGGGTGCCCCAAGTTGGACCAAGATTCCTGGGGTGCCATGGTCCTCCTTAAATAAGCCCTAATTCAAATTGGTTGATACACTTTCCCTCCTTAATGGTTTTTGGTCCATGTGCCTCAATTTGACCATTAGAGGTTAGCCTAATCAATAAATTACCTTGGGGACCCCATATAAGAGAATTATTATTATTCACTTGCACCTAAGTGGTCTAACACACTAAGCCATATATCCATCTATCAAGCATTTGTCATCAAGCATTCTCAATCATTTAAGACAACATTTCATCCTACCATATCCTTTAAGAATCATGGAGCAACAAAATTACATCAATCTTCATGTAATAATATGTGTGTGATTAAGTCATTCATGTTCATGTTATTTCAAGTCATGTCATTGCATCAACACTTGTGATGACATATAAAGGGCATTGCATCATAATTGTCTATAAATTATTTCAAATATAGGGTATATCATTCAATATTTACTTCAAAATTTTTATTCCATATTTCAATTCAATAAACAATTTTTCGTCCTTCTATGTGTAGGAAATTCACCAAGGAGCCACAAGTAGAGAATTTGGTAGAGTAGAAGATGACAATTAGATCTATCTTTTGAAGGCATGAAAATCAAAGGACTAGGTTTCCCCACACCTCCTAGTCCTAGGAATTTCTAATGAATCTTTGAGAGGAGATTCTATGTGTTATCTTGATCTAGAAAAGATTTAGTTTGTCTTCATTTGAAATATAGAGGACTAGGTCACCACACACATCCTTCTTGTGACAATCCAACCTGATTTTTTAGTCATAAGTTTTGATCTTTTTCACATCCTTACATCTAACTTTACAGCTTTGCACAACATTTGGAACTTATTATTACCATTATTTGTCCTAGATTTAACATTGCAATTCAAACCTTATTCAATTTCAATTTCAACTCAAACAAGGAGGATTAATCTAATCTATATTCAACCCTTTTAGGTTTGGATCAATCAAATTCAATCCCCCTTAATGTAAGATGATCCCATAAAATTAGTGGCTTTATTAATCTGATTTGTGAAGTTCAACTTTCACCATACCTTATAAGACCAAAGGACATACTCTTCTGAGTAGATACACATGGACCCACCAAACACTTGGCAATATTGTGTGCCCTCGGAGCTCTAACAAATTTGAAAAATTTGAAGCCTGCAAGTGTTTGATGATTGTTAATCACATTTCCTATAATATTAAGCCCGAACTTAAGAATATTAGAACAAGACGGGGATAGTCAATGGCTAGGATATGGAGCAAGTTTAGGATGATTCTAGAGGCATAAAGGTATACCTTAAGAGCACACAATTGAGACTAGAAAGTCAAATGCAAATTATAATGTAGGCTTAAGGATTTAAGGCTAGGAAATGAGTATTACATTGTTAATTTCTTGTTTGGGTTTAAGTAGATAGAGAAGTATAATATTTTATAAGGCTCCACTAGTATGGTTGAATTTTCCATTTTTTTATGCTAATTATTTGCCATGAATTCCCAAGCCTCACTAGTAAATATCCTAAAGAATAAAACATTAAACTTGACATTGGACCAAGCCTCTTCTAGAGTAGTATTTTGAACTACCTTGTGGGATATGAGTTTCTAAATATAGTTGGTACAATTTGTTCCTTAAGCTCAAAAGTATGGGGCCATAGATCAATAATAAAGCATATAAATATTTATCTCCCTTATTGATTTTTAATTTCTTCGAGTGAGAATATTCTACTAAGGAGGATTTGGAAGTGATTACTGGTGATGAATACCATGCTCAATGAAATATTCGTAAAATATTCCCCCCGCTATTTATGCATATCCACTAAATAGAATAAATTGACTACTTATCCATGAACACCCTAAAAATTTTGAAAGTGGTGAATGCATCACTCTTCCACTTGAAAAACTAAACCCATGTCTAACCAAATTAATCATCAATACATTTGAGCACATGATTGGCTCCCAGAAAAGGAATTTGAAATGGCATTCAACTATGAACCAACCCAAGTAAGGTAGTATCTTGGTTCTTATCCTTAGGAAATGGGTTTGATAACGTTTACCAAGAGTATAACATTAATAAATACCCTCTATACATTGAATCTTAGGAATTCCAAGTAGAATTCATTATGTATCCGACTACTAAATATTTCTATAAATAAAATTTCTAGACCTCTTGTACCAAATTCTACTTAAATATTCGGCACGGGAAATGTGTGATGCACCACAAGATGACTCAAAATCATAAATCTTGTGCAATATAGACCCCTAATCAACTCTACCTAAAGAAATGATCATATTTAGATGATTTAGTTCTTGAATTACTACATGTGTCAAAAACTCAATTATCTTTCGATCCCTTGTATGAAAATTGGAGTCTATATAGAAGATTAGCTAGAATATTAGAAACATAGAGAACATCCTAAAAGTAACAATCTATTATCTATACTATACTAGACCCCAAAACTACAATCTGTAAAGAGTTACCCACTATAATCTAAGAAGAAATTCTATCAAACAAAGATTAAAGATGATGATGTGAATGATTCATGCAATGTGAGGCTCCTAAGTCAACTATCCAACCATCTGTGGATAAATCCAAACTTCTAGCTATAAGTGTATTTCCTTTACTAGGTTTGGGAATATCAATCTTGTGTTTCTTCATGGTCTCTTCAAAAGTTGAAATCATTTGATGAAAAGACTTGATTTCATGGTCTTTAATACATACAAATTGCATGGTCCTCTATTTTTTTCTTTTACTTAAAAGGACATTCTCACTTGACTATGAAGAGGATGTTGCTTACGTGTCAATTTTATTCTTTACTTGACTATGAAGAGGATGTTGCTTATGTGTCAATTTGGTTATTTTGCTTTGATAATTTATCAATTCCTAAATATAATTTTTTCATAGATTATTTTGAAAACATTACATTTTCTCTTAGATGTTGGACAACTAGTTCTTGACATTTTTAAGGTGTCATAAAATTCATAGAGATTTAACTTAAATTTTTCTTATGTGAGTATCACAAAATTGTTTAAAGGTAGAAATTGCAAATGTTGTTCCAAGAGCATCTATGGTAGAGTTTAAGATAGACAAAAAGACCTTATAAGGTCCTTTAACAAAACCAATATGACACATTAATTACCTATTTTATTTTACCACAACCCTAAAGTTGAGAAAGAGAGATTTAAAGTTGAGTATGAAATCTTGAATACAAAGAAATGTATCAAGAGACAATGTTATTAATTTAACATCTAATTGAAATATTTTGAATTAATTAACTATACCAATTGGTCCAATAAACTTATCACATATTTTCTTAGCAGTTGAACAATTGACAAGTTGAAATTATAAATTATTGGATGCATGGAGGTTGATGATTTCTTTTGCCTCATCTAACTTGTTGCAATATAAAAATACTCATACTCCTTTATGAATTACATTTTGTGTTCATTTAAAAATTTATACAATCTTTTTTATTGAACAATTTCTTGTACTTTGACTTTCCATGTGTTTAAATCATGTAGAGTTAGAAAATCAATTTTTGGATCCATGATCAAAGACACAAAGAAGAACTTAAATTATGTATTACAAACCTCCCAAAGTTTTATTAAAACTAAAATCAGAACCCCTAGAAAGATGCAAGTAAATATTTACAAATTGTGTGAATTTTAGATGCCTATATCATTCATTTATGGATCATTTTATTTTTTACAATTTTGTGAAAATTTGGCTATCTTAAAATTAATTACAAATTTAAAATCCTTGTGAAAGTTTGATAAACTTCATTTAGTATCTTATCCATGACGATGTTCTCTCCTTATATTATTTCCCTATTGAGTAGTAGGTTGCAAACATATTTGCTAAATATATTTATTGAGTAGTAGATATCTTGTTGCACCATTTTATTCGGTTGTAGTTGTCTTTGGGGGTCTTGATTCCTCCTTCCTTTAATGTACATAGTTTTGTTTTGGGATAGGAATATTTTTCCATAATTTTTTCTCTTTTACTTCATTTGTGAGAGACTTTATTTTTTTTACATGAGCACCTTATTAGGCCTTGTTTTGAAGACTCATTTTTAGTGACTTGCTCCCTAAGTATCACTTAAGTGTAGTGTGGGTGTGAAAAGAGATTTTATACATCTAGTTTCCATGTATCTAGTTCGTAGACATAATAGACCATTCACACTAACAAAAGTTTACATAATGGTTTAGTTGTCTCAAGCATCATAGACACATGGAAAAGGCTCACTCTTGTCCCAAGAGTTATGCACATGTCACGTCTCTTAGACCTATTAGTTTTTTAATTTCATCTTCCCACTTATTCTTTCTCATACATATACAAGGGGATCATTATACATTTTCACATGTTTAATAAGAGTTTTTGGCTAATTCTTATTGGATGCATTCTCTAGTAGAAGTTATCAAATTTTACATTCATAGTTTACTTCTCTAATTTAGGCTTGTCAACCTTATGAATATCACCTTAATATAATGAATTCTAACTTAACTTGAAACATCTAATTAAAATTTGAAAAATCGTCAAATATTTCTCTTAATTTTTTTTTAAATTTAAGTAATGCGCATTTTTAACTTGCTTACTTTTATAATAAAATAGCTTATAAATATATAAGCTATATTATATCAAAATAAAATATATATTTTTAAAAAAGATACACAATTATATCCTTATAAAATATCTTATAACTCTTTATCTAAACATAAAAATTCAAAACAATACCCATTTCTAACCCACCAAAATTTTCATAAAATACTTCTAAAAATATCAATATGCCCTATCAAAAACCTTCCAAAGTAAGAAAACATCTTATATTGTTCAAAACAATCCAAAATAGAAAAAACAATATCTTACCTATGTCTTTTTGCCTTAAATTTTGATATATAAAGGGCCTTTATATGAAAGATAACATGATACTGACATAAAAATGTTATTTACATCTATCTACCAAAAGATTTATAGATATAAAAATTCAAATTAATACTAATTTCTAACCCACCAATTTGTGTCATAAAATACTTCTATAAAGATCAATTGTGTCCCATCAAAAACCTTCCTAAACAACAATCCATCTCATGACACCCAAAACACCTAAAAAAATACAAAATAACATCTTATTTAGATGAAGTTCTGGAGCATAGCTTTTGTGTAACCTAGAACCCTAGCACCTGCAATTGCACCATTTTGGCTCTACTTTGTGCTTCAAAATGTTCACAATCAAGCAAAAGTGACAAGAATTTTTACTACATCCATGAAATAGGGTTTGTGAATGTCTTCTTTTGAGAGATGACTATCAAGGCAAGGGCGATGACATGGGCACCTGCTTCTTGGTTGCCTTTTCATTTTGGTAGTTGAATCATTCCTTTTTCTCTGTCTTTTTTACATCAATGTCTTTGCCCAATTACTGCATTCTAAAGTGCCCAACTTGCAATTTTTTAGTGGTTGAGGATTTTTTGCAACCCTCCCCTGATTCCAGCATGGCAATGAAGAAAAAAGCACAAGAGAAACCCTACTCACCTACAGATGAACTCCAACATCTTCCTATCTTCAAATCATTGGGAAACATATAGTGTCTTCCCTCTCTACCCTATACTGGTGTTGCCTAAGCTAAATGAAAATGCCATGAAAGGACGATGGCATGCAACCAATTTCCAAAATGCATCAGTTGAAGAGAAGAATATGCAATTGGATCCTAAGAAAGATAATGGTTCAACTTCCAATCTCCAACCTCAAGAAACTAATCAAGGAAGTAAGATTATAGAATACCTTCTTCCTATTGAATTTTCTTGATGTTATTGATGACTATAGACAAAGATTAATTATTTATTTTTCCTTCATGGAGTTCCTTTAGGAACAAGAATTTTACAAATGGGCCAAAATGCATTGGGGAATCAAACCCATCCTAATTCCCTCCAGCTTGCTAGACCTAGCTTCAATTTTTTTCAAGTCATATCCTACTTCAACAAACCAAATTCTTTCTTTTATTTCCACAAATAAGGATATTTAATTAGATAATTCCCAATTCGTAAAACCAAAGCCAACCCTACACTAGCCCCTCTTTTGCACCCACCTTATAACCATGTGTCTTATTCTCATGACACCTCCCCAAATCATGGCATTCTCCCCTCTCCCACCCCTCCTCATACCTCACCTTCTCCTTCCCCTTCCCTCTCTAAGCCCTCCTCTTCTACAATTCACCATTCCTCTCTTTTGGATAATTCTCCTAATTCCCCCCATCACTCTCCTATTCTCGATTCCCCTTCAAATAGACCTTCTTATTACAAGTAATCCATCCTTGAAGAAGGTTGGAGACTATTCAGAAAAGAAAGAAAACCTCAAACCTTCCTAGTCATGAGACTCAACCGACTGCTTCTAGAGCTAGATCTTCCTCTCTAGGCCCTCTCAAGCAAAGATCTAGTTCCCCTACTAAGGACCTCTCTAAAGAAATCATTCCACTTCAACAAAAAGAATCCTTATGAAAGAATCAATTTAAATTTATTTCTTCATTATATATATGGACTCCCTACCCAAAGTTTGACAGTGAATTTTTTCATTATGTCACAGAATGTTAAGGGTTTATCTATCCCTGCAAGAAAAGTTCATGTCAAGAAAGCTTTGCAAATTCATAAGCTAGATGTAATTTTCTTCAAGAAGTTAAAATTGGAGATACATGTCTCCAACTTGCCCTATAATCATTATGTAAAGATGGATGTATTTGTAGTGAGGGAAATGGGGATGTTGTGCTTGGAATTGCACCTTGGCGAGCTAAATTTATTATTGCTTCAGGATCCAATTATAATCATAATTGCGTATGGTGCCTATTGTTATTCCAAGGAAGATCTATTGGTTTGTACTCTATTTATATCCTTAATGACTCTTCATCTCGAATCTCATTATGGCATTGGATGGTCAATAACCTTCCAATGGTAGAATGGGTTTGGGGTAGTGATTTTAACATGGTAGAAAACCACCATGATAGAAGCTGGTTTAGCCCACTTAAACTCTCTCAAAAAGAATTTGATGATTGGATCCTAACCAAAAAATACCATAGGTGTCTCTAACCCCATTTTTGATAAAATAGATTCTCACTCTCATTATTGGTTTACATGGTCTAACTCTAGAGATGGTGAATTTAGAAATTTTAGCCATTTATATCATTTTTATATATTTGATTCCCTTTCCATTATCCCTTCTTCACAAAACACTATTATCAAAGTGGATGTTGTTGTTAGGGGTCCCACAGATACTGAGAGGGGGGGGTGAATCAGTATCTAACCGGTAATAAGAATTTCTCAAGCTAAAACATGCAGAACATAATATAATAGTGTACCGGTATGCAAGAAATAATGCAGTAAACAGAATCAAGAATATCCACATGAAAAGTACACCATAACACAAGATGTTTAACAAGGAAACCCGGTGTGGGAAAAACCTCGGTGGGATTTGTGACCCACAATATTCACTCACTGGCCAATAAGAGAATATTACTTACAATAGGGGCCTGCACATGCAGGAAGGCCAACTGCCTAGAGCTCACTGCTCAATGGGAAGTCACACTGACTTACAATAAGGATTATACTAATCTAATGACTTGTACTGCTTTACAATAGCATCTCCAATGCCAGATTCAGTACCAGTTCTTTCTTTGTTCTTTACATATACCCTTGACCTATAATTCACACATTAGGTCTGCCGAATAATTTTCTTTATCCCTTTACATTCACTTCCATCACTTATTCCACATCTACAAATGTCTACAATGATCTCCTTTATATACAAGAGTCATTTTACAATTTTCCAAGTCGGCTTACAATAATAAACAAAATATTACATAATAAAAATCTTGTCAGCCTTTGTGCTGGTATACATATTTTCTTTTGTGCTGGTGTCGGTGTCCTTGTTGATGCCAGTGCACTATCTTGCCTGTGTAATGCTTTTCCGGTATGATGTCTTGTCGATGCCATAGGATTGCAAGGTTGCCTGTAATACTTGTTGGTATGATGTCTTGCTGGTGCCATAGGATTGCAAGGTTGCCTGTAATACTTGCCGGTATGATGTCTTGCTGGTGCCATAGGATTGCAAGGTTGCCATCAATGACAAAACCTTCAATCACATACAATGTCTCATTGGAGTGTCCATATGCCAACAATCTCCCCCTTTGGCATTGATGGCAACACTCATGAGAAATTTCAAAAGTATCCAAAATATGTAGTCCAAAAAATGTTTACCAAAAATATGAGAGCTCCCCCTGAGCATATGATTCCTGTGTTTTGAACTTTCTCATTCCACTACTCCCCCTTTGGCATCAATGACAAAGGTTGTCAAGATATTAGTAGAGTTTGTAGTTACATCTATCTATATCCTCAACCTTATAGCTGGGTAGTTATTATTTGAAAAAGATCTCCCAAAATTAAGTTTATACTATCCATGAACTTTTTACTATCTTTTATTGTTATTTCAGTCCTTTTTACTGTACCGGTGAGATGCTGCAAAATATGTAGTCCAAAAAATGTTTACCAAAAATATGAGAGCTCCCCCTGAGCATATGATTCCTGTGTTTTGAACTTTCTCATTCCACTACTCCCCCTTTGGCATCAATGACAAAGGTTGTCAAGATATTAGTAGAGTTTGTAGTTACATCTATCTATATCCTCAACCCTATAGCTGGGTAGTTATTATTTGAAAAAGATCTCCCAAAATTAAGTTTATACTATCCATAAACTTTTTACTATCTTTTATTGTTATTTCAGTCCTTTTTACTGTACCGGTGAGATGCTGCAAATGCTCTGTCGGTGTTTTGCTTCCCTGTATTAGTGCCTCTGAGATTTCCTTCCACAAAGATGCTAAATAGTCCAATCTTGGACTTATTTTAGACCTCAGATGTTTTGCCTCACTTGTTATTCTTTCTTTTTCTCTTTCCAGTTTGAGCAATTCTTCCTCAAAATTTGCTATCTTCTCTTCAAAAACTAATAATGAATCCGGTGAGTTGACAAAATTGTCTGCAAGCTTATTTATCTCATCCTGTGTCTTGCTTATTTTCTTGTCAATATCTACAGTCAAAAAGTTTCTTTTACATGTATCTTTATATAGATTTTTGTATTCTTTTAACAAACTACATAGTTTCGATAGAAGTGTGTCAAAATTTCTGTTACACTTCTTTATTTCCTCATCAAAGATTTTTTGTTTCTCTTTTTCTACCTTGTCCTTTATTGATTGTTCCTTTAGTTTCTCAATGTTTTCAAAAATATATTTACACAATGTATCCAATTGTCCTAAAGAATCTTTATTATCTATGTTACAGTTTGGAGCTATTGCCTTCAAAATTGGTATTGAATCATCTATTGCTTTATAAGCGTGTGAACTGCAGTCAGTTATTTTCTTAATGGAGTCAAGTAGTACCTCAATCACATTTGTTGACTTGAATGTTGATGATGACCCAACAATCTGAGTATCGGTGGAAGTAACCATTCTTGTATTGACCTCTGGTAGGTCAATTTGTGTCTGCATTTCTTTTAGTACTGGTTTTCCTACTTCACTACTTACCGGTGGCACTGTTTCCTTGTGAACCTATTCCGGAGCCTTTAGCTCTGATGGTTTCTTTGAATGTTGTGTTGTCTCTATCTGTGCCTCAGATTCTACCTTTTTCTCTGTGTCCTTTGCCGATTTCTCTGTTTCCCCTGCTACCAAAGGCTCATTAGCCATATCTGACTTGTTAGTTGTATCTTTATCAACTATTATGTTGATCTTTTGGGTATCAATATTTAAAGTATACAGGACTTCAAAATTAGGATTGCTATCCTCTACATCCACACTTTCTGCTACCGGTTGATCTTCAGTAGTTGTAATTTTTACTGGTGGGGGTAGGTTGTCTTTAACCTTTATGCTTGGTGGTCCACCAACTTTTCCTTTCTCGTTGTCCCTATCCTTCTGATATACTTTTATAGGCTTAGGTTTCCTGTATTCTTCTTGTTTTTCCTTGTCAACCAAGAATATGTCCCAACCATCTTCTGTTTCCTCTGTTACTTTAGTAACTCTTCCTGCCATCAGTGAAATGTGTCGGTGTGCAATAGAGAATACTGACCGATTCGCCTGAGCAATCAAATCATGAATTTCCTTGGGAGAGTTTACTGGATATACAGCAAATAGTTTTTCTATTTTTATTTTCTTATCTAATTCAATCACTGCTTGCCTTCTAGCTTCTAACCTTTTGTACAAATCATCAGGAATTTCATTTGCTACTTCCATCAAAAATTTCTTATGCATGTCCATATGTAGTATCACACCTTCCTCAACTTGCCCTTTCTCATCAGCAGATAGAGTGTCATAAATTTTCTCTATGTTTTTCAGTTTTCCTTCCTCTGTGATTTCATTTAACAATATATCAAGAGGTGTCAAGTCACTATTTGTTCTTTTCTTTTTCTTTGGTGTCAGCTTCTTCTTGGGTGTGACCTTTCTGACTGGAGATCTCACTGCTTGTTGCTTTTGCCTTGTCCTTCTAGGTGAAGGAGTGGTTGCTGGTGAGGGATCTCTTTTTCTAACAACTCTTTTAAAAGTTGTTGGCATGTCACCTTCTGAAGAAGTACCTACCGGTGATAGATGAGCTTCAAGTTGTGGAGCTGCCAACTCATCTTCTGTTATGTCGGTTTTCTTTAGTACATCTTCCTTAATGGCCTTTGCTTGCTTGGATCCTTTCCTCACAAATACCTCAACCTTCTTTACTCTTTTCTTTGATTGTATTTGGTTTTCTATGGTCTCAGCACTACCAAATGATTCTTCCTTGGGTTCATTGGGGGCTTCTAGAAGTGCTTTAGCATACGTTTCAACTATGTGATCATCTGTCTCATAGCCCATTTCAGTTACCCAAATTGTCCTTGGGATGACTGCTTCCATCTAGATTTCATCTTTCTTAATAACAAAGCATATATCATCTTTGTATTTGTCTACTATTTTCTGGGATAACCTTATTCTTTGCTTCATTTTGGTCTTCAGTGCTTGAAAAAAGTCATGAATATTGTTCTCCTTGTTCTCACCCATGGTATTGAACAATTTTGTCAATTGCTTTCCTACCGGTATGTCATATCCAAGTTCTTTATAACCTATACTAGGAACCTATTTTGTTATGTGTAGCATTAGACATACTAACAGATTTCCAAATCTGAAAGTTCCTTTCTTGTCCTTCTTTATCTTTCCAAGGTTGTCTATTAGTTCATCTTTTAACCATTCACAGATGTCAATTTTTGCATTGTCTGTTACCATGTCATAAGCACTCTTAATGCATAAACTTGAAACTGAGTTAAGTCTACTGGCATGAGTGGCTTTGTAACCTAATATCATACTTATGAATCTCACATTGATATCTTTTACATCATTAACCCTTAGAGATCTCTTATCGAATGTTGCACCAATTAGTTTTGTAACTAGGTCATTTGGAACCTTCTTGGTTTTGTCTAGTCTCTTACCAGTGGTCGGTAACCCTGTGACAGCTTTCACAGCTTCCTTGGTGATCTGATGGATTGCATCTAGCCAGAAAAATTCTCCATGAACTCTACTTAACACTATCCTAATCACATCCTTAGGGAATTCAAGAATGCTAAGGATTTCTGTGAATCCTAGGGTTTCAATAACCTTGTGTTCAGCTTTAACATTGCTAGTATCATCACATATTATGGTCTTATACATGGTTTTGATTTCCTCATCTCCTAACTCTTCAATATTGCAGTGGATGTACATTCTAGGGTCTTCAGCATATACAACACCTTTAGGGATTTGAGAAAATGCACCTAAGGTATCATCCTTCTTTGCTATTTCGGGGACTACCTAAAATACGGGCCTAGGTCTTTTAATTACTTCAACAACAGTAGGGTTTGCTATGTATTCAATTGCAGAGGTGGATGCCATGATTAAATACCTTTTTCTGCCTTAGATAGATGATTGCTTGGAGTGTGCTTGCTTCTTGCTCGAAATGCTTTAGCTCGGAATCTTCGCGCTCTCTAAAAATTTGAAATCATGGTGAAATGAAATGGAGCCAAAACTTTATTTTATAATGTCTTTTTGCCATCTACCACATTAATTGCATGTCGGTTAAGTATTCACTTAACATTATCTACTAGTAATAAGTAGTTTTCAACTTCTTATCTCTAACCGAGGGACTATTTAGCACTTGTGTCATTTGATTGCCAAACCCTCAAGGAAATTTTCTTCAATTAGATGAAGAACTTCCTGCCAGTGGAGCACTGCTCTGTACTATCGGTGAAGCATCATTCTGTCCTACCGGTGGAGCATTGATTGGTTCTACCGATGGAGAAGTATTCCCAATACTTAGATCTGCTTTTCTAATCCATTGCTTTGAGAATTCTTGCTGAACCTCTTCAATTTTTTCCTTACCTTTCAAGCTAGCACTTTTGTTGTCTACCGGTGTACTTTTACTTCTACAAAATTTAGCAATATGCCCAATCTTGTTACATGCATAACAAGTTAAATTATTTTTCTGAATAGCTTTTCCATAACCTATGCCAGTTTGTGTTCTACATTGGTTTGATAGGTCCAAATCTTCCACAAACATAACATCTCACTTTCATTCTACAGTTTTCAGAGTTATGACCAATTTTGTTGCATTTTGAACATTGGTTGGTGGGTGTATTGATATTCTAATAATTCCTAGATCTACATTCATTTGCTCTATGACCATACTTATTACTGTTAAAGCATTTTCCATTGAATTTATAAGCATTAGGTTGTCTTACCGATTTTCTGTGATCCTGAGTATTTGCAGTACCGGAGCTTTCACCAACTTCAAAGCCAATTCCAGAAGTGTCACCTTTAGGTTTTTTATTCTTCAGCAAGGTACCAAGTTCCTCTGAGCTTTTCTTGAATTTTTCTTTGTGTTGATTTGCAGTTTCCAATTCCCTTTCCAAGATTTCTTTTTGTCTCATCAGTTCATTTGAGTCATTCTGAGTATGCATCAGATCTGTCTTCAACATGTCATTTTCATAGCTAAGTCTTGTGTTCTCATTTGCTGCATCACTTAGTCTTCTAGTCAATTCTTCTTCATTCTTCTTCCTATCCTCAATCTCTTTGCAAAATCTCATAGTCATATCTTGCATTTCATTTTTTGTTGTCATGATCTCTTGTTTCAACTTGCTTATCATGTCATTGAGTGATTCCTTTTCCTCATTCTCATTTTGCATTTTTTCACAGAGTTCTCTTCTCTTATTTCTTGCAACAGTGAAATTTTCTTGAAGTGCCTGAATGATATCCTGAGCTGCTCTCAAATCATCTTCTAATTTGATATTTTTCAATTTCTCTGCATCATAGTCTGTAAGAGCTCCTTCAAGTTGCTTCATCATATTTTCCATCTTTACTGGTGTCAAGATCTTCCTCAAGCTATTAGGCTTCTGAAAATAGAGGACCAAGCTCTAATACCAATTGTTAGGGGTCCCACAAATACTAAGAGGGGGGCATGAATCAGTATCTAACTAGTAATAAGAATTTCTCAAGTTAAAACATGCAGAACATAATATAACAGTGTACCGGTATGCAAGAAATAATGCAGTAAACATAATCAAGAATATCCACATGAAAAGTACACCATAACACAAGATGTTTAACAAGGAAACCCAGTGTGGGAAAAACCTTGGTGGGATTTGTGACCCACAATATTCACTCACTGGCCAATAAGAGAATATTACTTACAATAGGGGCCTGCACATGTAGGAAGGCCAACTGCCTAGAGCTCACTGCTCAATGGGAAGTCACACTGACTTACAATAAGGATTATACTAATCCAATGACTTGTATTGCTTTACAATAGCATCTCCAATGCCAGATTCAGTACCGGTTCTTGCTCTGTTCTTTACATATACCCTTGACCTATAATTCGCACATTAGGTTTGCCTAATAATTTTCTTTATCCCTTTACATTCACTTCCATCACTTATTCCACATCTACAAATATCTACAATGATCTCCTTTATATACAATAGTCATTTTACAATTTGCCAAGTTGGCTTACAATAGTAAACAAAATATTACATAATAAAAATCCTGTCGGCCTCTGTGCCGGTATACATATTTTCTTCTGTGCCGATGTCGGTGCACTGTCTTGCCTGTGTAATGCTTTGCCGGTATGATGTCTTGCCAGTGCCATAGGATTGCAAGGTTGCCTGTAATACTTGCCGGTATGATGTCTTGCTGATGCCACAGGATTGCAAGGTTGCCTGTAATACTTGCCGGTGTCATAGGATTGCAAGGTTGCCATCAATTACAAAACCTTCAATCACATACAATGTCTCATTGGAGTGTCCATATGCCAATAGTTGTTGCCTCTCTCTCAGATCACCTCCCAATTTTGATAAGTTGCCATCTTTCTCCTTGCCCTTCCCACTCCTCTAGTCTTCCCTGTAAATTGAGCACTTCTCACCTTAATCCACTTGATTACCTTTCTTTATTGATTTCCATTTGGAATGATGCTTCTAGACCTCTCCAAAATGGTAGTCGAATTCAATGGTGGAACAATGCTATTACTTGTTGCACCTCTTTTCTAAGATCTTATTAAAAAAAAATGACTAGAAAGAGATCTAGAATGGAAAAAATATTAAGACATGAATTGGAAAAAAGTATAATCCTTCTGATTTTAGCACCAACTAATATTTATCTTCAACATACCATTGTTTCTATTGAAATAAAAATTAGAAGATTTGAATTCTATAGAAGTCAAGTAGCTCAATTAAGGGCTAGGTTGAATTGGATGAAATAAGGAGACTGGGAAACTAAATTATTTTTCAATTATCTCAAGTACAAATAGTCTAATGAAATAATATTGTCTATACATGACCAAGAGAGGAACAAATATGATAATCCTAAAGATATAAGTCTATCTTCTTTCAATATTATTAGCAATTTTTTATAGAACCAATTGAAGGTGATCAACTTCAAGAGATATTTGAAGATTCAATTGGTACTTGTATCCCTACTAAGATTGATCCAAAATAAAAAATTTCCTTAGATTGATTGGTCACTCTTGAAGAGTTGGATGTTTCCTTGAAGGACATGGCTAATGTAAAACGTCTAGGTACTGATGATCTACCAGCAAAAAAATTTAAAGCTTTGTGGCCATTTATTAGAAAGGACTTCTATGAGGTATATGAAGAAGGTTTAGTTAAAGTCTCCTTAGGCACTTCTATAAATCAAGGGCTGATAAAACTAATTCGTTAAGGAAAAAAATGAGTCTAATGTTTCAAGATGGAGATCGATCACTCTCCTTAATACTTCTTACAAGATTATTGCCAAAGTCGTTGCTAAAATGATTAAATCCATAGTTCAAGAAATAGTAAGGCCTAAGCAAACTGGATATATAATATGGAGATTCATTTTAGAAAGCTTGGTGCTTGCTTGGAAAACTATTCAATGGGCTCAACAATCAAGCCAAAACTACCTTCTCATTAAATTAGACTTTCATAAAGCCTAGTCGATATGATTAGGTGGAAATTTATATTAAAAATTCTTAAATGGCTTAGTTTTGGTCCCAAGCTCATTTCTCATGTGAAAATTCTCCTTGCTGGTGTTAATTCTTGCACTGCAATTAAAAATTCAATCACTCCAACTTTTCCTTTGCAACATTCAATAAGACAAGGTTTCCCTTTAGCTCCTTTCCTCTATGTTCTCATAGATGATACTCTTAGGATCCTTTTAAATCATTCTAAAAGTTAGAATCTCATTCATGGTTTTTATTTACCTGACAATGAAGTTTTTCTCAATTCTCACTTTGCTAAAGATGGCTTATTATTCATTTCAAACTCTCAAGAAGAACTCAACAATACACTTGATATGTTGTAACTATTTTGTTCAACATCTAGCTCTCAAATATCTCATCATAAAACTGAATTCTGGATACTTCAATTGATTAACCATCTCTTTGGGTTTCACCACAATGAAAATTCTATAATCATGGTGTTATTTCAAGATACCTTGGCATCTATTTTGGAATCAAAGTGTCCTTAATGATATATGGAAGTGGTTTATCAATAAAGTAAAAAAACAAGCTTCAACTTTGGTCAAACAAATTCCTTACTATGGCTAAATGCATCCAGGTTGCCAACAAAATCCTCATTGCAAGTCATGTATACATTTCATCATGTTGGCTTCCTTTTAAAAGTTGTTACAATCATCTAACTCAATTAATTAGAAGGTTTCTTTGGGGAAAATGGAATAAAAAGAAATTTCAACCAATTTCTTCATGGCTATATTGCATTCAAAAAATAATAAAGGAGGTCTAGAGTGATTGATCCTCTCACACAAGGGATTTTCCTCATTCCTAAATGGATTACTAGATATTTTCTCAAAGAAGCCCCATGGAAGTCCCTTATTAGATAGAATTATTACAACCAAAGCCAATAATGCTTGGAATGAGGTTCGATGGAAAGCTAAAATCCTTATGGATAAATACTTCAAACCTCAAGCCTCCAAACAATTTTTAAGCATATGGAAAGTCTAGCTAATTTTTTTGTTCTCTTCTTCAATGGAAATGATAAGATCTTAGCCATGGCATGAGTTTATTTGCATCTTCTATTTGGTGGACTAGATTGATAAATTTCCAAGAACCTCTCAAGTGCTACCATTCCTCAAGTATATAGTAAAATCCTATGCAAATAAGGCATTAGGGAAGTTAGGGATTTATGGGAGTTCATGACTTTTACTTGGAAAAATGATATGAAGCTCTGGAATGAGTTTAAATTATTGCAGAGTCTCATTAATGACATTCATAAGGTGCAGGTTTTAATTCCTTTGGATATCTAACTAAAACTATCTACACCCATCGCATGCAACTTTTTAAAGGATTGGAGATGGTTTCCAGGTTATAATATAGAAACTTTCCCTCTCAAACTAAGACTTATCTAAAATGGAGTTTGAATAGGCCATAATCCAAGTGCTTCAACCTGAGCAATGTTGTGTGGAAATCCAAAGTTGAGGCCAAAGCTCAATTTTTAGCATGGAAGATTATTCATTATAAAACTGTTGTAGGTTATCATCTCACATCCCTTGCCAGTCACACCAAATGCCCCTTTTGTCTCAAGCTAGAAACTATCAAACACTTTTTTTGGACTCGCAAGCATACTCAACAAATTTGGCGAGTAGTTTTGTCTCATATTCCAGCTATATTTAATAGAAAAATTAAATGGAAATGAGCTTCTTGGACTGCACTACTCTCATAATATAATATTTGAATCTTTTCATCAATGTATCCTTTTATATATTTGGATGATATGATGTAAAGTTATTTTATCTTGTTCTTTTCTCCTACAAAAGTGATTATGCATGGTTTATTTTCTACTATTATTTTGTAGCAAGCATCTCTTGCCAAGTCCTTCAAGAAGCAACATAGCAACAATGTTGAGCTACAATCACACTTATCTCTAGTGCAGTATCAACTGGTAGTCAATGATAATGACTAGAATTTAGGGCTCTACGTACAATGTTTGATATTATTATGGATGATCATTTACTTTGTACTCTTGGAGAAAAGTAATCTTTTCTCATATTGTAATATGTTGCTACACTATTGTTTGGCTTTCAGTTGTCCTTGCTAATTTTCTTTTCAATGCTTCTTTGTTTTCAACCTAAGTTGTGTCTCCTAGGCTTTTTGGCTTGGTTGAGCCTCCTTTAGGTTGTTTTCTTCTCTTGCATATTTTTTATTTTAATTATATATATATGTATTTTTCCAAAAAAAGAAAACATTTATGTTGAACAAACTAGAATACTGAGAGGGGCATAAAGCAATATTCCCTTTAAGAAATTAAAAACTAAAATTTTGAAACTTAGCTTATTATCAATTAACCTTAGCCCAAAATGAATGTATGCAACATAACTGAAATGAAATAAATACACAATCATAACAGAGACATCCAATTTTTATACGTGGAAAACCCAAATTGGAAAAACTATAGAGAGAGTTAACTCTCAAAATAATATAACTAGTTATATGAGATTACAAGGTTCATTGTGTTAGATTCAATGACAGTCCCAAAGACACTGAGAGGGGGGGGGGGCCATGAATTAGTGTCTAACTGATTTATTAAATCTTTAAACTTATTTATAACTTTGCAACCCAAAACAATGTACTAGTAAACAAGAAATAGTGCAGTAAACAAAAATAATAGAGACAACATAAATGCACACCATAACACAAGATATTTTAACGAGGAAATCTGGTGTAGGAAAAACCTTGATGGGATTTGTGACCCACAATATTTACTCATTGGCCAATATGAATAAATACTACTTACAATAGGGGCCTGCACATGCAAGAAGGCCAATTGCCTAGAGCGCAATGCTCAAAAGAGTCTCACTGACTACAATATGGATAGTTAAATCCAATACAATGTACTGCTCAAAATAGCATCTCTAATGCCTAGTTCAGTACTGGTTTAAGCTCAATCATATACCATAACCAAAACCTTTCACTGTCTTCTATATCACCTTATACAATAATCTCCTATCCATTACCATTTTTCCATTATACAAAATGACCTATGAGATCTCATACATATATGAGTCTATTACAATATACCAAGTTGTCTTACAAATAATTAATAACTTTTTGAAAATTCTTGCTTTATTTCATTTACCTTTTCTTTTCCCTTCACACTAGATCCTTTATTGTTTCTCGGTAAAGTATTGCTTCTACAAAATTTTGCAATATGCCCAATCTTGTTACATGCATAACAAGTTACATTATTCCTCTGAATAGCTTTTCCATATCCTTGACTAGTTTGTGTTCTACGTTGATTAGATAAATGCCCAAATATACCACAAACATAGCATTTCACATTCATTTTGCAATTTTCTGAATTGTGACCAACTTTATTGCATTTGGAACATTGACCGGTGGGTAAGTTCGTATTCTGATTATTTCTAAATCTACATTGATTTTCTCTATGACCAAATTTGTTGCAATTAAAACATTTCCCATTAAATTTATAAGCATTAGGTTGTCTTACCGGTTTACTGTGATCTTGATTGTTTGCAGTCCCAGAACTTTCTCCATGTTCAAATCCAAGTCCAATTGTATCTCCATTAGGTTTCTGTCTTTTCAGCATGTCATCAAGTCTTTCTAAACTTTCCTTGAATTTGTCTTTGTGTTCATTTGCAGTCGTCAACTCATTTTCAAGAATTCCAACTTGTCTCACAAGCTCTTCTTTATCATGTTGCATGTGAATCAGATTTGTCTTTAGCATATAAATTTCATGACAAAGTCTTAGATTTTCATTACATCCATCATTAAGTCTTCTAGTCAAATATTCTTCATTCTTCTTTCTTCCTTCAAGATCCTTACATAGCCTCATGATCATATCTTGCATTTCATTCCTCATGTTAGTGTTCTCTTGCCTCAACTTCTCTACAATATCACTAAGAGTTTCTTTTTCAACAACTTATTTCTACATTTTCTCATGAAGTTCTTTTCTCTTATTTTGTGCTATAACCAGGTTCTCCTGAAGTCCTTTAATGAATTCCTTAGCAGTCCTTATATCATCTTCAAGTTTTATATTCCTCAATATTTTTGTATCAAAACCTTGAAGAGAACCTTCTAGTTGTTTTCTTAAATTCTCCATCTGTACTCGTTTCAAAATCTTCCTCAAGTTGTTAGGCTTTTGCAAATAGAGGACCAGGCTCTGATACCAATTGTTAGATTCAATGACAGTCCCAAAGACACTGATAGGGGGGGTGAATTAGTGTCTAAACGGTTTATTAAATCTTTAAATTTATTTATAACTTTGCAACCTAAAATAATGTACCGATAAACAAGAAATAGTGCAATAAACAGAAATAATAGAGACAACATAAATGCACACCATAACACAAGATATTTTAACAAGGAAACTCGATGTGGGAAAAACCTCGGTGGGATTTGTGACCCACAATATTTACTCACTGGCCAATATGAATAAATACTACTTACAATAGGGGCCTGCACATCTAGGAAGGCCAACTGCCTGGAGCACACTGCTCAAAAGAGTCTCACTGACTACAATATGGATAATTAAATCCAATACAATGTACTACTTAAAATAGAATCTCTAATGCCTGGTTCAGTATCAATTTAAGCTCAATCATATACCATAACTAAAACCTTTCGTTGTCTTCTATATCACCTTATACAATAATCTCCTATCCATTACCATTCTTCCATTATACAAAATGACCTATGAGATCTCATACATATATGAGTCTATTACAATATACCAAGTCGGCTTACAAATAATTAATTACATTTACAATATAATTCATACAAGCAAAACTTTATCCCATGTTGGCCTGAGTGTTGGTATACTTCATTTTTGGTGTAATCTGGATGCCAGTGAAAGTGTCTGCCGGTGTCGATGCATGTGTAGAAACTGATGAAGACTAAGAGGAGGGGTTGAATTAGTATACCAAAAAAAACTGAACTCAAACTTCTAAACAGTTTAGCAGATAACTGGTATAACAGATTCACTAATAAACCGGTTAAGATAAATGCAAATCAAATAGAAAACAAAGCATTCACCCACAAAAGAACAATCACCATAACACAAGATGTTTTGATGTGGAAACCCAAATGAGAAAAACCATGGTGAGCAGAAACTCACAAGTAAGTATCTACAAAATAGAAACCAGACTGGTTAAGGTCATACAATGTTCTTCACTAGAACAGATCCTATTAGGAATCTAGATCTCTATTAGAAGATAAGTCCTGTTAAATGCTACCTTATGAGAGGATTTCAGATTCACAATTGTGAACCACCTTGTTAGAGGATTTACAAAGGATTTTCTAGGCCTACCTAGTTAAGGGTTTTAGACTTGTCGAAGATGTGAGTAATCAACAAGTGAGTGATCTAGATACTAGCACAGTATGTTTGGTTAGATCCTTGATAGCTCACTATTAATGCATTTCAGCATTACTTCAGTCTTCAATATCTCCACACTCCTACTCTTCACACAGACCTAATCTTCTCTTCTATGATCGCACATACAAAACATCATCATCATCAAAAACCCTAGACATGATGTCCTTAAAAAGGAGTCCGATTTCATGTCGGTCCAATAGGATTAAATTACAAGTTCCTAGGTTCAATGCATCTAGACACATTTGGTAACACGACACAAAATCACCACCAAAGTGTCGGTAGATGATAACTCATCACAGAAATACAGGTTGGTAACTCATCAGAGAGTAATACCGGTTCATACAATTTACCGATTACCGTTTGTTTAAGCAAAAGAACTATATGTGGTCTGCACACCGAGCAAATGCTAGAGGTTACCGAACTCACACATATCCTAACCAACAATATTCTACAATACCATGGGATTACAATACAAGGATATGGTGTGAATGTTGTGGAAGGTATGGACATATAAGTGCCAACTACTTTATAAGGTTTGGAATGAACAACCGAAGATCATGGAGAAATCCTAGTATGGCATGTTTTCATTGTCACAAAGTTGGACACTTGGCTAGAGATTGCACAGATCAACCTAGAGGAGACATTGAAGAAATAAAAGGCAAGTTACAGATGATTTGGAAAAAGAAGGAAATTGTGTCAAATGAAGAAAGCGCCTTACCTACCGCGTTAGGTGCACCTATTCCAAATTAATCGGTAAAGGTATGAAGGGACTGCATTCTCTCAAGGTTAAATCTTAACAATTCCTATTTTATCATGTACTTAATTCAAAATCTGCATAGCTAAAGATGCATTAGGAAATTTGAAATTTAATTAAGTCTTTTGGAAGCCTGTCTAGTCGGTAAATACAGGAAGTCTGGCTACTCAGTTAAAAGCATAGAAAGGAAGTGGTACTGAGTGCATTTAATGTCTTTTGACCTAATTGCATGAAGCCCGATAAGGTATATTGTGTACTTAAAGCTTTTACATGGTCATTTTGCACTTACCAAGTTTTCAAGAAAGTAGAGCAAAGCGATTCAAAGGTGATCAAACCTCCTCTGAAGCGAAATTCAAGGTATTTACATCAATCACAACACATTATCAAACTAGTTTACCAATCATATCAGTTGTGAATATCTGTTTTACATTTGCTAAGTGGGAAGCGTCTGTCATTTGAAAGTTTTCAAACCATAAGGATCTTTTGTTAAGTAATTATCTGGAATCTACAATGGCACCTAAGATCCAGAAGCCCATTGTTGTTGAGAACATTGAAAAGCCCTCACTGAAATACTCTCTAACTCCTAAAGTAACATCTGAACCAGATGATAAAACTGCATTTTCACTCATTCCGGATAAGGTTTTACTAGTTGAGGATGTCAAATTATTCACTAAGTGTTGTGTTGAGGAACTAGGTCATGTTGGGATCAAGGACACATATGATGAATTGTGTACCGATGGGAAATTGGATAGAAAGTATGAACACATCAAAATCAAGGGATTGACCGAAGCTCTAACCTATCCCCATGTCTTCAAACCCCAGTGGGTCAAGTTTGTTCTGAGTAGAGTGCATGATGATTTCATGTGGTTAGAGAAGAAACCATTCAAAATCACTAAGGAAATTATTCATTTGATCACCAGTTACCTTATTTTTGATCATGCCCGAGCTCAAAAAATGATATCACAAAAGGAATTGATCACTTTAACCGGAGTTAAATCTGATTGTAGAGGATTGAAACTGAACAATGTGATAGATGCAGAGCTAAAGTTTTCCATTAGAGTCATAGTTTATTGTTTCTTTCAATCGGCAAAGGAAAACAGTATACCCTGTGCAGCACTCAATTTAGCAAATAAAATTGTGAAGAAAGGAATGAAAATTGATCTTTGTGAAGTATTGTTGAAAAACCTGTTTGATAATCTAAACACCATAAGGAAGTGGAAGAAGAACAACTTGGCTAACACACTAAAGTTTGGATCACTGTTAGTATGCATGTTTTTCTATTTTGAGAAATTCTTTCCATCAGTCGGTAATGTAGTTTGGGAGCTACACTGACCAATCACCCATCAAATCAATGACTTCATCAAATGGCTAGGTGATAATTTTAATGATATTATGGATGATTACTTTAGCAAGTTTCAGGAAAGGATGCATAACAGGTACCAGATCCCACCCTAGTTAGTAGAGAAATACAAGGATGACATATGCTTTGAAGTAGACACTGACTACTGCTATGTTAATTTTGTGGAACCGAGAACTCAATCTTTGCCACCTATGGGTTATGAGATTGACTTTTACATCACACAAAAATAGATAGATGCTTTTCTTACATAACCAAGGCATGCTACCAAGATAAGATACGGTACATATGAAGAAGTGAAAGAGAAAGTTAAGATGAGCATTGTAGTACCAAAGGCTACAAGGAGAGCAACAAAAATGATCAAGGCATTAACGGAGAAATTTGAAGAAGGTTCTTCCTCCACACCTGTCAAGGGCACTATAGTCATCACCGAGGAGGAATCTGAAGCTCAAAAGGTAGCTATTATATTGAGCACCAAGTTACCTAAAGGGAAAGTTTTGAAAAGGAAGAAACATGATACATCAAAGGTATCACCGACTCCTTCAATCAAGCACCCAAACACAAGATCATCTACAACATCACCGAGTAAGAAACCAAAGAATGTTGCCGCACCAAAGGTAACAAAAACTTATAAGAAATCTAGTCAGAGACTCATTTTGACTAAAGAGTCCAGTGACACTGAATCTGAAGATGCAAGCAAATTTCAGATTGTTAAGAGAAAAAAGGAAGAAGTACATAGTGTTGATAACTTTTGTGCTAATCTGAAGCAATATGGTGGATTTGGATCATTTAAATATGTTAAATATGAATCCAGATCTGATGCAGAAAAGAGACAAATAGAAGAAGCTATAATCTACACTCTTCTGAAATTTTGATTGGTCCCATTGGAAGTAACTAATTCTCTTCCAAAAGAATTGTATTTGCATATTGATAATAGGTGGAAATATGCCATGGACTCGGAAAAGAAGATGAGAGAAAGAAGTCTGGTACATCTCTTTCCAGACATGTTGGTAGATGAAATAAGTGAACATCTGAAAAACTACCACTCAAACTTCCTAGTCAAGCAAAGAGCCTTGAAATTGATGAATGGATTTTATCTGGATGTAGAGAATGAGACCAAGGAAAAATGACAAGAAATATTTCAAATCAAGAATGATGGTGAGAAAGTTGAAGTTGAAATAGTTGATGTTATCGAGCAAGATCCTGATATCACTGAGCAAGACCCTGCTGACACTATACAAATTGATGAGGATATCATGGACACCAAGGGACAAGAGTAGGAAATGATAGAAGGGAATGCATATGCCAAACTGGTATCCAGTGAGTCAGTTTTGGAACAAGTACAACCCTATCCTCCGGTCACTCGGCCTATTTCAACCGAGGCCCCTCAAGATACTAAACAAGGAACAGAGGGTCACAAGTCTACAAAAGGAGAAGCTACTTCTTAGACCATCGGGGAACAGACCTCTCAAGCCCCTTCTAGCACTGAAAATTTTACAACTGAGGACCCATGCACAAAAGCACCGAAGGAGAAAACAAAGGCTACAAGAACTAACAAAAGTGTTGCCTCTACCAAGCAACCTATCGAGGGTATTCAAGCCTCCCAAGCCATTGTATTAGTTCAACCAGTGAAAGATAAAGAAAAGAAAATGAAAAGGCATAGTTCCAAGTTAGATTTGTCAAAACCAATAATGTTGCCAAATGTAGACATTTCCAAATTAAAAGGGCAAGCACTCATTGAATTAGGTGAACTATGCAAAGCCAAAGTAGAATAGGAGAAACAAATGGCTATTCAAAAGAAAAACAAAGTACTTGAAAAGGTGAAAGCACTATTAATAGATATGCTACCTGAAGCTACAATGACAACATATGCAGCCATCCATATTCAACTGGATGAACTCCAAACCAAAATTGAGACATCTGGAGTAGACGTATCTAAATATTTGAGCAAGTTAAAGGACAAAGAGATCACTGCTAAAATGATTGAAGAGGTACAGAAAGCTATTGCTATTGGCAAAGTAAAACTTGTCAAATTTATTGCTGAGTTATCCCCTCAACTCAAGCACATTCTTTATTTATTTTAGAAACTCTATAAATTTTCTTTATTCATTAAAGATATCAAAAATAAAATAGAAGTGATTGAGAAAGAGATCACTGATCTCTCAAATAAGTTGACCACTGAGCCAAATTATATTCAGCATTTCTACATCAAGCTACAACAGCTCATGGCTCAACAATTGGAACTCAAGAATGAAGAGCACAAAATAAGGATGGACATTATGACTCTTCAAACCTTATTCATTCCACACTTGTCCTTTGTTCAAGATCAAATCAATAAGGCTACCTCCCTATCCACTCAACAAGAGGGAAGCACCTTAGATGGACTAATTTCACTGTTAGCTGACATTACAGCTTAGGATTCACTCATGGACAGTGTCAAGGATGCCCTCTCTGCCACTCTCACTGATGCAAGGACAAGGTACAAATCCATTTTTGACCAGTTGCCTCCACCGAATGGTAACTAAGTTTTGATGTTTGTCAAAAAGAGGGAGTATACCAAGCAGAACAGAGTATTCAAATGCACAGTTAATTTTGATAGGAAGAGTAGTGAACCAAGCAGTGACAACCGAGCAGTTAACACAGAACATTGATCACTGAGCATGCAAATCAAAGTTTTGTATAGTATATTGATAAGAGGAGTATATCTAAATATACTATTTTATTGACAAATGTATATATTGTGAGTTTAGTCAAATTTTGTAAGTATATAGATTTTTTGAGTTATGACTATGAAAGGAGTTTTGTCAAACATCTCAAATAATGTCAAAAGGGGATATTGTTACTACTTACTAAAATGCCATTAGTTTTATGTCCAAAGTAATTCTATATACTCTAGTCAGTTACTACTACCAAAATATTCAGTCGGTAGGCACAAAGGAGATGGTTATAGAAGAAAGTAGTCACAGAACCTAGTATACACCGAGCTGTCTACCGAGTAACACTCTATGTCTACCAAGCAACAATAATGATACACTGAGTTGATATACACCAAGTGAAACGTGTTACCAGATTCATTGAACCTAGACACACATGTGGAAATGCGTTACAAGATCGAGGAACAAAGAACCGTTATCACATTGGAAATTGCACTTCTAGATTGTGTATGATTTTGAGGTCATCTATCCAATGAAATATTTTGTATGGTTATTCATTCGATAAATCATGTTTGAAAGATCGAAGCAATGAACTAGATCACTGACATAAGAGATCTATTTATACAGCATGAATTGAGGATCAAATGGGTGTGTGTGTATGAGTGTGAAGACAGACATATGTGAAAAGCAAAATCATGGGAAAGCACTAAGTGTTATGACTGTTACAGAGACACAGAGGTCACCAAGAAGGATTTTAGAGAACAGTCAAGGAACAAAGTAAATAGAAGGGTTTACCGAGTTACTCTATGGGTTACCGAGGTATGCTATAAGCAAGGTAATCTCATTTTGAGCACATAGAATCTGCTATAACATTTCAGATGTGAAGTTGCAAAATTTTTTGTAAAGATTTTATTGTAATATTTTGAGTTGTAAGAGAAACCTTTAACAGGGTAAAAGACTCTAACAAAGTCTATAAATTGTAAAGCCTTTAACCAGGTGCGGCATTTAGAATAAGTGTTGTAAAATCCTTTAGCAAGGTAGATCTAATGATCTTGATACTCCTAACAGGGTAAGCTATCAGAAATAGCTAAACATGTAGCTCTAACCAAGCACCCTATATTATTGCAGTAGTGAAGTTGTGGGTGCCATCCCCAACGCAGTTTTTCTCTCTAACCAAGAGTTTTTGCATAACCAAAATATATGTGTTATGGAGTGAATCATGTATGATTGTTATTTATTTGTTTTCGCTTTATGTTATGTTAGAGAAGTTTTCGGTTTATGCATAACAGTAAAGTTATTGTTGAAGAAAGGATTTGAAGTATTGATTCACCCCTTCCCTCTCAGTACATTAGCTTTCCATATTGGGCCTAACAATACCTGTTCTTCCATGGCATCAATAGTAGTTATCTCTTGAGTTACCGTTAGGGCTTCCAGATTCAGAAGGCACTTCTGAAGAATTTGCAGTCTGGGTAATAAGACCAGTTGAAGCTCCTACAAATCTCTTGACTGGTTGCTGATCTCGACTTCTATCCTAGCAGACTGAAGCTGATAACGATGAACTATTTGCCCATATGTAGTGAAGAAATCATATGTCGTCTTGAAGTTGCTTGTGTATGCTTGAAAATCTGATTGGAGTTTATCTTTTTGTGTGAGCACATCATCGCAAAATAGATGGGGTTGGCTGATTTTGTGCAATAGTAGTTTGCCCTCATCCATAGAAACACTTATATCATTCTGTTGTTTTTGAAGTTGAGACTGAAGCTCATTCAGTTTCTTCACTAAGGCAGTGTTGAGTGCCTTTTCATGCTTCTTCTTTGCATTTTCTTCAACAACATCTTCCAGGAATTGAGCCTGGTCCTCTACAATAGTACATAGAAGTTTAAGCTTTGATAGAGAGGAATCGGTACTGGGGAGGTTAGTACCAAGAATCAAACTGGTAAGAGTGTCAACCGTAGTTTGAATAACATCTTGTTCTTTCTTCCTCCTCAATGCTTCCAATCGTTCCTGTGCAAGCTTTATGCTTTGAAGTAGCTTTGATTCATCTGCAGATTGGAGATCAATAGTTCTAGCAATGTCAAGCGGTTTGGCTTGACTATCAGTTGCCTTGGGAGTCTCCACTTGATTGGCTCTTTCTGCTTCCTTCTCCTCTACTGCTCTTTTCTTTTCTTCTTCTTTCTTCTTTTGGTTCTCTTCTTGTTCCTTATTCAGTTCTTCCTTCTTCTTATCTTCTTCCTCCTTTTTCTCCTCTTCTTTCTTCTTCTCCTCTTCTTTCCTCTTCTCATCTTCTTTCCTCTTCTCCTCTTCTTGTCTCTTCTTGTCTTCTGCTTCCTTTTTCTCCTCCTCTTTCTTTTTTCTCTTCCTCTTTCTTTTTCTCTTCCTCTTTCTCCGCTTTCTCCTTATCATCCTTTTCCTTGCCCAGTTTCTCCTTTTCTCCTTTTTCTTTATCCTATTTCTCCTTCTCTGTGTCTGGAGTGACATCTTCAACATCTAATGCATCAAAATCAATAGTGTCCACCTATTCTATAACTCTTTCTCCTTCACCTTCAAATACCTCATCCGGTTTGGCTAAGGATAGGTCAAGTTCTTGTTTGGCCTTCTTGTTGGCCTCAGACACTTGATGTAACTGGACAACAGCTTTGGCATGTAGATGAGTGTCTTTCTCCACTTCAGAGGTTCTTCCTTCTAGCAACCTGAGTCTTCTTCTTCTCATGAAGAAGAGACCTTTATTCTTGTCCATTATCTCA
The DNA here is from genome assembly GCF_030272615.1 of Cryptomeria japonica. NCBI lineage: Eukaryota > Viridiplantae > Streptophyta > Pinopsida > Cupressales > Cupressaceae > Cryptomeria > Cryptomeria japonica. The sequence continues at coordinate 194,294,929 of NC_081405.1, read as the reverse complement.
AATAATTCAGAATTGGAGGCATCGGGAAAGTACTGAGCAAAGACTTTCTCCCTTATTTCTTGTTCTTTCTCAATGGCAATGCGCCATTTATTGTCCAAAGAATTGTATAAAGAATCAAGTGTCACCAATCTAATTTCAGATGGTGACTGGTCATTTACACACAAATATTTTATCATTTCCTGCTCTACTTCTTCCTTCACATTATTAGAAAAATCATCAAAATATTATTTTAAGTCATCAAGCACCTTTCTCTTAATATTCTTTAAAGTCCTTTGACAATGTGACAGAGGCTTATAAGAAGAGATGTCTATATTTACTAATGCTGATGATGTAGGTGCATTACCGATAGATTTAGCCTTCTTACTTGATTGCCTGGTTTTCTTAGGCTGCACTTTCGGTACGGTATCCTTTGACTCCAGTGAGTTGTTTTTAGTCTTCCGCTTCCTCTCAAATAATTTAGTGGGTGCAACTTCTGGTTTCTTCTTGGTAGGTGACCGCTTGGTCACTTTTGGGCTGGCTAAGGTAACCGGTGCCGATACCGATGGCACTGTCTTTCCCTTTTTCACTATAGGATCTTCAACCAATGTTACCCTCTCTAAGTAGGTGTTGGTTCACTTTTTCTTTGCATCTAAAGGTGAGGCAATTAGGGTAGAGGCATACCCATCCAACATGTCATACATTACTTCATACCCCATAGGTTCTACTGCTTCCTTTCTTGGCTCTACTGCTTCCATTATGCTTTCATCTACCTTTATGATAAAGCAGATGTCATCTTCATATTTCTTTACATTATCTCCAAAAATCCTCATCCTTTGGCTCATTTTATGTCTGAATTCATCAAAATATTTATTCAAAACCTTGGGATATCTGGTTCCTACCACTTGGAGACTTTCCCTAATTTTCTTAGTGACTGGTTGGTCAGCAGACCATTGAATATCACCTACTCCAAGAAAATAGCCTTGAAAGTAGAAAAATAGACCATCCAAAAGTTTTCCAAACCTGAACCTTAAAGCATTGTCATGTTTAATGGACTTCGGGTTCAATAGCAGTTGTTTCTACAAATAGGTACATAAATCAAAAGAGGCGTCTTCCTAAATCATTCTGTAGGCGGCATTCACTACAACACTGGGGACAGAGTTTATTCTGCTGGCATAAAACACTTGGTAGCCAATCACCATGCAAGCATACTTAACCAAGTCATTATTCATGGGATTGATAGTCATTCCTTATTGGTCACTCAGAGAACTAGTGAGCTTAGTCATTTCAGTCTTGATGACCTTCCTTAAAGTTGGTACCTCACCAATGTTATAGAAACCGGTGACAGCATGAATTGCTTTTGATGTGATATCATGCGTCCACTCAAGGTACATTTTATCACCATGTACTCTGCTCAAGATGATGCGGATGTGGTCTTCTGTGAACTCTTCAAGAAAATAAACTACATTGTGTAGTTTCTTCCTCTCTAGGATGCTATATTCTGGTTTAATTTTCTTGTCATCCCCACAGAATAGACCTAGCTGAGAATGGATCACTAGGGATCCTAGGTCTTCCAATTTGCAATCAATATAAGTTGAAATATCTTCCTCAACTATCACTCCAGTGGGTATCTGGGATAGGGCATTGTATTCCATCATCTTTTGAATAAAGTTTGTTGAGTCTACAAGTGCACTAGGACTAGAGTGTGATACAAAAGCCATGATTAAATGATAGACAAAATTTTTAAGAAATACCTTCACACTTTGAAATTTAGGGTTTTTGCAATGTCGCTCACAACACACCACTTTGGTTGCTGGATTACCGCTTTGGTGTTCTTCACCTGATTGATTGAAAAAGATCTTTGGATTCTTCTACAAGATTTTGAATTTACTTTGAATCGCTTGATGAATTGCTTTTTATCACTCTGCACTTGAAAATTCTTCACTCGAAAATAGATAAGTAAAATGGCGTCAAAAATCCCTTTTAAACGATCTTTCACCTACCATAATAAATGCTCCACCGCTAGGGTACAAACCCTAATTTTGCCTTTTACCACTTCAAAATCTTCTGCCAATTGACAAGTAACATATACCGGTTAAGTTCTTTACCGATATAAACTGAGGGCTCAAATATTTCACTGCTATGCTCCCCCTAAGCTTTTCTGAAGCTCAGTTTGCCAGTTCAAAGACTTCCACACTAGGTGCAGAAACTGGTTCATCTTGTGACACTTCTTCAAGTTTCTTTTTCCAAGTTTGATTCATTCCTACTTGAATGGTTTCAACATCAATCTTCCCTTCTGGAGTGATCGGTATATCATTCGATAGGTTCTTTCTCATTCTGCAGGTTCTGGCAGTGTGTCCCGATTTGTTGCAATGATAGCATACCATTCCAGGTGTTCTCCATGGTCCATTGTTCATTCTACCATTCTTCCTTTTGCATGTTGCAGCAGTGTGACTGCTATCGTGATAGATAAAATAGGTTTCTCTCCAACCAGTTGTTGCTTGATAGCCACCACCACCTGACTAATGGTCATAGGCATTATACAGGTTTGGATTCTAGTTCACAGTGGGTTCCGGGATAACTCCTTGAGTCCTTGGAGGGTATCTCCCAGTGTTGTGCAAACTAGATCTACATTCAAATGCTCCATGCCCAAACTTGTTGCATGCATAATAGTTTCCATTGAATCTATTGGATCTAGGCTTATTGTTTAGAAAATAAGGAAAATTATTGTAGGCCTTATTTCTACACACATTAGTAGTATGTCCTTCCTTGAGACAATTAAAGAAAATAGGTTTAAACTTTTTCTTACCTTTATCCTTTGATGTTGGTTGCTTCTTTGATGCTACATCTTTTGTTCTAGAGGTCTCACCTTCCTCATAACCGGAGAAACCAAGTCTAGTGGTATTCTTTACCAATTTTGTTGATTCAAGATTTTGCTCTAGCTTAGTAGTACTCTGATTGAATTTGGCAAGTATCTTCTTTGTCTCAGTAAGTCCTTTGGTAATAGAACCATTGGATTCCTTCAAGGTTACATTCTTAGAAATAGCCATGTTTAGTTCACCTTGCATTTCTTCTTTTTCAACTTTACTCTCTTGGAGATGAGCGATAAGGGCACTGACTTCTTGCTTCAGCTTAGAGATATCATGATCTTTGTCTTTTACCAGATCTTCAGCTTTCCTTTGGTTCTCAAGCTCTTTAGACATTCTGATAGTTAGTCCTTCCAGTTCCCTTCTCAGGTTGGCATTAGATTCACTCAGTTTTTCAACTTCTTCAACTAGGGCATTCATGTCTACTTCATCAGAAGAACTATTTTCAGTAAGCTACATTAGTTTCTCAGCATGCTCTCTTCTTTTTTCCAGAGAGGCTTTATACTTGACTTTAATTTCATCATAGCCTCTCTCAGTCTGAGTGAGACGATGAGTAAGCTCCCTCACAGTGTATTCCCCCATATCTCCTTCCAAGTGGTTAGACTTATATAAAGGTTGGCTCTGATACCAATTGATAAATAATAAGAGGGGGGGTGAATTAGTATACCAAAAAACATTGAACTCAAACTTCTAAATAGTTCAGCAGATAACTGGTATATAACAGTTTAGCAGATAACTGGTATATAACAATTTAGTAGATAACCGGTATAATAGATTCACTAATAAACCGGTTAAGATAAATGCAAACCAAATAGCAAACAAAGCATTCACCCACAAAAGCACAATCACCATAACACAAGATGTTTTGACATGGAAACCCAAATGGGAAAAACCACGGTGAGAAAAAACTCACAAGTAACTATCTGCAGAATAGAAACCAGACCGGTTAAGGTCATACAATGTTCTTCACCAGAACAGATCCTGTTAGGAATCTAGATCTCTGTTAGGAGATAAGTCCTATTAAAGACTACCTTGTGAGAGGATTTTAGATTCATAGTTGTGAACCACCTTGTTAGAGGATTTACAAAGGCTTTGCTAGGCCTACCCGGTTAAGGGTTTCAGACTTGTCGAAGATGTGAGTAATCAACAAGTGAGTGATCTAGATACTAGCACAGTATGCTTGGTTAGATCCTTGATATCTCACTATTAGTGCATTTCAGTGTTACTTCAGTCTTCAATATCTCCACACTCCTACTCTTCACACAGACCTAATCTTCTCTTCTATGATCACACATACAAAACCTCATCATCATCTAAAACCCTCGACATGGTGTCCTTATAAAGGAGATTGATTTCATGTCGGTCCAATAGGATTGAATTACAAGTTCCTTGGTTTAGTGCATCTAGACACATTTGGTAACACAGCATAAAATCACCACCAAAGTGTCGGTGGATGATAACTTGTCACAGAAATACCAGTTGGTAACTCATCACAAAGTAATACCGGTTCATACAATTTACCAATTACCAGTTGTCAAAAATGAAGACTGGAAAAATGTTAACTACCGCTTTTTTCCTTTGTACCACTTGAGATCCTCAAACCACTTAAGGTCTTCATACCGCTTCAGTTCTTCAATCAGTTTGTGACTGGTAAACATCTTCTGCAAAACATCGATAGTCTAAAGACTATAATATATAATACTAGTGGGAACAAATACCGATTGAGCATAACTCATACATCAAGAAAGTGTACACAAGGCAAGTGTGTGTCCATCAATGACAATCACAACATCATCAAAATTCCAACAGAAACCTGTTGCGGGTTGATTACTAGTTGGTTGCCATCAATGACAACATCACCTATTCTCATTCGAGTGTAGAATGCCAACACACTATTGTTGAATATTTGGGCAACTAAGAGGGGGGTGAATCAGTTGACAATAATTTCTTTCTTTAAACTCTTATTCACAGATCTAGAACAACTAACAAAATTAATCAAAGCTTATAAAGCATGAAAACATATGCACATAATAGATAAAATATAGAGAACACCAAAATTTACGTGGAAAACCCAAGAAGGGAAAAACCACAAAGAATGTTAATTCTGAATATAGAAGTTAAGGTGATTTTTACAAAGGATGGCTCACTGCCAAGATGCTCACAATGGGTGGGCTCACTATTGGAGGGCTCTCTACTAAAGAGAGAAGATAAAAGAGAATCCACCACTAAAACACAATTTGCAATGTCAAAACTACTTCTGGTAACAATCTGCAACACAACTCTTACACATCAACTGTAATCTTTCAATTTCACATTTCTTCAACATAAAAATCCATATCAACTCATCTATATTACACTCCTACATATATTATATCCAGAAATACATACTCCTCTAAGTCGGCCAAGATAGAGATCTAAAAAACATTACCACTAAACATTTCGGTGGTGGGAAGGAATGAGAAGTGGACCATATCATAGCGTTCCTCATCGAACACATCAAAACATTACATACATCACCAAAGTTGATCCTAAAACATTATCCATGCGCTATACAACTACCATTACACAACCTCGATGACTGGACCAAAAACCTCGACTTTGGGATCAATCTGGGCCCAAATATAGCATTGAGTAGTATCAACCACACATCTTATAAAAAGACAAGATATACAAGGAATCTCCAAATGCCTAACAACATCTCATGCATACACTGCTGCTCAACATACCACATCCAGACCTAATCCGAACCAGAGGATTTGACAACAATGATAACATATGGTATAATGCTAATAATCTCCCCCTTTGTCATTGATGGTAACATCCATCAACAACATCCATCAAGACCAAGATGATCAACAAATATAAACATACTCTCTCTCCCCCTTTGACAACAATGAAAAAGGCGAGAAAACTCCCCCTATGAAACTCTCTCCTACTCCCCCTAAGAGGAAATACCCAAGCATTAGTCCAAAAAATAATATGCAAGCTTCTCATTGGACCAACACACATAAAAATGTGCATTAGTTCAAACTAGAAAGGGGTAATACCCCTAACTTTTTCTAAAGATACTCAAAAGTATCCTTGCACAACACCTTATTAAAGATATCTGCAATTTGCTCCTTTGTAGGTGTCATGCCTATGATTTTGATACCTGTAGTTGCAACACAAACACTCAATAGATCATTACAAGCATGGTTAGAAAATAATAAGCAAACAAAGATGAACCATGACAAAGTGACCTATCCCCTCCAAATAGATGCGAGTATCGATTTGCTCTCAGATCTAGATAAGCAATCCCAGTGACTTGACTACACCTAGATGGAGGATTTGAAATGATAATGATATGAAAAGATGAGATTGATTATTCTATATTGATCCAAGAGCCTAATTAAGCTAATGATATGCATGATTAAGCTATGATGATGATGCATTCAAGCTAGAAAAGAGATTGATTAAGCTACATGATTCAATAATTATGCTAGAAAATGATCAAATTAAACTAGATCTATGATGCAATTTCCTATAATAACAATGCTCAAATGATATGCTAGAATGGATATGCCTATAGTAACAATGCCTAAATTGATATGAGATGGGGTCCTTATTGCTCCAAAATGGGGGATATTTATCGGATTTCCAAGGCCAGGGTCTAGGTGGCAGGAATCAACGATCAAGATTGAGTCTGAAGATATCAAGGGTGACACTTGTCATCTCTAATCTAACAAGTGTCAATGAGTTTTGCTCATAAAAGGGCAAGTGTCCAAGAGAGGAGACATGTGGCCAAAGTGCCATGTGTCTCAACAAGAAAATAGCCGCACCATAGAAGGTTAGGATAAGGAGGTTAGGATGTGCAAGATAGGATAGGGTTAGGAAAAACTAAGGTTAGGTGGAATGAGTTAGGTTAGAGAGATGGTTAGGTTAGATGGTTAGAAGTTAGGAGGCATGTGGGTAATTTGAATTTTAAAAATTCAAATAATAAGAAAAGACTAATTAATTCTCAACGATTCATAAATTGATTTGTTTTAATTAATTAGAGGATTAGAAGAATTGATTGAAGTGGGGGGGCGTTTAAATAATTTGAATTAATTAATCAAAGGGGCTATTGAAATGAACTTATTAAATAAATCATTAGATTTATTAATATCTAGATGAAAGGGATAAATTTAATTGAATTGCCTAATGAATTCAATTAAATTAGGAAGGGGGATTAAGTAAATAATTGCCTATTTAATTAATTATCTTCAGACCATTTTTAGGTGTATACATTTTTCCCCTCTTTGAAGCGAGGTGTGATGACACGTTGATTCAAACACTAGTCTCATTTTGATGATGATATTGAATCGATAGGATACCCCGGTTATTGATTGATAAATTGTGATACGATGATGCCCCCTCAGGAGATCAATTGAGATAATTGATCTTTGGAGTGTTTATTTTTTTGTGAAATTGAAATCCCGATTAGAAATGATATGATGTCTGTAATTGTGGTTGATGAAAATGCGAGCTCTACGACCACGGTGATGTGGTTCTTGATTATTGATAAAGCTTTATTGATTAGATTGATAAAATCAAGATTCAGTCTGGTTTCAGGAATGACACCTCCTGTATAAGATAAAGATGATCAAAGCATCTAGTTTCAGGAACAATATATCCTGTATAAGACATGATCAAAACATCTGGTTCCAGGAAAGATGCATCCTGTATAAGACATGATAAAATAGATGAGATGTGATCGATTGATAGAATTGATAAGATTGATTGGATAAAGAACTGACAATTTGTTGATATCAAGTTGCAGGAAGAATTAGATAAGCTGATGTTGGTTCTATTGAGGGGGGAAATATAAGATTTTCACTGAGTTGATAATATCTGGATAGAGATGAGTCATCAGTTTGATTGCGTATACACTTATGATGATACCTTAATGATTCCTGCGATAGATTTAACCTTGGATAAAATGAGCATGCGGGAACCTATGCAAGTGTTAGGACCCGGAGGCAACTGAAATGGGGGCTGAATTAGTTGTCAATTAATTTCAACCCAAATATAACTTAATCAAACTTGATACTTAATACCGGTAAACCAAACTTAATACCGGTAGACAGATTACCAGTTAATATTAATACCAGTGAAACTCAATGCATAGAACAGAAATAGAAACAATATTCACAACAAATAACACAAAGATTTGTACGTGGAAACCCTATAAGGGGAAAAAGCACAATGGGAAACCTTACCCACAATCAGATGATACTACTGCAAATAGTACATGTATACAAATGGGGTCTGCACATGCAGAAAGGCCAACCGCCTAGAGCTCACTGCTCAATCACGCGATAGGAGTCACACTGACTACAATTGGATGATTAAATCTAATGATAATGTACCACTCAAAGTACCATCTCCAATGTTGGATTCAGTACTGGTTAAGCTTTGATAATCACCTTCAAACCTTCCTTGAACTTTCTCTATGGTCTGCTCATATGATCTTCAATATTCGCACATACCATGTTACAATACCATAACCATATACCGTCTCTCTATTCTATTACATCATCTCACAAATGAGATCTTACATATATACCAAAACCTAAGACCAAATGTGTAGATCAGCTCAGTAAGAATATTACAATTAAATCAATTACAAATAAGTCAAGATGCAATGCATCATGTTGGCTCAATACATTTACAACAATATCCAATTAATTAATCATCTTCATAACATGTCATGCTGATCTGGAATAGATAATGCATGTCAGTCCATAACCTAGACCAATTTGTCGGTAACAACAAATATGTCAACCCAATTAGACCAATAACCAAAATACCAAGCCCAAGTGTCCAAACCCATGTCTTCGACATAACCAAGTGATCTCCAGATGATAACAAGTCATCCTCAGTGCCGGTGAACAATATACCAGTGATTGTGCATAAGTCACTGAAAATATCGGTGAACATAACCAAAGATCTCCAGAAGGATAAGTGTTGACATCAATGACAAAACCAATGTAACACATCCATAATACCAATAATCTCCCCCTTTGGCATTACACAAGATGGAAAAAACATCTAAGTGCCAAAACATAATGCCAAAAACTAGAAACCAACAATCTTCAGAATAGATCAATACGAGAAATCAAAATACAAATGCAGAGAGTATATATCACTCCCCCAATGAATAATCTCTCCCCAAAGGATAATTTTTTTCCATAGATATCTCTCCCCCTTTGACATCAAATGGCAAAGCAATACAAATAACAGAACATACAACCAATTCATAGAACCAATTACAGTAACCAATTGTTATAACCAACTACTCCCCGTGAGAAGTAGCTCTCCTCCATCAAAGACAGAAAAATTTTCTCTGTTAATTCTATCAATTTGATGCCTAACATCAACTGTCTAAGTTTCTACCGGTGAGGGTATAACCCCAAGCTACTCTCTGAGATATTCAAAAGTTTCCTTAGGCAAAGGCTTAGTAAAGATATCTGCAATCCGCTCTTTAGTATTCACATAAACCAATCTCACTTCTTTTGCATCAACATTCTCTTTCAGAAAATTATATTTGATAGAAACATGTTTAGTCTTAGAGTGAAATACCGGATTCTTAGATATATCAGTTGCTACTGAATTATCACAATAAATGATTATAGGTTCTTTTCATTTTACCTTTATGTCCTTTAAAATTTTCTTAATCCATAATACCTTAGTACAATTAGTTTCTGCTGCAACATATTCTGATTCTGTTGTTGATAAAGATGTACAACTCTAGTTCTTGGTCAACCATGAAATCAATCTACTATCAAGAAAGAATGCCCCGCCATTGGTTCTCTTTCTGTCATCTACATCTCCTTCCCAATTTGCATCGGTGTATGCACATAAATCAAAACTTTCATCTTTAGGATACCATAAACCAAGATTTGTTGTGCCTTGTAGATACCGGAAAATCCTTTTCACTACTGATTCATGATTTTCTCTAGGATTACTCTAAAATATTGAAACAAAACATACTGCATTCATTATATCAGGTCTTGTCTGTGTCCAATACAATAAACTTCCAATCATAGATTTACATCTTGTCGGATTAACATGAGCTGAATCATCCTTAAATGTCAATTTATCGGTTGTAGTCATAGGAGTACTTACCGGTTTAGAGTTTTCCATACCAAATTCGTTCAATAGTTCCTTCAAGTACTTTGTTTGACATATGAATATACCTTTATCAGTCTGTGAAATCTACAATCCTAAAAAGAATTTTGTCTCCCCAATCATAGACATTTCAAATTCTTCCTGCATCTTATTAGCAAAGTCTTTACACAATCCATCTTCTCCTCCAAAAATGATATCATCAACAAAAACTTCAATAACCAATATGTCTTCATTAGTCACTTTGAAATATAAGTTGTTGTCAGCATTACCTTTAGTGTAACCAAGCTTCAAAAGATATTTGTCCAATCTAGCATACCAAGCTCTAGGATCTTGCTTCAATCCATATAAAGCTTTCCTTAATTTGTAAACCATATCTTTATCATTTGTCAATGAAAATCCATCAGTGTGTTCAATGTAAACTTCCTCTTCAAGATCACCATTCAAAAATGCACATTTTACATCCATTTGATATACTTTATAGTTCTTGTGGGCTGCAAATGCAAGAAATGATCTAACTGCCTCAATTCTAGCTACCAGTGCAAAGGTTTCATTGTAATCAATTCTCTCTTTCTGTGAATATCCTTTACACACTAATCTTGCTTTGTTTCTGATTACCTTACCATCTTCATTAAGTTTATTTCTAAATACCCATTTAGTTCCAATTATATTTTTGTCTTTAGGTGGGGGAACCAATGTCCATGTATTGTTCTTTTCAATTTGTTCTAATTCATCTTCCATAGCCTTAATCCAATGTTTATCTTCACATGCCTCAATAACATATGCTGGTTCAATTTGAGAAATTAAACATACCTCTTCATTTTCCAGTCTTCCTCTTGTCATAACACCTTGATATTTATTCCTAATTATCTGACTTTCAGAGTGAATCAGTCTTACATACCGAGGTGTGTTTACTTGTTGTTGTTCTTCAGTCACTATGGAATTATCTGATGATGCCAGTGTGACTGGATCCACATTGTGTATCGGTGCACTCTGTATAGGTTCATTTATGATCATCTCAATTGTCGGTTCAGAATCCATAGACCTTGAATTTCCTCTAAATTGTTCATCTATCTTCACTTTTGCACTCTCAATGATTTTTTGCAATCTTTTATTAAAACATCTATATGCTTTGCTCTTAGATGAATAACCAAGAAATATTCCTTCATCACTTCTAGGATCAAATTTTCCAATATAATCATCTCTCCTAATATAGCATTTGCTTCCAAATATTGAGAAGTATTTAAGAGTAGGAGTATTACCAAACCATAGTTCATAAGGGGTCTTACCAGTTTCACCTTTGATGTGAACTCTGTTAAAAGTATAAATCGTTGTATTCACTACTTCTCTCCAGTACATATGAGGTAGATTTTCTTCCAATATCATGCTTCTAGCTGCATCCAGAATAGTTTTGTTCTTTCTTTCCACAACTCCATTTTGCTGAGGTATCTGAGGTGCTAATAGTTGTCTTCTAATTCCATTCACTTCACAATATGTATTGAACTCCTTAGATGTAAATTCACCTCCTTGATCTGATCTTAAACATTTGATTTTCTTGTCGGTTTCATTCTCTACCATTGCCTTGAATAGTTTGAATTTCCTAAAAGCTTCAGATTTATCCCTGAAAAAAGTAACCCAACACATTCTAGAATAATCATCAATGATTAGCATAAAGTATCTATCTCCCTGTAGACTTCTTGTTCTTGCCGGACCACACAAGTCAGTATGAATTAAATCAAGAACATTATTAGATTTCTCATAAATACTCTTAAAAGTTGTTCTAGCTTGCTTTCCCATTTGACATTCCTTACATACCAGATTATGAGGTTTTACAATCTTAGGTAAATCCCTTACTGCCTTAGATGAACTAATCTTTATAATGCATTCAAAATTCACATGACAGAGTCTTTTATGCCATAACCAACTTTCATCAATATGTGCAATCAAACATGTCTTTTCTTTGTTATTCAAATGAAAGATATTACCTCTAGTCTTATTACCGGTTGCAATCTCCAAACCAGTTCTATTCAAGATTTTGCATTTACCATTCTTGAACTGTAACTGAAATCCATTTTCAACTAATTGACCAACACTCAAAAGATTATGCTTCAAACCTTCAACATAGTAAACGTTGTCAGTATTGTGCTTACCATCAAAATATATACTGCCTTTTCCTCTGATCAAAAAAGCTTTATCATCCCCAAATCTTACTAGACCTCCATTGTATTCCTAAAAAGATAAGAATTTACTTTTATCACTAGTCATATGATGTGAACATATAGAATCTATAATCCATTCATCATTTTCTTCAATTTTAGCTATCAGGGCTTGCTCTACCAATGGAACAGTAGGTGTCGGTTGATCTTCTTTTATTGTAACAAAATCACATCCATTGTCTGTCAATTCTTCATCAAAATCATCAGTATCTCCTTTATCAGCATAGTAACATGGTTTGTCTCTATTCTTCTTAAATTTTTATCTCTAATATTCAGGGTCAGGCTTACATGTTCTTTTAGCTTCTTCTCTCAATCTTACATGTCTATCAGGACATCTAGATGCCATATGACCAAATTTATTGCAGTTAAAACATTTAAATGGTGCTTTACCTTCATACTTACTTCCAATAGGACCTTTAGGCATTTTCCTTGCAAATAGTGCTTCAAGTTCTTCCAATTCTTCATTTTCCCTCCTGATATCTTCAAGTTCTCTCACATAAAGTGCTTTCCAATCAGATTTGTTAGATGATGATGATGATTCTTTGAAGGCTAAATCCGTCTTAATTGTAGCAACAAGACCAAATTCCTCAAGCTCTAATGCTAAAAGTTTTCCAACCAAGGTATCTCTAGATATTGATGTGTTAGGCATTGTTCTCAACTCATTAATAGCAGTTACTTTCATTTTTTATGCTAGTGGAAATGCTCTTAAAATTTTAGAAACAATTTCATCTTCACTTAAGGAACCTCCACAATATTGTATTCACAAAACAATTTCATTAACCCTTTCCATAAAAGCAAAAATTCTTTCATCTTCTTCCATTTTCAGATTTTCATACCTGACCCAGAAGCATTCCAGTTTTGCAATTTTAACAGTGGTATCTCCTTCATTCAATGTCTCTAATTTATCCTAAATAGCTTTAGCAGCAGATCAGTCTGATAATCCCATGATTTGTTGATCTGACAATGCACTCAAAATTACTTCTCTTGCTTTGCAATCATTTTCTTGATCTTTAGCCAATGTTGGTGGATGAGGTTGATTTGGTAAAGGAGCAACATAGCCATTCTTTGTAACATCCCATATGCCACTTCCAATACAATTAAGATGTGCCTCCATTGTGATCTTCCATATACTCAAGTTTTGGTCTATCCTTCCTGAAAAAGTTAGTTGCCATAGAATCTCCTCAAGTTGTTAAACTTCTGCAAAAAGAGGACTTGGCTCTGATACCAATTGTTAGGACCCAGAGGCAACTGAGAGTGGGGGTGAATCAGTTGTCAATTAATTTCAACCCAAATATAACTTAATCAAACTTGATACTTAATACTGGTAAACCAAACTTAATGTTGGTAGATAGATTAGCAGTTAATATTAATACTGGTGAAACTCAATGCATAGAACAGAAAGAGAAACAACATTCACAACACATAACACAAAGAGTTGTACGTGGAAACCCTGTAAGGGGAAAAACCACTGTGGGAAACCTTACCAACAATTAGATGATACTACTGCAGATAGTATGTGTATACAAATAGGGTCTGCACATGCCGAAAGGCCAACCGCCTAGAGCTCACTGCTCAATCACAAGATAGGAGTCACGCTGACTATAATTGGATGATTAAATCCAATGATAATGTACTCAGTAGCATCTCCAATGCTGGATTTAGTACCAGTTAAGCTCTGATAATCACCTTCAAACCTTCCTTGAACCTTCTCTATGGTCTACTCATATGATCTTCAATATTCACACTTACCATGTTACAATACCATAACCATATACTGTCTCTCTATTCTATTACATCATCTCACAAATGAGATCTTACATATATACCAAAACCTAAGACCAAATGTGTAGGTCGGCTCACTAAGAATATTACAATTAAATCAATTACAAATAAGTCAAAATGTGATGCATCATGTCGGCTCAATACATTTACAACAATATCCAATTAAATAACCATCTCCATAACATGTCATGCTGATTTGGAATACATAACGCATGTCAATCCATAACCTAGACCAATTTGTTGATAACAACAAATATGTCAACCTGATTAGACCAATAACCAAAATACCAAGACCAAGTGTCCAAACCATGTCTTTGACATAACCAAGTGATATCCAAATGATAACAAGTCATCCTCAGTGCCGGTGAACAATATAACCTGCCGGTGAACAATATACCAATGATTGTGCATAAGTCACTGAACATGTCGGTGAACATAACCAAAGATCTTCAGAAGGATAGGTGTTGACATCAATGAAAAAACCAATGCAACACATCCTGTCATGCCCAAAATTTAGGGCAAAAACGGAACAATTTTTTTTTTTTAAAATACTAATTAATTTACAAGTTCGCTCACGCGACAAGCGTTAATGAATTTTGTCATATATATATTCGAGCTAATTCTGAATCGAATCAAGCATCGATTATCATTTAATTTTATTTGCGGAAATCTAACTGGTCTAATTTTATCTCCACGAGATACCTAGCCATCAAATTTTATTAAAATCAATCACGTTAAAGAAGTAGGAGAGGAAGATTACTTCAATCTCCAATATGACTATATAGTCTGAACATCCATTTTAAAATTTTAATGCTCTAATTAAATTAACTAAAGCAAAATTAAGTATTTATTACATTAAATACATTTAACATTATAAAGGATAAGCTTTATTTTTTAAATTTATATATCTCACTCTCCTTTTACTTTCTATTAGCAATCATACGAAAGTAATTAAATATTTAATTCTCCATTAAATATTTACTCCAAAAATACAACCAGTATATATATATATATATATCCTTTAAAAATAATAACCTTCCAATATAATAGTCAATATTTTTCCAACCCTAATTAGGGATCTATTTTTTTCTTTTTTATATATTAAACAACACTAAACTATCATATTATTTTTATTTCATTTACCCTAGCCCTACCCGGGCTAGGGTTTAATCTCTTTTTTTTTATTACCACTAAATTTTCCACAAGGCCGAACCCCCATGGCGGCGGCCATTTTTTTGATGCAAGTTTTGAAGAAGGGCGAAGGGCCAAGGGTGCCACTGTGTGAACGCATAGTGGCTGCGCGGCACCACTGTGTGTCCACACAGTGGGAGCCGCTGGCGGCTCACACCATTGTGTTTCCACACAATGGCAGCCGCGGCCGACACTATGCGTCCACACAGTGGGAGCCGAAGCGGCCCACACTGTGTGTTCGCACAGTGCAAGCCGCGCGGCCTACACTGTGTGCACACACAGTGGGGTCCGCGAGCAGCCAAAGTTTTCCCTTATTTTTTTTTATTTATTATTTTGTTTTTTAAATATATTTTATATATATATATATATATATATATATTTATATATATATATATATTTATATATATATATATATATTTATATATATATATATATTTATATAAATTTATAAATATAAAACTTATAAGGGTGAAAATATATAAATATATATATATTCTTTTTAATAAGATTTACATGCAAATTTTTAAACAAAATAACAAAGGGAAAACATTATGTTAAATCAAATTACATATACACATATAAATGTATATATATATATATATATATATATATATATATATAATTGGTTTATAAACTTAGGCTCTTTTATTTATTTATTTTAATTGCTGATAAAAGAATGAAGCAAATCTATTGTTAAGCTTTTTATCAACACTAATTAGAAATACAATTTAGAAATACAATTTAGGAAATACAATTTAGAAATACAATATACTTTCCCATAAAAATAGATTCATTGATTTCTCAACTAATTAAACAACTAATTTATTTACATGCTAACAGCAAATACAAATCATGATTTTCTGCAATTAAATTGGAGATAGATTCTCAACTAAAAAGAAGATCTCAGATTTAAATAAAACTGATATTTTTTTTTTATATTACAAAAGAAGTTTTTGCATGCAAATCAAGCAATCCCTTTACTTTTCAAAATAGAAATAGAAACATATCTGGCTTTTTTTACAACTCTTTCAATATTCTGCAAATATTACAAGGTGTTTCTTTATTTAACTACAATATTAAATCACATACCGTATCTCAAAATTACAACTTGCCTCTCATTCAATGAACGAGGTATTTTTCTACTAACAAATTTAAACAAATAGCTACAAATGGATTTAAGTATCTTCAACAATAATCTTCTGCATCTTTTCACTGTTCCTATTCTCTTCTCCTGACTTTTCCTGCATAATAAAACACAATATGACCACGGAGTGCTCACCTCCCAGCCTAGACTAACTGGTAGCCACCCCTGAGCTCGGAGAACCAATTTCCTAGACGGGTAACAAACAGGCAAACACATAGAAGGCAAAATACATACAAATTTTCAGACACACTCCCAACTTGGCTTCACAGCACCACACTTTGGTGATGAACTTTTCAAGGGTGGTAGTGGACCAATACCCTGAGGAGAACTGCAAGTATGGAAAAACAAGTAGCCACCTCATGGCACAATAAATATATCAAGAATCTCAACCCCATATTCCTTATGCCCCCCAAAGGCATTCTAGCCTTATATCCCTCCTTATGACCCCCATTGCACAAACAGGTCATGCAGCAAGGGTCACACAAAGATCCCTTGTGATCGCTCTCAAAAGAGAGTCTCTCACTCGAGGGTTGTCACTGCTACCACCCACAAGATCCTCTTCTCTCCCAAGAGTAAGAGGTCTTGAGAAAACTCCCAAAACACAAACAAATCATAATGCAAAAATACCAAATGAATTTCTAAAAAAAACATTCAAGAACACAAATTTCTTACACTAACATACTTCCAGACATATGCAAGAAAGAAGACATTTTAATGAATAATGAAACCAACCTTAATCTGCCCAAAGGTATGATGATATTTGAGGAAGAGCTGCCCAATCCACGAATCTTCTTTCTTCTACCCTTCGTCAAATTTTTCTACTTCCAACTATTATTTTTTTTTCTAAGTTACTCTTGTCTCCAAAAATGGAGAGTGGGTGATTACCCTCCAATTCCCAAAAATCATGTTTAAGAAGCTCCTTCTCTGAGTTCTCACAAGATTCTAAAAACCAAAAAGGAAAGAAAAGTAGAATGCAAAAAGACTCTCATTCCAAAAGGAAAAATCTCAACTAGATTAAAACTTCTAATTTTCAATTTTCGCACAACTCAAAAAAGCCAATTTTTAAAGCGTTAAAAAGATTATTAAAAAGTAGAAACTTGCCTAAAATTACCCCTAACCCCTAGGTATACCTTATGGGCTTTAGGAAACCCTATTAAAGTACCCCTAGGTGTTCATTTAACCCATTTTAAACCCCTCTGAAGTTTATTTTCGGGTCAAACATACGTTGACCACTCCAAAGATTATATTCCCAAAGTATTTATGACAACACATTATATTATTTAAGAAAAACTATAGTTAAACACTTTCCCACCAAGAGACAAAAATAAAACATTTAAATTTATATCCACACATTTGTCAAGTGACACAAATAAAACACTTTTACAAATTAAAACATGGGATTGTCTCTTATGGTTTTTTACACATTAAATTTAAATAACACTTAACACTCATGTAGCATATACTATTACGAATAAAATACAACACAAATGGGGTGTTGTCTCTCCAAATAGACAACCCCTGGCTTACGAACATACATAAGTCTAGGTTTGGTTCTCCATAATTTCCATGGTCACATGGTAAATTTCCTACGCATCTCAATTTACACATTAGTACTTTCAAATATCTACATATAATATAATTCAAAGGAATAACAATACACATCATCACTTGCATACAATTTTCATCTGCACAGATTAAATACATCTTTTATCAAGCAAAATTCTCATAAACAATTTCATCCCAATTCACCTAAACTTAACCATACATCATAGTAAAGTCCTGCAAATTCAATAACGACATCTATTATTGCAATATCATCTTATCTAACAATCATGTAGTGTTCTATCTCATAAGGCATATAAGTAAAATCATCAAATCATAGCAATGTTATCCAAAACCTGAAATCATATAAGTTCATAGTCTCAAAATGCATCAAAATAAAGTATCCATAATAATCTAAATATAAAATCCACTGAATGTCAGACTGAGTCGAGGTGAGGCCTCACATCCTCCCCCTCTAGGCATGAACTTCCTCCTGGAGTTCATCAAAGAGGTAGGGGTACTCTGACCTCATACGTGCTGCGTCCTCCCATGAAGCCGTAACCTCATCATAACAATCCCACTAGACCCTAACCTGGTCCAGCTCTCGACCTCGAAGGGCCAATGTCCGGCGTGCCAAAATGCGAATGGGCTCCAAAGCTAGCTGCCCGTCCGACTCCACCTGCAAGGCATCCCAATCTAAAATGTGAGACTCATCATAGATATATTTTCTCAAAACTGAAACATGAAACACATCGTGGATGCATGACAGGCTAGGTGGCAAAGCTAAACGGTAAGCAACTGGGCCTATCCTCTCCAGAATCTCAAAAGGTCCTACAAAGCAAGGTGCGAGCTTAGAACCCTTTTCGTAATGGATTGGACTCTTATGCGGTCACACTCTCAAGAAAACTCTATCTCCAACCAAGTAGCTATGATCTATCCGCTTTGCATCCGCATATTTCTTCTGTCTATCCTGAGCCTCTCTGAGACGCTGCCTAATCAGATCCACCTGCTGTTCCATATCCCGAACTATCTCAGGACCAATAGCAACTCTATCCTCTATGCGATCCCAACTCAAGGGCATCCTGCAAGGCCTGCCGTATAATGCCTGATAGGGTGGCATCCCCAAAGAAGTATGATGCCCATTGTTATAGGCAAACTCTACTAAGGGAAGATACTCCTCCCATCAGGTCTAATGATCCATGACGTACATGCAAAGCATATCCTCTAGCACCTGATTGACCCTCTCTATCTGACCATCTATCTCCAGGTGATAGGCTGTACTAAAATTGAGCTTAGTGCCCATAGCTGCCTGTAATGACTTCCAAAAGGAAGAAGTGAAAAGAGAACACCTGTCAAATATAATCTTGCGGGGCATGCCATGAAGTCTAACAATGTCTCGCAAGAACACCTGTGCTACTGCTGGAGCTGTGAATGTAGTATGAACTGGTGAAAAGTGAGCTACTTTGGTCAACTTGTCAACTGTCACCAAGATAGCATCATGGCGACGAGAAGACATAGAAAGACCAATGATGAAATCCATGGATATAGTATCCCACTTCCACTCTAGTATAGCATGAGACTGAAGCAACCCACCTAGATGGCGGTGCTCTGCCTTTACCCTCTGACACTCGAGACATCGAGCTACTATCTCAGCAATGAGCTGCCGCATTCCCGGCCAATGATACAACTGTCTCAAGTCAGCATGCAACTTCTTAACCCTGGGATGCGCTGCATAAGGAGCTCTATGAGCCTTTGTGACAATGAACTCTCGCAATCCTCCAGAGGAAGGTACATAAATGCGCCCTCTATGGCGTAACAGTCCATCAAACTCCAAAGAATAATCCACATATTTCCCTTCTAGAGTAACCTGAGATTGTATTACCTAACAAACCTCTACATACCATCCATCCTCTGACAAGTGTCGAAGTATACGGTCTCTCAAGTCCGTGCCCATGGAAATGGTGTAAACCTCATGACGTCTCCTACTCAAGGCATCTGCAACTACATTTTCCTTACCTTTGATGTAGTGAACGTCAAAATCATATTAGCACAAGAACTCCATCCATCTCCTCTGACGGGCATTAAGGTTCGGCTGAGTGAAGATGTACTGAAGACTCTGATGATCTGAATGCAACTCGAAGTGATGACCTAAAAGGAAGTGTCTCCACCTCACAAGTGCATGCACTACTGCTGCAAGCTCAAGGTCGTGAGTGGGATAATTAAGTTCATGAGTCTTAAGTTTCCTAGACTCGAAAGTTATGGCCCTACCATCCTGCATAAGAACTGCCCCTAAACCCTCTAGGGAAGCATCTGTACAAACCATGAAGTCAGCTGAAGGATCTGGTACAACAAGGATAGGAGCGCTAGTAAGTGCCTTCTTGAGTTCCTGAAAGGCCTTCTCGCACTTCTCTGTCCACTCAAATTTCTTCCCTTTACGCTGAAGAGAAGTAATAGGGTGTGCGACTCTGGAGAAACCCTTGATAAAACATCAATAATACCCTACTCAGCCCATGAAACTCCTAACCTCTATCACACTGGTAGGCGCTGGCCAATCCATAATAGCCCTAATCTTTGATGGGTCAACTGAGATCCCATCACCGCAAATAACGTGCCCAAGGTACTTAACCTTAGACTGAAAGAAAGCACACTTCGATAGGCTGCCAAACAACTGGTTATCCCACAAACACTGCAATACCTGTTTCAGGTGCTCCTCATGCTCCTTCTCATTCCGAGAATATATCAATATATCATCGAGGAACACAATAACAAAATGGTCCAGAAAAGTACGGAACACCCCATTCATGAGGCTCATAAAGACTATTGGGGCATTCGTAAGTCTGAACGGAACTACGGTAAACTCATAGTGACCATATCTAGTGCAAAATGTGGTCTTGTGGATATCACTTTCCACTATTCTCAACTGATGGTATCCTGACTTCAGATCTATTTTGGAAAAGATTTTGGCACCCTGAAGCTGGTCGAATAAATCATCAATTCTGGGCAAAGGATATCGGTTCTTGATGGTTACTTTATTTAGCTGTCGATAATCCATACACAATCAGAGAGATCCATCCTTCTTCTTAACAAAGATGACTGGTGTACCCCAAGAGGATACGCTAGGATGAATATGACCCTTCTCAGGGAGTTCCTCAAGCTGAATTTTAAGTTCATTAAGCTCATTTGTGGTCATCCTATAAGGTGCTCTGGAAACTAGCTCGGCTCCTGGTACTAGGTCTATATGAAAATCAATCTCTCTACGGGGAGGCATTCCTGGTAACTCTGAAGGAAAAACATCTGAATATCCCTTAAGGATAGGATGGTCATCGAGCAATGTTTCTTTTTCCTCCTCTTCTCCTCTGTCACTGATAGTGATAGCAAATAGCTGACATCCCTTCTGCATGCTCCGCTTAAGCTGCATTGCGGAGATCATACGAAGAGACACGGGCCTCTGAATCCCGGTAATAACTATGGACGAACCATGATCATCCTCACACTCGATCTTTTTTAGATGGCAATCCATCTTGGCTCTGTGGGCATAAAGCCAATCCATGCCAAGTATGATTCTGTAAGATCCAAGTGGAGTCACTCTAAGGTCTACTAAAGTGGTGGTCTTGCCAATCTGCAGCTGACATGCCCTAACCTCTGATTCCACTGACACTCTAGCTCCTGAAGCTAATTCCACTTCCCAACTGACACCCTGTCTAGTTGCCACTAGCCCGCAACGCTCCACAACCAATGGAGATATAAAGGAGTCAGTAGCTCCTGAATCAAACAAAATAGATACATTGTTACCTTTGATTATACCTGAAGATTCGATAACCGTGGCTTGATGCTCAGCCTAGCAGTTGTCAACCGCTGCGAATACTCTATGGGACCTGCCCATATCACCAACTGTTGGCTCTGAAGTGGCCATCCGCTGACTCCCTGCTACCTGTCCCTGAGGGCAATCCCTCACCATATGCCCTATGGCTCCACACATAAAGCAAGCACCCCGTGCCTGAAACTGGGCACCTTCAGGCCTAGAGAATGCCTGACCTCCTATCCTACTGGATCCGCTGTACCCACCCCTAGAGGACTGTTGAGTCCCCGTCGGCTGTGTGTACTGCCCCTGTGCTCTCTAATCACGTTTCTGTCCCTGAGTCTGCCACTACTTGGGCTTGGATCCCTGCTGATACTATGGAGGCTTCTGCCTCTGGTTCTGTGGTGTCTGTTGTGGAGGAGGGGGTTTGGAGAACCCCTGAGAATTTCGGTTGTTCCCTTTCCAATGTGGTTTCTGGAATCCATAAGTCTGAGGTGCGGGATTTCAGTTCTGAAACCGATCCCTATTGTCCTATGGTCTGACCTGTATTTCCTCGGCAATCAGTGCCTTCTCTATAGCAACCCGAAGGCTCTCTGGAGCGGACATCCTAACAGGCCCGGCTATACCGGCATTTAATCCCCTGATGAAGCGGTTTACAAGAAGTTTCTCATCCTTTAGATAATCTACATAAAGCAACAACTCAAAGAATTTACTCTCATACTGGGTTACTGACAAGCCTTTTTGTTGGAGATCGTGAAATTCGTCTATACGACGCTGCCTGAAGTGTTCTGATAGGTACCTCTCACATAACCTCTCTGTGAATATCTCCCAAGTGAGTGTATCAGGAACTAATCCGCATTTGTAATCTTCCTGTCTCCACCAAGTGGAGGTTGTCCCTCTCAGAAGATGAACTGTGACACGTGCTTTCAAGTTGCTCTCATAAGAATGCAACGCAAAGCACCTCTCAAGACTCAAAAGCCATGCCTCGGCCTCTACTCCATCTGTAGAACCTCCGAAGGATGGTGGTTGGAGGCGCATGACCTCCCTGATGAGATCCCCTGGATCTCGACGACCTCTCTCAAAATAAACTGGTTCCACCGCTGGAGGTGGTCCTAGCATATGCACAGACTCTGGCTCATTACCACCCTGACTCTCTACAGGAATCAGAGCTGGGCTCCTACTTCATTCTCTATCAACAGATCTATGACTCCCAGAGTCATGACTTCTAACCTGAGGGTTCTCTGCTGGGATCCTTTCCTGAACTAAGCCAATAAGATTCTTGATGGCTACTAAGAGATCTCGATTAGGTTCATTTGGCTGTTCGGGAGGTGCTCCTGGGTTCTCCTCTGGAACCGATGCCTCCCTCTCTACCTCATCGCGTGCTATGCGCACACGTCTAGCACCCCGTCCGCGCTTGCGAGCTTGTCGCGTCGTCGGAGGCATCCTAAGAGGAAATTAAGGCAAAACAATTAATTAATTTATCTCTTTTAGAATAATATTAATTTAATTAAATTCAAAAGTCTGATAAAATCAATTTAACAAAATAATTTTAAATATTCTAAGGCGAAACATAAGTGGAGTAAGGTTCCTAGTGTGGAAACCTTGCTCTGATACCAAAATGTCATGCCCAAAATTTAGGGCAAAAATGAAACAAATTTTTTTTTTTTTAAAATACTAATTAATTTACAAGTTCGCTCACGCGACAAGCGTTAATGAATTTTGTCATATATATATTCGAGCTAATTCTGAATCAAATCAAGCATCGATTATCGTTTAATTTTATTTGCGGAAATCTAACTGGTCTAATTTTATCTCCACGAGATACCTAGCCATTAAATTTTATTAAAATCAATCACGTTAAAGAAGTAGGAGAGGAAGATTACTTCAATCTCCAATATGACTATATAGTCTGAACATCCATTTTAAAATTTTAATTCTCTAATTAAATTAACTAAAGCAAAATTAAGTATTTATTAAATTAAATACATTTAACATTATAAAGGATAAGCTTTATTTTTTAAATTTATATATCTCACTCGCCTTTTACTTTCTATTAGCAATCATACGAAAGTAATTAAATATTTAATTCTCCATTAAATATTTACTCCAAAAATACAACCAGTATATATATATATATATATATATATATATATATATCCTTTAAAAATAATAACCTTCCAATATAATAGTCAATATTTTTCCAACCCTAATTAGGGATCTATTTTTTTCTTTTTTATATATTAAACAACACTAAACTATCATATTATTTTTATTTCATTTACCCTAGCCCTACCCGGGCTAGGGTTTAATCTCTTTTTTTTTATTACCACTAAATTTTCCACAAGGCCGAACCCCCATGGCGGCGGCCATTTTTTTGATGCAGGTTTTGAAGAAGGGCGAAGGGCCGAGGGCGCCACTGTGTGAACACACAGTGGCGGCACGGCACCACTGTGTGTCCACACAATGGGAGCCGCTGGCGGCTCACACCACTATGTGTCCACACAGTGCCGGCCGCGGCCGACACTGTGCGTCCACACAGTGGGAGCCGAAGCGGCCCACACTATGTGTTCGCACAATGCAAGCCGTGCGGCCCACACTGTGTGCACACACAGTGGGGTCCACAAGCAGCCAAAGTTTTCCCTTATTTTTTTTTATTTATTATTATTTTTTTAAAAATATATTTTATATAAATATATATATATATATATATTTATATTTATATAAATTTATAAATATAAAACTTATAAGGGTGAAAATATATAAATATATATATATTTTTTTTTAATAAGATTTACATGCAAATTTTTAAACAAAATAACAAAGGGAAAACATTATGTTAAATCAAATTACATGTGCACATATATATATATATATATATATATATATATATATATATATATATATATATATATATATATATATGGTTTATAAACTTAGGCTCTTTTATTTATTTATTTTAATTGCTGATAAAAGAATGAAGCAAATCTATTGTTAAGCTTTTTATCAACACTAATTAGAAATACAATTTAGAAATACAATTTAGGAAATACAATTTAGAAATACAATATACTTTCCCATAAAAATAGATTCATTGATTTCTCAACTAATTAAACAACTAATTTATTTACATGCTAACAGCAAATACAAATCATTATTTTTTGCAATTAAATTGGAGATAGATTCTCAGCTAAAAAGAAGATCTCAGATTTAAATAAAACTGATATTTTTTTTTTTATATTACAAAAGAAGCTTTTGCATACAAATCAAGCAATCCCTTTACTTTTCAAAATAGAAATAGAAACATATCTGGCTTTTTTTACAACTCTTTCAATATTCTGCAAATATTACAAGGTGTTTCTTTATTTAACTACAATATTAAATCATATACCCTATCTCAAAATTACAACTTGCCTCTCATTCAACGAACGACGTATTTTTCTACTAACAAATTTAAACAAATAGATACAAATGGATTTAAGTATCTTCAACAATAATCTTCTGCATCTTTTCACTGTTCCTATTCTCTTCTCCTGACTTTTCCTGCATAATAAAACACAATATGACCACGGAGTGCTCACCTCCCAACCTAGGCTAACTGGTAGCCACCCCTGAGCTCGGAGAACCAATTTCCTAGATGGGTAACAAACAGGCAAACACATAGAAGGCAAAATACATACAGATTTTCAGACACACTCCCAACTCGGCGTCACAACACCACACTTTGGTGATGAACTTTTCAAGGGTGGTAGTGGACCAATACCTTGAGGAGAACTGCAAGTATGGAAAAACAAGTAGCCACCTCATGGCACAATAAATATATCAAGAATCTCAACTCCATATTCCTTATGCCCCCCAAAGGCATTCTAGCCTTATATCCCTCCTTATGACCCCCATTGCACAAACAGGCCATGCAGCAAGGGTCACACAAAGATCCCTTGTGATTGCTCTCAAAAGAGAGTCTCTCACTCGAGGGTTGTCACTACTACCACCCACAAGATCCTCTTCTCTCCCAAGACTAAGAGGTCTTGAGAAAACTCCCAAAACGCAAACAAATCATAATGCAAAAATACCAAATGAATTTCTAAAAAAAACATTCAAGAACACAGATTTCTTACACCAACATACTTCCAGACATATGCAAGAAAGAAGACATTTTAATGAATAATGAAACCAACCTTAATCTGCCCAAAGGTATGATGATATTTGAGGAAGAGCTGCCCAATCCACGAATCTTCTTTCTTCTACCCTTCGTCAAAATTTTCTACTCCCAACTATTTTTTTTTTTCTAAGTTTCTCTTGTCTCCAAAAATGGAGAGTGGGTGATTACCCTCCAATTCACAAAAATCTTGCTTAAGAAGCTCCTTCTTTGAGTTCTCACAAGATTCTAAAAACCAAAAAGGAAAGAAAAGTAGAATGCAAAAAGACTCTCATTCCAAAAGGAAAAATCTCAACTAGATTAAAACTTCTAATTTTCAATTTTCGCACAACTCAAAAAAGCCAAATTTTAAAACGTTAAAAAGATCATTAAAAAGTAGAAACTTGCCTAAAATTACCCCCAACCCCTAGGTATACCTTATGGGCTTTAGGAAACCCTATTAAACTATCCCTAGGTGTTCATTTAACCCATTTTAAACCCCTCTGAAATTTATTTTCGGGTCAAACATACGTTGACCACTCCAAAGATTATATTCCCAAAGTATTTATGACAACACATTATATTATTTAAGAAAAACTATAGTTAAACACTTTCCCACCAAGAGACAAAAAAAAAACATTTAAATTTATATCCACACATGTGTCAAGTGACACAAATAAAACACTTTTACAAATTAAAACATGGGATTGTCTCTTGTGGTTTTTTACACATTAAATTTAAATAACACTTAACACTCATGCAGCATATACTATTACGAATAAAATACAACACAAACGGTGTGTTGTCTCTCCAAATAGACAACCCCTGGCTTACGAACATACATAAGTCTAGGTTTGGTTCTCCGTAATTTCCATGTTCACATGGTAAATTTCCTGCGCATCTCAATTTACACATTAGTACTTTCAAATATCCACATATAATATAATTCAAAGGAATAACAATACACATCATCACTTGCATAAAATTTTCATCTGCACAGATTAAATACATCTTTTATCAAGCAAAATTCTCATAAACAATTTCATCCCAATTCACCTAAACTTAACCATACATCATAGTAAAGTCCTGCAATATCATCTTATCTAACAATCATGTAGTGTTCTATCTCATAAGGCATATAAGTAAAATCATCAAATCATAGCAATGTTATCCAAAACCTGAAATCATATAAGTTCATAGTCTCAAAATGCATCAAAATAAAGTATCCATAATAGTCTAAATATAAAATCCACTGAATGTCAGACTGAGTCGAGGTGAGGCCTCACACATCCATAATACCAACAACAAGAATGAAATGCAAGCTAAATTCAAATGCCAATGCAAATGAAATACAACGCGACGACTGGATCAGTCACTGGGTTATTGCATTTTGTCATTATTGAGCTTTTTAAATGTGCGAAGTAAGTGAAAACATCGATGGTATAATTAAACCATGATGACCTGAGCACGACTTTCCTAGATTTTGATATGGCAAGTTAGCACAAGCGTCGAGGTATAATTGAACTGAGATGACCTGAGTGTTGCGTGTGTAAAACAAGCAGTATTAGTCATTTCAATACACAAACCGGAAATGTCTTCGATGATACTACGATGATCATGTCCCGAGAAAAAATTGCACATATCAATGATTAATTTACAGACAACAGACAAGAAAAATATCATGTTCCTTCCTTGTTTCTCTAGTCGAAGATATCCTAAAGTCACTCAAAAATCATGATAGCGAAAATCAAGATAGAAAAGTTGAACAATCATGTTAAAATCATTATCCAAAAGATATCATCCATGTGCTTAGACTGACTTTGTGATAGTTTGATGGTTGATAATTTGATATCATGTTCAATGTTGGATATGTCTCAGTTTTTGCTCGAAAATAATTGTCTAATTGTTGTTCTACCTATTTGATTAAGCTCAAAATGATCCAAAATTTTGCTCCCAGCTAGGTGCAGGATTTTACCCCAAGCCTAGAAACAAATTCATTATGATATACCCAATGATCCAAACCATGGCCAGAAGCCACCCGAGATGCCTGTGTATGTACAAGGCTTTACTATGGATATGAACAGAGCTAATGGAAAATAATGCAAGCGAAAGGATGTATGAACTAATAGATGGAAAAGCTAGCTGACAAATAGCGCCTGTTTGGCAGGTTTTCATCATCTGTTTTTATTGCACTTTTTCTCATATTTGATTTTTTGGGGGATTTTCTACTCTTTCACTTCTTTTTTTTCTGCTTTTTCACTGTTTTTTGATTTTTTTTCTTTTTCACACATAAAAATTCTTCAGATGCATGCTATTGATGGTTTCTTCGAGCTGATCTTCATCCTGTGTTGATAGGTGATATGCTCCTGATCCAAATATTATTGTGACCACAAACAGACCTAACTAGTTTGGTTCAAACTTTCCTTTCTTTTCGCGTTCTGCTTGGTTGCATGGATTTTCCTTTATTACTAGTTCCCCAATTTGAAATGTTCTCAGTTTGACCCTGTGATTATAACTCTGGCACATTCTTTGTTGATATACCTTTAAATTATCAAAGGCATTTTGTCTTCATTCATGGATCAATTCTAACTCCTGCAATCTAGATACTCGTTGTTCTTCATCTGGAATAAGACCTTTTAATGATACTCATAGAGAAGGTATCTCTACTTCTATTGGTAGTATTGCTTCTGATCCATAAACAATAGAGAAAGGTATGGCACTTGTTGGTGTGCGGATACTAGTACGGTAGGCCCATAGAGAAGGGTTTAATTAAATATGCCAATCTCTTCCAGCATCATTCACTATCTTTTTAAGGATTTTCAAAATAGTTTTGTTTGATGCTTCTGCTTGCCCATTCCCTTGTGGATAGTAGGGTGTGTCAAATCTATGTTGGATCTTGAATTTCTCACATAGCTCTTGTACATCCTGATTCTTGAATAGTCACCCATTATCAATGATAATGGTCATGGGTATTCCATAGCAACAGATAATGTAGTTCAAGATAAATGCAGCAATTTGTTTTCCTGTGATATTTGTGAGAGGTACTGCCTCAATCCATTTTGTGAAATATTTTGTAGCTCCAAGGATTAATTTGTGACCATTGGATGAAGAAGGATTTATCTTTCCTACTAGATCAAGACCCCATTGATAGAAAGGCCAAGATATTGCCAAAGAATGAAGTTCTTGTGCTAGTGCATGAATCAAATTCCCATGGATCTGACATTGTTTGCATGTTCTAACTATCTCAAAAGAATCTTGTTCCATAGTTGGCCATAAATAGCCCAAGCGTATGAGTTTTTTTGAAAGGGTAAGACCACTTGAATGAGTGCCACAAATGTCATTATGGACTTCATGTAAGGCCTTCTTAGATTCTTCTTGTTCGAGACATCTTAAAATAGTACCGTCTAGACCTCATTTAAACAGGGTATCCACGAAGAGAGTATAATGGGAGGATTGGCAAATAAAGTTTCTCTTTTGATTTTTTGATAAGTCGAGAGGGAGGATATTATCTTTCAGGTATGTGTAAGTTTGGTTGTAATGGGAGGAATCATGCCCAACAAGGTGACAGATATTTTAGGAAAGGGGACAATTATGAGCAGGGTAAAACAACTCTTCTACCAGGAATTCATAACGTTGTTGATTTTCTTGTGTCTGAAGGAGAGAAGCAAGTGTATCCATGGTGTCTGTTGCTTTGTTGTCATTCCTTGGAATCTACTAGAAAGTTATTTCTACAAAGTATTTCTTGATATCATCAACCATCTTTTTATAAGGCATTAACTTTTCATCCTTTGTTTGATAATTGTCATTGATTTGATTAATGACGAGCTAAGAGTCTCCAAAGACTTGAAGTTGTGTAATGTTCCATTCTATAGCCATTTTAATACCTATAACCAAAGTTTCATATTCTGTTGTATTGTTGGTGCATGGAAAGATTAATTTGTATGCTTTTTGAGTTGTATGACCTTGTGGTGTGATGAATAGAATACCTACTCCTAATCCATGTTGTGTTTCATTATTGATGCCTTCTCCTGGACTAATATTCGGGTGATGTATTGTAAGATATGGATCGAACCCTAGAATGCCTGCATATGACCAAGTAAAATTGATTTCCCATCTTTTGAAGGGTTCAAAATAGTTTTGCATTGCTAGTTCTGATAGAGAAGTTGTTGGATATAGATCAGATGTGTCAATCCTAACTGCCTCTGTTGGTTCTATCAGGATAGATGACCTCTCTTGATAAAATTCAGGTAAGGTGTCAAATCTCCCATCTTTTGGCACCTCCGGGATGTTTTCACCATTAGATGCATCCTTTATTTTTACTTTTTCGCAGTCTAATGTTGCCAATAAATGGTTTTCAGTATTAGGCCTGATATTGTTTTCTTGATTTTCACTTTTGTGACTAGGAGATTTAACACCCACTTGACTGGAAGATACGTTAGGAAAATCCCTGGTGAAAGTTGTTG
This sequence comes from Cryptomeria japonica, assembly GCF_030272615.1. Taxonomy (NCBI): domain Eukaryota; kingdom Viridiplantae; phylum Streptophyta; class Pinopsida; order Cupressales; family Cupressaceae; genus Cryptomeria; species Cryptomeria japonica. The sequence goes on along the minus strand of NC_081405.1, from coordinate 194,264,668 downwards.
TGGGTTCGATTTCATTAAGATATACAGATATGGCCTGGTCATTAGGAAAGGTAGCAATGGTGGTATGTCCTTCATTTTCCCAGTCCATAGGTTCAGGAGGGATTAAGGATAAATGATCCTTAGGTTGAATTGTTTCAAAGATATTAGGGGTCATGATAGAGATGTTAGAATTTTCAATAGGTATTTCCATGTCTAGAACAATACTCTTGTAAGAATGACCTTTCGTAAGTAGCTCCCGATTGTCCTCGATTAAGTCCAAGTCAACTGAATATGATCTTGATTCAAGTGGGCTAGTTCCTAACATTTGTCATGCATACATGTGAACTATATCGACACCTACATCTTCTTCTTCCCTTTCAATTTCAAGTTTCTCTTGTTTGTTTTTCCATGATAGCAAATATTCTCCATTCCCTCGATCTTTTAGCTGCATTTATTTTTCCATGTTTGACTAAATTGATGAAAATGATTGTCCTTTGGATTGTGTGCTTGAAGATGTTGTCTCTTTGTTATGTGGGACAATGACTTCTTGAGCTGATTTCAGATTACTACAACACTGCAATGGATTTGAGTCTGCTGAGATCATGATTTCCTACTCATTGTAGGGAAATTTCAAGCAGTGATGACATGTTGATGGAATAGCTTGTATGTCATGTATCCATGGTCTTCCCAAGAGTATATTGTATGGTAATTCCAAGTCTAGAACTTGGCATGTTGTCTCTTTCTGCAAAGGTCCCACTCTTATGGGTAATATCACAATTCCTTTAGAGGAATGCTCTTCTTCATCATATGCTTCGAATGTGATCTTTTTGGGGGGATCAACTGCATCTTCTGAATAACCTAGAGCACGAACAAGAATCAAAGAGAAAATGTTCAAGTCAACTCCCCCATCTATTAGGACATGTTTAACGATCATTCTATGAATGAGGACTTCAATTTGCAAGGAAGCATTATGGGGATGTTGCAAGGAATCAATGCTTAGATATGAAGGAGATGAGCTTTGAATAGGACCCTCTGAAATAGGTTTGATGGCCAATATGGATATCCCTTGGGGAACTTCATCTTTGGGTGTATTGTTTGGTGATGATGCTATAGAAGGTTTTGGTAATCTTTCAAGAGGTGTAGGAATAGATTCCTTTCGAGAGTCAATTTTCTTATGAGGGGATGAGCCATCGCTAGACATAGGTGTATGATTTTGATCTTCTTTAGCAAAATCCTTTAGGGATCTCTTTAAGAGTTGCATAAAAGAGTCACCTTTCTTTTGAGATTATTTGAGTCCTTGTGAGATTTTGACATAGTTGGATTTTGATTTTGGACTTGTTTGATTTCTTTGATGTGTTGTCTTGTTATGTCTTCTTCTTGTATTTTGCTTTGGTATTCCATGTTTCTATGATCTTCAGCTATTTAAAATGTTTCAATTTCCATTTTAGCGATCTTATGTCTCTGAGCTCTGGTTAAAATGGGCATACATGTGTGTTAAATATTGTGTTAGGATTTGATTGTCTAAAATTTGTTTTGATAAGTGATCAACTTGTCAATATAAATGTGATAGAGTGATATGACATGAAAAGATGGTTCAAGTGTTTAAAAGTTTGCAAGTTTTTCGATCTTCGGTTTTGGAGTGCAATGTTGATGATTTGATAAAAACCAAGTCCAATAGGAATGATATATCCTACGATGTGGGACAAGATTATCCTGACCAAATGTTGTAGTTTCATGATAAAGGATGATAGATCCTGATGAGAAACTATGTTTTGGGTGATCAGTTTATCAAAGAGGGTGATGATACACTTTGAGATGTTTAGATCTTGACTTGTTGAGGGTGAGTACTTGAAAACGTTGAGGTGTTTATCTTTAGAATCCAATTTGACAAATGATAACTTGACCAAGCAAACCAATAAGACAACCCAAGCATAAAATGACAAATGATAGGTGTTTGTGATCACTGTAAATTGATCGAGAAAATATGACAGATCTGAAAAAGATGTGCAAGAAGACAACTCTAGACTAGCAGAGACAAAAATGCATATGACATTTTAAGAAGCTTCAGACGATAATACATACAGACCCATACGACAAATCAAGAATCTCATATGACAAAGCTGAAAATCATATGACAATCCCCACTGAGCAAAATGATAAACTAGAGACCTCGTACGACAAAACTTTCTAAATCATACGATAAACAAGAAGGCTCGTACGATAGAACACAAGCTCATACGACTCAAGACAGAACAGAGGTAAAAAATGTTGTTTGGATAAAAAATTTATCATTGAAGTTTGATGTTTTGCGTATGTTTTCCAATTTTAAATGTCTGATTTTCTGTTTTAGAGATGAAGACATAGCAAAAACGTGATATGATAAGTGACCTCAAGAAAATTATGCTACCTAAGGAAGTTGGCTGAGAGAGAAAACCTTTGCTTGCAAACTTAGGTACACACCCAATAGCTAATCAGAATATGACTATTGAGTCTCACGCAATGGATTCTCAACGCCGTATTATCTGACTCCAAATGCTAATGGGGGCACGATATGGCAAGTGTCTTGGGAGAGTTACTATCTCTCTTGCACAAAGATTATCACACTTTCGGAGGTGAATCGGGTAGCTTCTAATTTAATTGGAACTAGCAAGAGATTCATTTGGGGCGTCGGGGTATAAACTCAATTAAGAGGTCTCCCAGCATTGAAAACCAAGGTTTGATATACCTGAAGCTACGGAGGAGAGCTATTCCTGAGCACTATCGTTTATTTGATTTTCATCAAATCACATTTATTTTATAATGGGTTGGAGTACTTGACATTAGCCGCTCCCACTTGGGTCGTTTCCCTCTCACCGGCCTTAATGGCTTAGAGTTATTAGCTCCTTGGGAGGGCAGGCCCGCTAAAGATATGCACTAATGAAAGAAAAGGATGAGTCTACCTTTCTGATCACCTAAGAAAGGTGAGAGCATACTCGCCTATCATAAAAACACATAATACATGATTGTTCATCTCCATTAGCAAAATCAAGTGTCCCTAGAAAATTTAAAGAAGACATAAAGTTTGGTTGAGTCGTCCTAGGCAACCTGCAAAATAGATGCATTAGTAGTCATGATGTTTGGATGAAATGAAGCTTTGACAAGCATAATCTTTGACAATCATCTTGCAAAAACCAGTTCGGCTGCCGAAAAAACTCACAAACAGACCAGGGTTAGCATTAGTACTAACCAAATTGAAGCATGAAAACCCTAAAATGCAAACTGATTTGAAAACACATAAGCAGTATTTTGTATGACACTATTTACCTGATCATACGTACAAGTATCCTTTCGTGACCGTACAAGTGCAAAATGGAGCTCGTACGACAATTCAGTATCCATAAAAGCTTGTACGAGTAAGAAAGAATTCTCATCTAGGTGTAGAAAGGAGCTCTTACAAGGTTGAAAAGGAACTCATATGAGATTCTGATTCTAACTTGGCTAGAAATGAAGATTTGATGATGCTTGAGAGGCCAAAAATGATATTTCCAGCCCCATGGTGGGCGCCCAAATGTCATGCATGTGGTTTGTGATACCTGCAGCTACAACACAAACACTCAATAGATCATTACAAGCATGGTTAGAAAATAATAAGCAAACAAATATGAACCAAGACAAAGCAACCTATAGCCTCCTAAGAGATGCGAGTATGGATTTGCTCTCAGATCTGGATAAGCAATCCCAGTGACTTGACTACACCTAGATGGAGGATTTGAAATGATAATGATATGAAAAGATGAGATTGATTATGCTAGATTGATCCAAGAGACTAATTAAGCTAATGATATGCATGATTAAGCTATAATGATGATGCAATTAAGCTAGAAAATAGATTGATTAAGCTACATCATTCAATAATTATGCTAACAAATTATCAAATTAAACTAGATCTAAGATGCAATTGCCTATAATAACAATGCTCAAATGATATTCTAGAATGGATATGCCTATAGTAACGATGCCTAAATCGATATGAGATGGGGTCCTTATTGCTCCAAACTGGGGGATATTTATAGGATTTCCAAGGCTAGGGGTGAGTTGGCAGGAATCGACGATCAAGATTGAGTTTGAAGATATCAAGGCTGAAATTGGAGAAGGTTGGAGAAGAGGTTGGAGGAAGAGACACTTGTCATCTCTAAGCTAACAAGTGTCAAGGAGCTTTGCTCATAAAAGGGCAAGTGTCCAAGAGAGGAGACATGTGGCCAAAGTGCCATGTGTCTCAAGAAGAAAATATCCACACCATAGAAGGTTAGGATAAGGAGGGTAGGATGTGAAAGATAAGATAGGGTTAGGAAAACCCAAGGTTAGGTGGAATGAGTTAGGTGAGAGGGATGGTTAGGTTAGATGGTTAGAAGTTAGGAGGCATGTGGGTAATTTGGATTTTAAAAATTCAAATAATAAGAAAAGGCTAATTAATTCTCAACAATTCATAAATTGATTTATTTTAATTAATTAGAGGATTAGAAGAATTGATTGAAGTTGGGGGGGATTAATTAATTTGAATTAATTAATCAAAGGGGGCTATTGAAATGAACTTATTAAATAATTCCTTAGATTTATTAATATCTAGATGAAAGGGATAAATTTAATCAAATTGCCTAATGAATTCAATTAAATTAGGAAGGGGGATTAATTAAATAATTGCTTATTTAATTAATTATCTTCAGACCATTTCTAGGTGTATACTGTAGGTACATACTCAAGTCTGAATTCATTGTCCAACACTTTTTCCCTCAAGGAATGGTACCGACTAGATATATGCTTTATTCTGGAATGTTGTTACAAATTCTTTGAAATATTTATTGCACTAGTATTGTCACACATGATTAAGTTAGGGTCATCAAAATTTACACCAGTGTCCTTCAAAGTTTTCTTTATCCATAAGATTTGTGTGCAATATTGCAGTATTTTTTACTTCAGCTGTAGATAGAGACACATAGTCCTACTTCTTACTTGACCAAGCAACCAACCAATAGCCAAGAAAGAATGCTCCTCCACTAGTACTTTTTCTATCATCAACACTTTCAACCCAATTTGCATCTATATAAGCTTTCAGGGTAAAATACGATTTCCTAGGATACCACAAACCAAACTCTTATGTTCCTTTCAGATATCTGAAAATCCTTGTTATTGCCACAACATGTGATTCTTTTGGTTCTTGTTGAAATTTGGCTGCCAAACAAAATACATACATGATATCTGGTCTGGTAGCAATCAAATATAACAGTCCTCAAATTATTGACCTATATTGAATTGCATATGTCTTAGGAGATTTATCATCTTTGGTTAACTTACATCTGAGGGTCATAGTTGTACACACCAGTTTGGAATTCTCCAACCAAAAATTCTTCAACAACTCCTTGATGTACTTAGACTAAGAAATAAAATTCCTTTATCATTCTGATTAACTTGCAAACTGAGGAAGAAATTTAACTCACCAATCATGGACATCTCAAATTATTTTTGCATCTCATTAGCAAATCTTTTGTACATGCCTTCATTTCCTCCAAAGATTATATTATCAACATACACTATAACAATTAGGATTTTTCTTGAATCAGTCTTAAAGTATAAATTTCTACCAGCCCAACCTTTTTGAAATCCTTGATTAGTTAGGTAGTACTTGTCTATTCTTCCATACCAAGCTCTAGAGGCTTGTTTTAGTCCATACAAAGCCTTTTTCAATTTGCAAACAATGTTTGGATCATGTTTCAGTGTAAAACCTTTTGGTTGTTCAATATAAACCTCTTCTTTCAATTCTCCATTCAAGAATGCCAATTTCACATCCATCTAATATACCTTGAAGCCCTTAAATGCTACAAATTCCAAGAACATCTGGATTGCCTCCATTTGAGAAACCGGGGCATAAGTTTCATCAAATTCAATGCCTTCAATCTAATTATATCCTTTGCAAACCAAACTTTATTTTTTTCTTACAACCTTTCCATCTTCATTAGACTTGTTCTGGAATACCCACTTAGTTCCAATTACATTCTTGTCTTCCAGTTTGTTGACTAACTCCCATGACTAATTTTTCTCAATTTGATCTATCTCTTCTTTCATTGCCTTCATCCAATTTTGATCATTACAAGCTTCTCCTACTATCTTTGGCTCAGTTTCAAGTAGTAAACAAACTTGTTCTTGAGCCACTTTGGTTCTTGTGATGATACCTTTGCTCTTATCTCCAATAATCTGGTCTTCTAAATGATTCTTCTGAACATACCTTGGAGTCTTGGATGTAGATGTAGGAGCATCTTGATCATTCTTTTCTTCACTTCTGATTTTGTCTTCCTTTTTCTTTTCTTTGCACTCATTAGATTCATATCCTACCACTATTTCTAAGTCTTTTGAAGTACATTCATCAACATTCACATTTGCACTTTTAACAATCTTATTCAGCCTTTTGTTGTAACATCAATGTGCCTTTATTTGCTCTAGTGTCAAACTTTCCAAGATTATCCCCATCTCTTTAGATATAGCACTTGCTTCCAAATAATTTGAAATATTTCATTGTCGGAGTTCTACCATGCCAAAGTTCATAGGATGTCTTCCCATATTTCCACCGATACAAAATTCTATTAAGAGTGTATGTTGTTGTGTGAACTACTTCTCTCCAATAAACTTCCAATAGTTATGTTTCTTTCATCATAGTTCTATCTTTCTCTTCTATAGTTCTATTCACTCTTTTCACTACACTGTTCTATTGCAGTGTCTAAGGGGTAGAAAAATGCCTTCTAATGTCATATTTCTCAGAGAAATCATTGAACTCATCAAAAATAAATTCTCCATTTCTATCAAATCTTAAACACTTGATTTTCCTATCAACCTCATTCTCAACTTTTTCCTTGAAAATCTTGAAGTTCTCTAATGCTTCAGACTTCTCTCTTAACAATGGAACCCAAGTCATCCTAGAATAATCATCAATCATTAACATGAAATAACCTCTCACCTTGCAAGCTCCTTGTTCTAGTCGGACTACATAGATCTGTGTGAACCAAATCCAGTAATTTGGTAGACAATTAATCTTTTCTTTTGAATGTGCTCTTTGTCTATTTTCCTAGTCGACATTCCTTGTAGATGTTGTTCTTCAGTTTATTTAGTTTTGATAAGTCTCTCACTACACATCTTGAACTAATCTACACCAAGTTGTCAAAGTTGATAAGACACATCCTTTGGTGTCATAGCTAGTTGTCATCAAGTTGTGATAATAAACAATATCTTGTGGCTCCTTCCAATTGATACATATTCCCACTTGTCCTTCTTCCAGCTACAATAACCGTTCCAGAATCCTTTCGGATCTCACATGAATTGTCCTAGAAAACAACATTATATACATTTTTCGCACATTTGTCCAACACTCAAAAGAATATGATGCAAACCCTTCACATAGTAAACAATGTCAGTGATATGTTTTCCATCAAAATTAATTGAACCAATGCCAACAATTTGTGTTGTTTGATCTTCTCTGAACCTAATAGAACTTCCATCATACTTTTCAAGCTTTATGAACTTACTCTTATCACCAGTCATATGATTTGAGCATCCACTATCAATCAATCATTCATTCTTGTCTCTTCTAGAATGAAATTCATTAGCAACAGTTTTAGAAATATCAAACCTAGGAACATCCTTTTCTACCAGAAACAAACAATCACCTTCATAATATTATGATTCATCATCTGAAATGTCACCATCATCCTTAACATAAGAGGCTTTTATATTGAACTTTCCCTTGTTTTCCTTAAACTTGTGTATTGTTCCCCTTTCTGGACATCTAGTAGTTATATTACCAATCTTTCCACATCTAAAATATTTAAAGGGTAACATACCTTTGTACTTGTTGGTTCCTTTCTTCACTTTCCTCACAAAGTTATCTTCCATCTCATTTGATCTCTCAACGCCATCCGGATCATCTTTAGGTGCTTTGAATGCAGTCTCTGATTTTTCTTTGTCCTTTCCAAAATTTCTCACTTCAAATTCAGTCAAAGTACCAAATAGTTTCTCTCTAGTGAATTGTTGGAATCCAAGAACACTGAGGGGGGGGTGACTCAGTGTTCTATGAGAATGGAGAAATTTAACCTTATTAATACAATAAATCAACAACCAGTAAACATAAAAGCATATAACAATAAGAAACAGTGCAACCACAAAGATGAACACCATAACACCATAGATTTATATGTGGAAAACCTTGAGGAAAAACCAAGGTGGGATTGGAGACCCACAATATCTACATCCACTGATCAGATGAATAAATATTATAATAAGGGGTCTACACATGCAGGAAGGCACATTTCCTAGAGCGCATTGCTCATCACAATGGAGTCTCATTGACTACAGAAGAGTCCAACCACCTCAAAATATTTGAACAACAATCCAGAAAGAAGTACTTCCTATGATAGCATCAAACATGCCAGATTATAGTTCCAGTTAAGCTCAATATTGGAGGTCTAAGACCTCTTAGATAAACCCAGCTCGATCACCTATGATCAACCAAATCCTCTGCACAAATTATTCTTACATTATTCCCTCCTTGCCTATTCATACATGATCTACAATGAGATCTTACATATATTTATACCGGCCCAGGACCTAGCCAATTAGGTTGGCCACCCAAATGACAATTCAATAGATCCATTACATAATCCTGAAATAAAATCATAAGGCATGTCATCCTAAGGCAAAACAAACATCATCCAATCAATAAAACATCCCAGAAGCGCATTAGAGGATCCACCAACACGTTACATGATAATCGGTCCATAACCTAGATAACGCCAAACCTAAACGAGATACACACATGATAAATCAATGACACCAATCAGTCAAGGAACAAACACAATCACCATTAGCATCCTGAATCCCTTCTAGAAACTACACCAAAACCACTTATGCATTACATCAAAGATCTTCAATAAAGCTCTGCTAGTGAAACCCTTACCGAACCTACAAAGAAGGCTTACTAGAATGTAAGATAGCATCTGATCATCAAGTCAATACCAACTGAATGTGATACACATTAGAACACATGAATAACCAATCCAAACCAATTCCACCAACCAAAGCATACTGGAGCATATCGGATCAATATCGTAATCCAACCACTCTACTGGAACCAACTAGAAACTGGTAAACAACCAAAATAGCCGGTGTTGCCATCAATGAATAAACATCAATGCAACACATAATCAATTCCTCCAGACTGCCAACAATCTCCCCCTTTGGCATTGATGGCAACACTAGATGTGAAAAACATTCAAGTGCCAAGAAATGCCAAACAAGTCTCCCCCTATGGAAGACAGCTAACAATCTCCCATAAAATGATATAACAATGAAGCTCTGAATCAAATATCTCTGTACCAACTAACCATCCATAGACCTGAACCAAAACTCCCCCAATGGGATACAACCATTCTAAAATTTTGTTTCTCCTCCTTGTGCCAACAATCTTCCCCTTTAGAGTGATATCTTGTTAAGCTCTTTTTTTCAAATATATATATATATATCCCCCCCTTTGACATCAATGCCAAAAATCTGACATAAACACCAAAGAAAAATCATAGAGCATCTGAACCACACAACTGACTACTCCCCCAGAGTAGTAGCACCAACTCATCAATCCAAAATGAATAGAACCTTTGTAAGTGCATATCGGACTGATGCCAATTAGCATTACTCAAGTCTCTATCAAACGGCATAAATTCCCATTTTGTCTCTCAAATGCTCAAATGATTCCTCAAACCAATCTGACTTCATTTCCTTCTCCATCAGAAAATTATACTTGATAGGAATGTGCTTAGTCTTGGAGTGAAACACCAGATTCTTTGATTTGTCAATAGTTATAGAGTTATCACAGTGAATAACAACCAGTTCATTGGAATCTACCCTTATATCCTTCAACATTTACTTCATCCATAGAACTTGACTTCAATTAGTTGTTGCTGCAACATATTTAGCTTCAACAATAGATAAAGAAATGCATGACTGCCTCATGTTGATCCATGAAACCAATTTTTCTCAAGAAATAATGCTCCACCGGATATTCTCTTTCAGTCATCAACATCACCTACCCAATTTGCATCTGTATATGGACATAAAGTAAAGTCCTCATAAACCAAAAACCATACCAAAAAAATCCTTGAAAATATCTAAAAATCCAAGCTACCAGAGCAAGGATTCAACATAATCAATTCCTTACTTCTGATAGTATCCTTTGTAAACCAATCAAGCCTAGTTCCAAAAACATCCAAGTCCATGTATTGTCCTTTTCTAACTGGTCAAATTTCTCTTCCATAGTTTACATCCAACATTTGTCTTTACAAGCTTCAATTATTGATGTCAGTTCAACTTGAGAAATTAAACATACCTCATCAGCTGCCAACCATCTTCTTGTCCAATTATCTAATCTTCTGAATGATTCAACCTTATATGCCTACGAGTCTTATGACTTTTTGTTTCACTGCTCTGATCTTCAGTTACCATTGACTTTTTGATACTGTTGGGGTAACTGGTTCAACATTATGTTCCGGTATAGGTGCTACCGGTTCAGTTATGATCATCTCTACTTTCGGTTCTCGTTTAAGTTCTGATTAACAATCTTCACAATTCTCTACAGTTTTTTGTTATAACATCTATATGCTTTTCTCTTAGTTGAATAACCAAGAAATATTCCTTCATCACATCTAGGTTCAAACTTTCCAATGGAATCATCTCTTTTGATATAACACTAACTTTTCCAAAGATTCTGAAATACTTAGTTGTAGATGTATGACCAAATCATAACTCATAAAGTGACTTACTGGTAAACCAAACTAGATCCAAGATCCAACAATCTTCATCGCTTAACCTTCAAACTGACTTCTCCAAAGATCTGAAATAGGCTTTTAGACCACTACCAGGGGCAATGCAAGATCTGTCATCATCCTCCCCTTAAGGTGAATGCCTTAGTTACCGGATGATTTTCCTGCAAGAACATTCTTCTTTGTCGGGTTATATCCTTCAACCAAATGAACATCTAAGGAAATTTATTGTGCCAGTTGAGCATCAGAATTCATAACCCACTTCTTCTCATGCTCCTTTTGAATGTCATCAACCTTCTTCTTTCCTTTTTCATCAGATTTATCACTTCCTGTCAGTGGGTTCTTTCCTCTACAAAATTTAGCAATATGTCCTACTTTGTTGCATGCATAACAAGTGATATTATTATTCTAAATTTCCTTACCATAACCTACACCATTTCTTGACCTGCATTGATTATCCATATGTCCAAACTTTCCACATGCATGACATTTCACATTCATTCTACAATCTCCAACCTTCTGACCATACCTTTTACAATTTGAACATTGACTGGGAACTATATTAGTATCCTGATTTTCTCTATTTCTACAATGTCTTGCCATATAACCAGATTTATTGCAAACAAAACATCTACCATTGAATTTATGTGCATTGGGTTGCCTAACTAGTGACCTCTGATTCTGGTTGACCTTCTGATCATTTTGCATACCGGATGTCTAATCTACATTGGCAGTATCGAAGCTCTGACCTTGTTCAAATCCAAGTCCTCTAGTGTCTCCCTTGCACCTTTGATCCTTCAGTAGCTCATCAAGTTTAGCAGAACTAACCTTGAACTTATCGTTGTATTCATTTGCAGCATCTAGATCTCCTCTTAGGATTATCATCATTCTTTCCAACTCTTGCTCATTGTTATGAGATTGCACCAACTCAATTTTCAACATATCATTATCATGTGCCAACCTAATGCATTCCTCAGGTCTATATTTCAGAGATATAGCAAGATTTTCTTCATTATTCTTTCAGTCTTCAATCTCTTGGTACATCCTCATAGTTAGGGCTTGCATTTCATTCTTCATCACACCATTCTCCTGACTTAGCTTCTAACATTTCTTCTTAAGGGAATCCTTCTCTTCATCATCTTGATTTTGCATAAGTTTCATTTTAGCTTAAGAATTAGATAGCTTTTCTTGTAGAGTGATAATGAATTCTTTTGCAGATCTAAGTTCATCTTCCAGCTTCATGTTCTTAAATTTTTCAACTTCAAAATCTTCAAGAGCAACTTCAAGCCACTGCCTCAAACACATCTCCATGGATTTCGGTTTCAGGATCTTCCTTAAGAAGTTAGGCTTCTGTAAAAATAGGACCAGGTTCTGATACCAATTATTGGAATCTAGTAACACTGAGAGGGGGGTGAATCAATGTTCTATCAGAATGGAAAAATTTAACTTTATTAATACAATAACTCAACAATCGGTAAACATAAAATCATATAACAATAAGAAATAGTGCAACCACAAAGATGAACACCATAACACCATATATTAATACATGGAAAACCTCAAGGAGGAAAAACCACAGTGGGATTGGAGACCCACAAAATCTATCCACTAATCAAATAAATAAATATTACAATAAGGGACCTGCACATGCAAGAAGGCGCACTGATCATCACAATGGAGTCTCACTGACTACAGAAGAGGCCAACCACCTCAAAATATTCAGACAACAATCCGGAAAGAAGAATTGCCTATGATAGCATCAAACATTGCAGATTACAGTTATGGTTAAGCTCAATACCAGAGGTTTAAGACCTCTTACATAAACCCAAATCGATCGCCTATGATCGACCAAATCCTTTGTACAAATGATTATTACATTATTTTCTCCTTGCCTATTCATACATGATCTACAATGAGATCTTACATATATTTATACCAACCTAGGACCTAACTAATTAGGTCAGCCACCCAAATGATAATTCAATAGATCCATTACATAATCCTGAAATAAAATCATAAGGCATGTTGGCCTAAGGCCAAACAAACATCATCCATTCAATAAAACATCCTGAAAGCGCATCGAAGGATCCACCAACATGTTACATGAAAACCAGTCCATAACCTAGATAACACCGGGCCTAAATTAGATCCACACATGCCAAAGAAATGACACCAATTAGTCATGGCACGAAGACAATCACCATCAACATCTTGAATCCCTTCTAGAAGCTACACCAACACCACTTATGCATTACATCAAAGATCTTCAATAAAGCTCTGTCGGTGAAACCCTTACTGAACCTACAAAGAAGGCTTACTAGAACATAAGATAGCATCCAATCATCAAGTCAATACCAATTGAATGTGATACACATCAAAACACATGAATAACCAATCCAAACCAATTCCACCAACCAAAGAATATCGGATCATACCGGATCAATATCATAATCCAACCACTCTACCAGAACCAATTGGAAACCGGTAAACAACCAAAATAGCTGGTGTTGCCATCAATGAAAAAACATCAATGCAACACATAATCAATTCCTCCAAATTGCCAACATGAAATTCTTTGAATCATAGGTTTCTTCAATAGCTAAGATATTATCACTGTAACTCACCAGTAAAGTCATCAAGATTTTGTCAATTACATCTTCATCATTCAAGGTTCCTCCAAGTTCTTTGATTTCATTAACTGCATTGTCAACCCTCTCAAAGTAGCTTACTATATCTTCTCCTTCTTCCATTTTTTCAGGTTTTCATACCTTCGCTTAGTTGTTAGCCTCTTTGTCAACTTAACTCTCTCATTTCCTTCATAAATGTCTTTTAGCTTCTGCCAAACCTCATAAGCAGTATTCAAAGAGATACCTTTTGTCAATTCATTTTTTGATAATACACTAAAGATAGCATACCTTGCCTTTCCATTCTCTTCATAAGCTTGAATCATTCGGAGTTGTAAGACCATTCGTCAGTTGAACATACTTAGTCTCTACTGCCTTCCAAGTGTTGTAACACGGAGAAATTAGATAACCTCTCATCTTCACTTTCCAAAAACTATAATCAAATCCTTCAAAGATAAAAATAGATAACTTGTGTGCCATCGAATCAAGATCTACCTCAAGCGGTTAAGCTCTATATCAAGGAACCACAAATCTGATACCAATTGTTGAATATCCAGGCAACTAAAGAGGGAGGTGAATCAGTTGAAAATAAATTTTTTCTTTAAACTTATTCAGAAATTCAAAACAACTAGCAGAATTAATCAAAGCATATAAAGCATGAAAATATATGCACATAACATATTAGACTCAAAGAACACCAGAATTTACATGGAAACCCCATGAAGGGAAAAACCACGGAGAAAGCTAATTCTCAATATAAAAACATTAATTAAGGTGACACCGCTTAAGGTGATTTTTATAAAGGATGGCTCACTGCCAAGATACTCACTATGGGTGGGCTCACTACCTAGAAAGGCTCACTGTCAGAGGGCTCACTACCAAAGAGAGAAAGATAAAAAGATAATCCACAATCGAAACACAATTTGCAATGTCGGAACTACTTCTTTTAACAATCCACAACAAAAATCTTACACATCAACTGGATTCTTTTAATCTAGCATGTCTTTAACACAAAAAGTCATATCAACTCATCTAGATTACACTCCTACATATACTGTCTCTAGAAAAACATAAACCTCTAAATTGGCCAAGACAAAGATCTAAAAAAGGTCACTACTAAACATTTCGATGGTGGGAAGGAATGAGAAGTGAACCATATCACAACATTTCTCATCGAACACATCAATACATTATATACATCACCAAATCCGGTCCTAAAATATTATCCACATGCTATACAACAGTCATTACACAACCTCGGTGATCGGACCAGAAACCTTGAATTCCAGATCAATCTAAACCCAAATATAGCACTAAGTAGTATCAACAACACATCTTCCAAAAAGCCAAGATATCTGGGAAATCTCCAAATGCCTAACAGCATCTCATACATACACTATTTCTCAATATACCACATCTGGACCTAATACGGACCACAGGATTTGACATCAATAACAACATATGGCATAGTGATAATAATTATCATATGGCTCACTACTCAAATTATAATGACTTACACCTTGAGGGATCACTACCAAGAAATAGAGACAAAAATGAACTGATAAAATTACATCTACCTATGCATAGGTTCAATTCCAGATAAGCTCAAATATCTAAATAACTGCTTGCAACAAATCTGGTCAAGAATCTCTGCAACTCAACTACAATCTGCCTACACTAATCCATTGTCTCACGAATTCTGCCTCAACATACGACCACACAAGCAACAACCCCAATACACAAATACTTTCATTTACTCTTACTTCTTACCTCATACCAATCAAATCATAACATATATATATATATATATATATATATATGCATCAAGTTGGCCTCAAGAACACTTTACCCAAGAATACTTCTTCATTGGTCTTCGACATGATTTCTTTCAAGAATCTTCCAATGTTCAAATCACACATTACAAGCACTAGAGTAAAACAAGAACAAAATCATTTAAGGTTGGATAGACTCAGAATGATCATATCCTTGAACTTCAAAAAGCACATTTCCAAAGCACAAAAACATGATCCATCTTGACAAAAAGAAATTAAGATCATGAATGATGTATCTCCAAAAGATCATTCCTCAGAAACCAAAAAGTAGAGGAATGTGGAGCACTACAATCACTATCAAATACCATCATCACTAAACACACTTCTGGAGCATAGCTTTTAGAGCACCAAATCAATTTCCACCTATTGAAACCCAAACTAGGTCAACATAAAAAACATATCCACATACTAGCAACACACATTTTTTCAAAGCAGCACCCTTCCAGAAAACACATATGCAACATATCTGCAACAATTGTAACACATTTTCAACTTGACATATCAACAAGGTTCTTCATCTACATAGATGCATACCTATCTTCCACTATTCTGTAACATACATATACATACATACCACTGGTCTACAACACCATTTCTCTATATACTAACTTACTATATCTGGATCATCGAGTTTGACATCAATGACAACCAAACATATATTTCTAGCAATCTCCCCCATTTGTCATTGATGGCAAAACATTTATAGCCACTTTTCACCCCTTAGAAACATATTCTCTATTCTTTGTTTTATCTATACATCTACTCCATATCTCTCCCCTTTTGACATCACGGAGAAAGGGTAACAATAAAAAGTTACCACAAAACTATATTTCCCAAAAAGAAAATAAATCAATTGCGCTTTGCATGGAAAATTCTCTTATACCTCTCTTTAAGTTCCAGAAGAAAGGTCTTCTAGGAGCTCACAGCCATTTAGAGGTTTATACCTATTATTCTCCACCAACAAGTCAATAGCATCAGATAAGGAATTAGGAATGAACATATTCTACACATACTTCTCAGCTTCAACAAGGAGACCAGAGAAATGTTCTAATTTAGCTTCAACTATTTCCTTCACTTTCCATGAAGTATTCACAGCATCTTCTCTCTACCTTAGAATAAATTAAGGCTCTGACTACAAATAATTTATACTTTTTCTTTGTTCACCATCTTTATTACTGAAAATATCAAATGTTTTACCAAGAGATTTTAGCACAAACTCAATGGAGTCAATTTTAACTCTAAAATTTTCAATAGCAGTAGGTCACCAGAGATAATACCTATATACTCTAGCCACATCTTCAACACATTCTCTCATTTCCTTTATGCTTTTTTATAATCTACTCTGAGCACTAATACACATTTTCTCCATAGATTCTTGTACTTCATCTTTTCCAACAATTTCTTCAGGTGATTTCATCAAACGATCTTCAAGCTACTCAAACAAGACATCTGGTAAAATATCTACCAGATTATTCAAAGAAATGTTCTTTCAAAGAAGATAATAAACTAAGACTTCTTCAATTTTATCCTAATCATAGGATGGATGTGAAAGCCACGTATCACCAATCTTCTTCATACCATCTTCTTCTTCAATCATACTTAAAATATTTTTTGTCCCCCAAGGGTCATCTTTATCTTTAGCCATAGGAGGTTCTGGATCATCGGGATTAATTTTGTATCTTCTCTTCACTTATCTTCATCTTCTTCGATTCTAGAGAGGAAATTACAACTGGTCTCTTCAACCTTCTTTTTTCAGAGGAGGGACTCTCCTCGAGAGAGCTGACAACACTGAGAATCGAACAAAAACACCACATCTTTTGAAGATTTATGAAATGATCTTTATATGCCTTATCTTTGTTTTCTAGACAACTCGGATACCTATAAATCTACTTTCCAACTGGGATATTTGACTTTCATACAACATTATCCTTCAAAGGTAAAGATCTCAAGAAAATAAAGCATCAAGAACATGATTAAGGAACCAAAATGGAAAGGATATCCATCATGTTTTATCATAGTGATATTATTAGTTAATTGCAATAATAATAACTCACACAAATTGAAGTCCTTGCCTACACATAGCTATCTGATGTGCAACATACATAGCTATAGTAGAAGTAGATCCTTCTCTGTTTCAAAAATAAATATTGTAATAAATATCATAAGCAACATACCTCACCAACACGTCAATGATTGTATCAATTAGCAATGCCCTTTGATCTCATGTAACGCCAGTTAGGGTTTCAACTTATTAGTTTTTAACTAATTTATTCATCAAAATAGTTCCAACATCATAAAGACCATAAATCATTGATATAGCTTCCTTTGAAATATGATAGGGTTTGTCCAACGTTATGAAACCATCCTGAACATGTCTCAAAAAGAACTTGATTGAATCCTCATTAGCAAACCATGAAAAATCACTCCAAATATCTAACTTTTATGCCCTAATTCTCTAAGATTCTTAATTCTCTTATCATCAAATTCATCTAATTGTATCTTTGCAAACATCCAAATATCTCCACTACTACATTCTCTCGACACTATCATCTTGAATTCCATAGTAAGGGATGAAAGAAATGCCTCTTTTTGTGCTAATCTCACTTCGATTCTTCTTCCACTCTTTAAGTACTCTTTCCCTTCAGACTCTTCAATGCACAATGTCAAAATGATAACAAATTTTGATATTTATCTTGCTTGATACACCTAGGGTTATGTCGCCAAAAACTATCTTATCACAATGATGCCATCACCTATACTCTGCATACACAATCTACCAAAGCACACTAAACATGGTATCAACACCAACATGCCAAAGCCATGACATGTAACTCTTTGTGAGGGGGGATAAATAGATTTTCTTTAAGGCTCCCCCTAAGACAAAACTACCAGATCAATTTTAGGAGGATGAAGCATCTATACCAGACTCGGGTATAGTAGACACATTCTCCTCCTTCTTTCTCCATACCATAATAGTCTTCTTCTTAGATTCATCTGATTTTGTTAGCAATCAAATTCCTACACCTATTAGCAAAATGTCCAAACTTGTTGCAATTGTAACACTTGATATTCCTTTGTCCTAAATTCATTGGAGTTGTTCTAGATCTACACTAATTAGCTTTATGACCAAAACCATATCATATGTAACAATAACCATGAAAGGGCTTATTCATCATGTTCATAAATTATCCATTCACTCCATTCACAAATGGTCTATAGCTTCTATTCATGGTTTGATTACTGCAGTTATTAGTCTTGTGACCTAAACTCTTACAATTCAAGCATTGAGCATTTTGATTTACTTTACGTCTGCACTCTATAGCCTTATGTCCTAAAAAACTTCAATGAGAACAATAAACATTGAATGATGGGTACCTTTGAGCATTTGGTTGACAGATCAGTGGTCTATTTGCAGTAGGTACTTGATTTTGAACCTTGTGTGTATCTTCAAGTTTCTTTTTAGCTTCCACCTTATCTTCTTTGCCTTGCCTTTGTCATTCTGATTTGAGAATTCTTCGAATTGAAAACCTAAGCCTTCTTTGTCTTTATGATATTTTTGCATAGCCAACAATTTATCCAATAATGTAATGCTTTCAATGACTTATGCTTTTGACTTCATCTTTATAATTTCTTGTTCCAGCTTTCCACATTCTTATAACTTTTGATTGATTGTATATTTCAAACTTTCTTCCACTTTATTTCTCTCTTCAATTTGTAGCTTTAGAATCACAACCATCTCACTTTCTTGTTTCAACTCTTTGTTAACTTCTTGATACCTTGCTTTGAACTTCTAGATCTGATCTCTTAGTTTCCTGGCACATTCATTTGCTACCTTGACATTCTCTTTCAATTCTTCATTCTCAGATTCCACACTCTCCAGATCTTCAAGAGATGCCTTCAAATCTTCATCCAAATAGTATTCCCCTACCATATCCATAGGATCCATCTCTTCAAATAACTAACATCTCCCTCAAGTAGTTAAGCTAGCAACAAGGGACCAAACTATGATACCAATTATTGAGAAAACCAGAATACCGAGAGGGGGGGTGGATTAGTATTCCCTTTAAGAAATTAAAAACTAAACTTCTGAAACTTAACTTATTATCAATTAACCTCAACCCAAAAGAAATGTATGCAACATAACTGAAATGAAAGAAATACACAACCATAAGAGAGACACCAATTTTTTATACGTGGAAAACACAAATAAAAAAAACCACATAGAGGGTTAACTCTCAAGATAATATAACTAGTTATATGAGATTACAAGGCTCACTAATAGAGGGCTCACTACCTGGATTACAATGGCTTACTGCTAGAAGGCTCACTGCCAAGGAATAGAGACAAAAAAGAACTAAGAAAATTATAACTAAATATGCATATGTTTAGTTATAGATAAACTCAGATATCTAAACAACTGCTTGCAGCAGATTTGGTCAAGAATCTTTACAACTCAATTACAATCCACTTGCACCAATCCACTGTCACCTCAATTTGGCCTTTTTGACTCAACACACAAACACACTCAACAATGACAATACATGAACACTTTCGCTTACTTATAACACACACACACACACACACACACACACACACACACACACACACACACATATATCAAGTCAGCCTCAAGAACACTTTCCCCAAGAATACTTCTTCATTGGTCTTCTACATGATTTCTTTCAATAATCTTCTAACGACCAGATCACACATTACAAGCACTAGAGAAAAACAAGAACAAAAACATTCAACGTCAGCTAGACTTGGAATGATCATTAGAAACCAAAAAGAGAAGGAATGCAGAGCAATGCAAGATCACTGTCAAACACCATCATCACTAAATACACTTCCTGGGCACCTTATCAATTGCCATGAACGAAACCAAAACTAGGTCAACATGAAAAAAATATCCACATACTGGCAACACACATTCCCATAGAAACACCCTTTTGGAAAACACATCTACAACATATCTATAGCAATTGTAACACATTTGCATCAACCGTAACACATCTACAACCTGACATATCAACAAAGTTCTTCATCTACATACAGGCATACCTATCTTCCACTGTTTTGCAACATACATGCATACCATTGCTCTGCAACACCTTTTCTTTGTATGCTAACATACAATATATGGACCAATCTGAATCATCAGGTTTGACATCAATGACAACCAAACATATTGTACACGTCTAAAAATGGTCAACGCTTGCGGAGTCATACTTTAACATTTGCGCATTGCCTTATTTTTAGGGTTTTTGCGTCACATTAACATTTCCTCTATATTATGCACTTGGTCTTTATCATTTGTGAGCATCTAGTCCTTCTTCTGCATTCTTCATTTGTCTCGCTTTTGAATTTGGTCTTGTCGATAATAATCTTCAGTCATGATTTTGGTCGATTTTATCCTGTCACATCAATGTGCGTGCTCATTTGTCATATTTTGGACATTGTCAATCCTAATCGATGATAGAATTAGGGTTTTGTCATTTTTCAATCTTGTCATTTTGCAATCGATTTGTCATCGATCGTTGTCAATTTCAATCTTGTTGTTTTGAGATCAATTTGTCATCGATCGTTGTCATTTTCAATCTTGTCATTTTGCGATCGATTTGTCATCGATCCTCGTCCTTCTCAATCATGTCAATTTGGATCAATTAGTCATTGTTCCTCGTCAATTGGCGCCTATCAATTTGGTCTCTTTATCAATCTTGGTCAGTTTGTCAACCAATCTCAATCGTTTGTCAGTATTGGTCCTTTGTTAATCAGAATCATGATCAAATCGACATCAATTATCTTTTGTCAAGACCTAATTGTCGTCCTTGTATTTCTAATTCATCTTCTAAGGTTTTAGGATTTAATTTTGTTTGTCATTTTCCCTCTAGATTAAGTAATTTATTTATTTATCCTAAGTTTTCTTGTCACAATTAAATATTTATTTAATTGGCTAACTAAATTCTTCTCTCTTTTTGTGAATTAATTAATGAGTGAAAAATTATTAATTAATTTACCTAATTTTCATCAATTTCTAATTTCCTAATTTCCAATTCATCTAATTTTCTATTTTCTCCTATTTTTCTCCTATTTCCCCTAATTTCATTGGAATGACATTTCAATCTTGTCATAATTTGTCATAATTTGTCAATCAATCAATTTTGCATAGCAACTTTGTCAATTTTGTCATAATTTGTCAATCAATCAATTTTGCATAGAAAGTGTCAATTTTGTCATAATTTGTCATATTTGTCATTTTTGATTTGAAATTTCCTTTCAAATTTCTTCATTCTAATCTTGTCTTTTCTCCAATTTATCTATAAATTGGATGAATTTCTTCAATTATCCCCCCTGATCCAAATCAATCACACTTCTAGTATCCTTATGCTATCTTGTCAATCTTGCTTTCATATTATGCTTATGCACTTGTAGGTGAGATCCACAAACAAAGCAATTTGAAGGAGAAAGAAGGACAATGGAGAATTCTGGAGGAGACATTTGTGTTTGCGATGGTTTGCATTTGAATTAAATGTCTTATTTTCAGTACCTCTATTGAGTGTTTTTAGGATTGTTGTCATTGCAATTTAGTTTTCATGATTTAGCTAGTCTAATTTCCTATTTGCTTTGATGATTTCCAAATTCCTATCTACATTAATTGGTGAACCCAACGTGAACTTAACCCCTTAACTATGTTTTTGAGTGCTTTTGAGTTGATTTGCAGGTGAAAAACTCAAGAAATAGGGCGACCCAGAGCTTTCTGGACACTTCTGCGCCTGTGTCAAAGGGACCTATGCCTATGTTAAGGAGACCTGCACCTGTGTCAAGGCATTCTACGCCTATGTCAATGCATTTTGCGCCTATTTCAAGACATTCTGTGCTTGTGTAAGGCCAGAAATAGAGGTGAAAATCAGTGTTTTTACTTGCAAGTTACTTTGTTTTGCATTTTGTTCTTGTATTCGAGTTTTCTTTGGTACTAATTCTCTGTGCAGCACCTTGGCATTACGTTTGACGAAGACTAAGAATGAAACTACTAACAAATCTTATGCAGGTTCGCTAGTCAAAGACCAAACAAATCAAACTTCTAACTTAGTGATTTTGCAGGTTGCCTTATATTCCAACCAAACTTTGTGTTTGTGATTCATAATTAGGCACCTAGTATGTTTGCTAAGTAGGATGGAATGAATATGTGTTCACTTTGCTTGTCAAGTTTGACATTGGAGTAGGAGAGTATGCTCTCATCCTTCTTAGGGTGATCAGAAATCCAGATCTTCGATACCATTCTCATGTTTTGGATTGTTTGTTACCTTTAGAGGGCCTGCCTTCCTGCCCATTTGCTTTCTTTTGCAAGAAAGTGACAATCATGAGAAGGGAACGACCCAAAGTGAGCACAGCTAGAGTACCTTGGCATTCTAACTCACTATAAATAAATACCAGATGGGCGAAAGCTTTGAAGGAAGGGTTACGTGGGAATTGTAGTTACTTGGGAAGTGATGACCCTTGGACTCTTTCTCATATCAACATCTAAGTAGGACCTCATGGTCTAAATCGTGCTTGCGTGACTACATTTGTTTGGTATCTTGGTGTGCCTATGTCTCAATCACACTTGTGTGACACCAAGGAGTAACGCTTAACAGAAATCCTTATTAAACACCTTGTATTTAGAGGCCAAAAATCCTTCTAGTTGCTTGAGAAGGACGAGTTTGGATACTTGGAAGAGATACTAAGTTTTCCATGGGGAGATTTTCATGGGGACTGATGCTTGGCTGCCCTAAGAAGTGAGTGCCATGGAGGGGAGCCCGTGGGGTCAGGCATCTATGTATTCTCCTTGAATCTCATAATGATTCTACCTCTCAAGTACCTACTGTCCTTACCTACCATAAGAAATGTGTGAATGAGCGTGATTGTCTTGAGTCTAAGTTAAAATATCTTGTCTTCTTTGCTTGTCAAAAGTTGAGTTGTGTCTCATTTCAAAAACAAGACAAATTGATTCAAAACAAGGTTAAACACAAGAGTATTTCATTCAACAAAGTTCAAAACACCTTCAAACATGGTTGTAAAACAATTTTCAAAATCTTGTTTCAACATTCATGTCACTTATATTTAGGTTCATCCTAGGTTTGCATTTTGCAAATTCATTGTCAACTACCAAGGTTAGGTTTCACCTAGGTCATACTCCTTTGCATATCAGTAAGGGTCATCCATTTGCATGTGTCCTCTTGCATTAATACCATTTCATAATTCAACCTTAGGTTTTGGCCTTAGGTTGACATTGTCATACATTTGCATTTGCATCCTTGTTCTCATAACATTAGGTCACATTTGCATATCCTAGGTCTCTTCATTAAGCTTAGGTCATTATCATATCATATTAGGGTCATTTGCATAGTAATTGTCCCTTTGCATATAGTGTCAAAACTAGGTTTTGTCATACTTGAGTAATCCAAATCTTTGATAAACCCTAAGTCATTGTTAGGAAGTCTAGACCTTATCAAACCTTTTTCTTTTTGTCATCACTATCATTTTGGTCAAACCTAGCTTAGTATCCAAGCATATAGGGGAGACATTGTCATTTTGTCCTTTTGTCACTTGGTCCTTTTGTCCTTTGAGGTCTAGACATCATTTCAATTTCCTAAGGGTCTCATTTTTAGATTTGCATTCCAAAAAGTTTGTCAAAATCTTCAAAAACAACAAAAACATAAGTTGCATTCTTGCCATAGATTGCATTTTCATTTATTTAGTTTGCATTTAGTTGCATATCATATATTATCCTTGAAAAAATTCCAAAAATATTCCACTTGCATAGTGACATGCTTGTTGAAACAAGGTCAAAATCGAAGAAGATGGGTGAACCAACATATCAACCCATTGACAACATATCAAACTCACAATTGCAACCTACTCAAACATTACAAGTTGAAGGTTCATCGAACACATCATTACCACAATATGGAATGGTTCAACTTGGACCACCTCCATTATATGAACTAGTGTTTGTACCCATGAAACCAGGATATGGGAGTGTTCCACCAACACCAAGAGAAAATGAACCTTTTGATTGGAATCAACTGAACCTGCAACATGACATTCAAACTCAAACATTATATGAAGAACAAACTCTTTCACAAGGATTTGGTTTAGACCAAGGCGTTCAACAAGAAATAAATCCCAATGTTTTACCAGATTCTTCATCAGATTTCGATGCTTCCGATGATGTTGATATGTTCCTTAAAGATCCTAAGTTGACAAAAAAGATGGATAAATTCTTGAACAAGGTCTTTAAGATGCTCCCACAAAAATACCTTGACATGATGAGTAATGTGACTTCCTCAAGTGAGCAAATCAATGCGCAAAAACAACAAGGTGGTGAGTTGTTAAGTTTCTCTCCACATCCAAACAAAGAAAATGTGCAACAAGAAACTCAACCTACCTTGATGAGTAAACGTGCTTCAAAAGCATTGACAGTGACTATTCCTCAAAAGTTACCATTTGAAACAATAAATAATCCGTTATTTATTACAACGCCTATAACACAAGATCAAATGAGGGCCACACAAATATTGACAGCTGTCCCTCAACAAGAAGTGGTTCCTCGCATGCATAAAATTGGATCAAAATCTAAGATGCAAGAAAGCTTTACGATTGGAATGCCCGATCTCACCAATGTCCAAAACAATTCCACAATGCAACAAAGTTCCTATGTCCCATTAAGTTCAATATATTTGAAAAATACTCAAGTACCTATTATGCAAACTATTGTGATAGATCCTTCGATAATGGCAACACAAAGAGCTACAGATAGTGGTTTGCACCAACAACAAATGTTGCAACAATTGGGGAATGCACAAAAGGCACAATTGAATGTGCAAACAAGCAATGCACAACAACAACAATATCGCATTCAACAACATGTTGCACCATTACAAGTTAATGCAAACTTGCAACCACCACAGTGGATTGGACAAACAACACAGCAAGTCAATGCAAGTGCCATACCCCATCTTAAGGAGAAACAACAAAAACCTCCCAAACAAAGTTTTTTGCAAATGATGGGATTTACATCAAGACAACAACAATTGGCACAAAGTCAGCAAATTCTAATTCATCAGCATCAACAACAACATGGGCCTCAATATGTGCCAAGACTTACAAGTTATCATACATCACAACCACAATTGATGTCTGTGCAATATCAACAACACCCTCAATTGCAATATCAACCTAGGCTACAAATGATGATTCCACCACAAGAAGCATGGCAACAAGGTCAATATCAAGGCATGGCACAACCACCACAACAAGAGGTGTACCAAGAACATTATATGCCAGAGACACCAAAGACAGCAATCTCTGAGCATCAACAACCAATGGAGAACAGGATGTATCGACAAAGCGTATACCCAAGAGTAAATGATGAACTTCCACAATCTTCACTACCCAAAGCATTTGCACAATAGCTTGAGAAGTTGCAATGACAAGTCGACACATTGGAAACCAAAGGAACAAAGAAGTTGTACACAAATCAAGATTTATGTCCTAATCCATTTGAAAAGACCTTGTACATGCCTCCCTTCCCTAAGCATTTTGAGGCACCTAATTTTGAGAAATATAAAGGGTATGGCAATCCAAAAGACCACATTCAAGCATTTTTCATGGCATGTACTGAAGTGAGTTATGAGGAAACATATTTAATGCACTTGTTCGCACGAAGTCTCACAGGACAAGACATGGATTGGTATTCGCATTTGCCAGGGAATATAAAGACTTGGTCGGAATTGGCTCAAAAGTTTATATCTCACTTCGCATTCAACATTGACAGTGACGTGACCATGTCAGATTTATGCAACACCAAGCAAAAGCAAGGTGAACCATTAGTGACATTATTGCAATGATGGCAAAGCTTGTATAGTCGTTCTTCCCTAGATATACCTAAAGAACAACAAGTGAACTTATTTATTCAAAATTTGGTCCCAGAAATGATGTATGAACTCAAATTGAAAAGTCCCAGTACCATTGAGAAACTCATTAAGAAAGGGATGAACATTGAAATTGCTCTTGTAGCTAAGGGAATCATTAAGTTCAACAAAGACAGTGACAATTCAAACAATTCAGGGGACAGAAATAGATTTTGGTACAAAAACAAGAATGTCACTAATGATGGAGTTGTTGACACAAGAGCGGTGAATACAAATCAACCCCCATTCACAATAAAGGAATTGAGTGCTCCTAATATGTCAACTATGGAACAAAATCAAACACCAGCAAGTAATGTTACTCAATAGCCACAATACCAACAACATACTCAACAATACACTCAACAATATAATCAACAACAAGGTCAGCAACAAAACCAGCAATGAAAACCTTTCTGATCAAGGGATGGGCCTCCTCGATAGTTTACGCCATTGGGAGATCCTATTGAGTCAGTTATGAAACAATTAATACAAGCAAAATTTATCAAGTTACCAGATATCAAGGCAGAACCATTGGTAAAGCCGCATTGGTGGAATGATAATGCATATTGTGAATACCATTGGTCAAAAGGACATAAAATTGCATCATGTTTTCAATTGAAACATATGATTCAAGACTTGTTAGATCAATGAGTAATTGAGGTAGACCCGCCCAACACGACCTCTAACACTGATCATACAATTTTCAAAACCCCTTTACTTGATCATGATAAGGGTAAAGCATCTTCTTCAAATTCCACCCAAATAGGAAATTATGCAAATAATGGTTATAACAATGTCATCAATTTTTTTTGAGCATAAAATGAGTATGTTTCCACCATAAGAATAAAGGGACAAGATCCTTCTTGTGCAGTCACCACTCATCGATCCAAAATAGTCCTGAAAGGAGCTCCTGCAGTTCCTCCCAAATCAACTCCTACGAGTCAGTACAATCTCCTAGATCATCTAGGGAAAACACCTGCATAAATATCAATTCTTGAGTTGTTGAAACTATCCCCTATGCATCGCACAGTCCTAGATAAAGCTTTAATTGAGTCCACTGTCCCGACAGACATGATGTTGACCAGTTTCAAGCCTGAATTGGACATCTAGCTGTTTCCCAACATGTTGCCTTTTCTAATAACGATATTTCTCCTGATAAGCTCCCTCATAATGATCCATTACATCTTGAAGTATTTGTTCATAATTGCAAGATCCGATGAGTCTTGATAGATGGCAGAGCGGGTCTTAACATCTGTACCTTGAGAGTCGTCATTGGTCTTGGTTATACAGAAAATGAAATCGATTCTTCCAGAAGAATAACAATCAAAGCATATGATGATGCTGAGCATCCATCTAAAGGGATAATTTCATTGCCTATCAGAGTTAGTCCAGTGATAGAAAACACTTTCCTGCAAGTCCTAGACCTTGATCTTCCTTACAATATGATTCTTGGCCGTCTGTGGATCCACGCAATGAAAGCAGTTCCATCCGCTTATCATCAATGTTTAAAATATCCTTACAATGGGACTGAGATAACAATTCCAGGAGATCCTAATCCATTTCAATTTTGTGCTAATCTAAAGGATTCCTCGTAGCAACAAGTTCCAGTCAATAGAGAGGCCCACTCACATAATCATGTGGACCCTAATGAATTGTTAGAAGTTGTTAAAGGAAAATTGAAGATACAGGACCAAGGATGCGGAGAGTATTCAATGGCTCAAACATTCCTCATTGGGAATTTACCAATATCTCCAAAATCACATGGTAAACCACATTTGTTGCAAAAGGAACCTAAGATAGTCATTCAATATCGGCCCCCCACTACATTTACAAGATGGGGTGAACTTGACAAAGAAACTTTGGATGATGATGTCATAGACTGGCTTTATAAGGATCCCACTAAGACACCACCTGTCAGGTTGCCGGTGGAGTGGTACAGCAAAGGATTTACTATGCTGTAGAAGAAAGGATATGATGGCTGCAGTGGCCTGGGCCCTAACAAGAAAGGAAGACTAGAACCTATTATACCCAAGATGCGACCTCCAACTTTAGGGTTAGGTTTTGTACCATTGCGAATTGGACCCTCGTCTACCAAAGTGACCACATGTAGAAAGGAGCATGACTCTGATAATGAAACGACACCTGAGGATACCCCACCTGAAACTGATTCCAATGAATGGGAGTGGTGTTCTTTTTCTTCTAGCTCCTATGCCCTTGACAATGTTTTCCTTGACCCTGATGATTTGCCCATGGAAGACAAACATGAAATAACTCCCCCTCCTAAAACATGTCCTAATGCTTGGATAGAGTTATTTTGGGACCCAAGCTCTAAATAAGATACGAGCAGTTCAGACAGTGATACCACGGACGTTTACATCTTTACCATCTCAGCCCTTTCTCTCCTAAAAACCAATGATGACATGCCCCTTGTCTATCCTCAACTTATCCAACATGACCAACAAGAACCACTCACATTAGATTGTTTTCAAAATGACGAAGCAATTGTTGAATTTCTTGGACTCCGAGAAGGCATACCACAAGGTGATCATAAGGTAGAATTTGCTATTGATCTGGATTCCACAACATATTTTGGGGAGTCAACTCCATCTTCTAGTCATAAAAATGAAAAAGAAAGAGTAAAAAATCAAATGAATAGGTCTTTGAGTGAAAACTATAAGGCACTCTTTGATCATGAAAAAGTAAAAATAAAAGACGTACCTGTGGGTGAAAACCTCTCTGAGGTGCCCAAAGGTGGAAGATTGGACATACCCCTATCAAGTCAGGATAAATCAACATTGCTTGTGGAAATGACCGAAGAGATAAATTTGGGTACACCTAACAACCCTAAGGTCATTCATTTTGCTGCTTCTCTATCAAAATAGGAAAAGACAGATTTTGTAAATTTCTTTCTTGAGAAGAAGATCAGTTTTGCATGGTCCTATGCAGATATGCTCGGCCTTGATCCAGAATTAGTCCTTCATCAATTGCCATTAAAATCAGATGCCAAGCCCATCAAATAGAAACTCAGAAAGATGCATCCCTAGGTGGCTCTCTTAGTCAAGGTAGAACTAAAAAAATTACTAGATGTGGCCTTTATCAGACCCATTGATTATGCAGACTGGATTTCAAATTTGGTACCAGTTAGCAAAGTAACTGGGGGCATCAGAATCTGTATGGATTTTAGGGATCTTAATAAAGCATGCCCTAAAGATGATTTTCCACTGCCAAATATAGACATCATAGTTGACATGACTGCTGGATATGAGATGCTATCATTAATGGATGGTTTCTCCGAATATAACCAAATTAGCATTGCTCCTAAAGATCAACATAAGACTGCATTCACATGTGCTTGGGGTACTTACTGCTGGAATGTAATGCCTTTTGGTCTTAAAAATGTTGGAGCAACATATCAAAGAGCTATGACGACAATTTTCCATGATTTTATGCATACTTTGATGGAAGACTATGTTGATGACCTATTATGCAAATCTATCACAAGAGATAGTCATTTAGCCATCCTTGGCCCAATCTTTGACCAAATGGAAATCTACAAGCTCAGACTCAACCCAAAGAAGTGTGTCTTTGGTGTCACAATCGGCAAATTATTAGGGTACATTGTTTCTCACAGAGGCATCGAAGTTGAATCTGCCAAGGTTAAAGCAATAATGGATATGCCTCCTCCTTCCAATCTCCATCAACTAAGAAGTCTGTAAGGAAAGCTACAGTCAATCCTCTGATTTATAGCTCAATTAGCAGACAAATGTCATCCCTTCCAGCATTTATTGCATAAAGGAGTCACTATTAAATGGACTGAGCAATGTCAATCAGCATTTCAAACTCTTAAGGATTATTTGTTGTCGCCACCTATTCTAATGCCTCCTATCGAAGGGAAGCCATTTATATTGTATATTTCTGCAACTGAAATGGCACTGGGAGTTCTCTTGGCCCAACAGGATGAGAAAGGCAAAGAGCGAGCTATTTATTATATCAGTCGGACACTAGTGGGCTATGAGCTGAATTATTCAACTATTGAATGGGCATGTTTAGAAGTGGTCTTTGCAACATAGAAGCTTCGACACTATATGTTAAATCATCAGACATTGCTAGTTGCAAAAATTGATCCCTTGAAATACTTGCTTAGTAGGGCAGCATTGACGGGTCGCCTAGCAAAGTGGGTTATGATCCTCAGTGAGTTTGATATTGAGTACATTGATCGAAAGGCAATAAAAGGACAAATCATAGCAGATCAACTTGCCGAGGCTCCTATTTATGATGATCATCCCATGTTGACCAATTTTCCAGATGAATCAGTCTTTGCTCTCACATCTTCTAATGAATGGAAGTTATATTTTGATGGATCCCATACCAAGTTCGGGTCCGGAGCAGGTATATTATTTGTAACCCCTCAAGGTGATGCCATTCCCAAATCCTACAGAATAACTTTCCATTGTACTAATAACATTGTAGAATATGAAGCTCTGGTCACAGGACTCCAAGTAGTGGTCCACTAGAATATCACACATTTGCAAGTCTATGGAGATTCTCAGTTAGTCATCCGTCAAGTGAATGATGACTACGAAACAAAAGATGAAAAGCTTATTCCCTACAAACATATGGTAGATTTCTTCAAGACAAAATTTACGGCTATTCATTTCAGTCAAGTTCCAAGAATTCAAAACAAATCGGCAGATGTTATGGCAATGATTGCTTCCATGTTAAATATGCCCCACAATATGGACAAATGTGAATTTTTGGTCAAACAGTTGCTTGTAGCTTCCTTTGAAATTCTGACAACAGACGTGATGTGTGTTCTTGTTGGTCCTAATTCCCCGTGGTACAATGACATCTATCAATATTTGAAATCCCAAATCTTACCACCTAATCTTTCCTCTAACCAACATCGAGCCTTCATCCGACAGACAACCAAATATGTCATCATTGCCGACCCTTTACCGTCATTCCTTTGACCATACCCTCCTCAGGTGTTTGGATTCTGATGAAGCACAAACGGCTTTACGCGAGGTTCACGATGGTATATGTGGGGGCCATTTCAATGGTCTGAGCTTGGCCGAAAAGTTGGTTCGTGCTGGGTATTATTGGCCCACTCTGGAAAAGGATGTTCATGACTTTGTCAAGAAGTGCTACAAATGTCAAATCCATGGAAATTAAATTCATGCGCCAGCCCAAGAGCTTCATTTCGTCATATCTCTGTGGCCCTTTTCTCAATGGGGATTAGATCTTATTGGCAAGATTCACCTGACATCTGCAAATGGACACAAGTTTATTATTACAGCCACAGAGTATTTTACAAAATGGATCGAGGCTATCTCCATGACCTATATCACTGGTCTGCAAATTTCAAAATTCCTACTAAATTATATCATATGCAGATATGGGGTTCCCCTTGCAATTGTCATAGATAATGGCCGTCCATTCAAGAACAAAGATGTCAAGGAACTCTGTGAAAAGTTTCACATTCAACATTGTTTCTCAAGTCCTTACTATCCACGGGGTAATGGTCAGGCTGAAGCATCAAATAAAACCATCATTAAGATCCTGAAAAAAGTTGTCAATGATGTTGGTCGAGATTGGCATGTACAGTTGAATCCAACACTATAGGCCTATCGCACTTCTATCTGCACACCTACTGGTGCAACACCTTATTCCTTAGTGTATGGTGCGGAAGCCATTTTACCCTTGGAAGTGGAGATTCCTTTTTTGTGTGTTTCCTTGCAACATCTGATTGATGATAAAATGCACAGAGTCTCTTGGTTGCATCAGCTTGAGATTTTAGATGAGAAACATCAGACGGCCCTAACACATTTGCAAGCATATCAAAACCGTCTTCGTCGCTCTTATAATAAGAAGGTCAAAGGGCGACACTTTGAAGTGGGAGATCTGGTTTTAAAGGCAAACCCCAAGAATGCATAATCTACCGACCTCATCAAAGGAAAGTTTGAACCTAATTGGGTTGGGCCTTTCATAGTTACTGCAGCCTATGGCTCGGGGGCATATCAGCTTGCCACCCCAGAAGGTGAACCTTTGTCAGATCCAGTCAATAGTATGCACCTTCGCAAGTACTGGACATAGTTTTCTATCAGCCATTCTTCAAATATGATCCTGAAAAAATACAAAAAAAAGTGAAAAAAATTGAAAAACAAACAAAAGTAAAGAAAAATCATTCGCCCTCTGGTGAAAACCTGGCAAATAGGCGCTTTGGGAAAGTACCATGGTGAAAACCTGGCAAACAGGCACCATGTGTAAAAGATTATTGCTCCGTCATCTATCATGACCCCTAGCTATCCTTTCTTTCTGTAGTTTTATCATGCTTATCCTTGTCTTGACCCAATGTTTTGTTCCAGGCCTGTGAGTGGTTAACATCATTGTCTTGCATACTTAGGTTTCCAGTCCTTGTGCATATGTTTCGGTCCTGGTCTATGTATATGTCTTTCAAATGCTCATTGGGTGCATGCCCCTTTGTCATGATCAATTACTGGAGCTTTCAAATTGAAAAATGTCTTGAAAAAATCATAAAAATTGAAAAATATCCTGAAAAAATCATAAAAATTGAAAAAAGTCCTGAAAAAATCTTTTAAAAAATCAAATAAAGTCCTGAAAAAATCTTTAAAAAATCAAATAAAGTCCTGAAAAAAAAAATCCCTAAAAAATCAAATAAAGTCCTGAAAAAAATCTTTAAAAAATCAAATAATGTCTTGAAAAAAATCCCTAAAAAGTCAAAAAAAGTCTTGAAAAAATGAACAAAAAAAATTGTAAAAACTCAAAAAACAAAACACCAATATCCCCTTTGTGCATAAGATAGATCGCTGAGCATACATCCAACGGCACTCACTCACACACTACACTTTACTGAAATCACGCATTCACAAATGAACTTTTCAATCAAACCAGACATTCAAACTGATCACAATTGTCATATCAATCAATCAACATCAATATCATTTGTCCTTATCACTACTATCATGGGTCTTATATAGGGTGTGGTATGCTCAAAACCAGACTGTGTCCTGTCTTAGACGGGGTACCGCATTCCCTGAAACCAGACAGCATGATCGTCCTATCAACACTTTCACCTTTTGACAATGAAGATCAAGATGTTTGTTTGACTTGTTGGAATTAGTGAGTCTTATCATTTATTGATTTATCTTCGATCATGTTCCTATGTTGCTCGATGATGTCACTGAGTGATTTAGAGTGACCAGGATGGTTCATGGTCCCTTTCTTTTTGTGGTGTTTGCTGTTTGTGGAATGTTTGTCACAAACTGGGGCAACTATATCATTGGGTGTCTGTGATAAGTACGTTTGCTCTGTGAACGCCACACATACCTCGACCCTTGATGTATGCACCCTAGGATGATTCACTCATTCCTTGTGTGCGATGTGTCTATCTTACGCAAAGGGATTGCATTATCGCTCTGGCCTTCATTGACATGTTGCACCGCATCCATTTTGCTACATTAAATAAAGGTTCTCACCTACAAAGTGCATTGGTGAAAGCAAGTTTTTCTTCATCTTTAACTGTCCTCTATCTAATTTCTTCTTACTAACGTTTCTTCCGTCAGTTTGGGTAGTCAATTCGGTCTAGTGCTCCGATCTCCAAAAACATAAGTGACATCCTGCATTCATTGATTAGTACATTTGCATTATATCAAGCATTTTATCCATTTCATATTATAAATGCATAAAAAAAACACATAAAATATATTCATACATGTTCCACAATGGTATATCAACAGTGCATATGCCATCCATACATGGAAAGTAAACATAAGTCATAACACATTACATCCCGTCATATAGCTGCATATCATATCATATATCAAAACAATATCGGAGTACAAAATTGGACTGTCTGTCCTCAGTATGGCCCGCAAGCTGACTACATAATGTCAAACTGCATATGTCTCTATTGTACGGAGCATGTGCCTCTATCATTGGGTGCTCCCTCTATCCTCCTCATCCCTGCCATGTCTCAAGGATGATGTCCCTCCTGCCCCAGGTCTTGGCTGTGGTGGTCTCATAGGTCCACTCACCCCCATGCTGCTCACTGACCTCCAAGAACGTGGTCTGCTCTCTGTCCTCGATCATGCCCGATATGATGCTGCTCTCTACTCTGGTGGAACTGCACTCTCATATAGTGTCCTTCAATGGTGTATCTCCTCTCTGATCTCTACCAACATCTATGCCATCTCACGTGCACTGGCATCCCTAATCGACCCAATATACTCGGTCACTCTCTGCTCTGCTTGTTGTGCCTGGGCTATTGCTGTATCTCGAGCCGCTGTCAGTCTGGCTATCTCTGCTCTGAATTGATCCTGCTCTGTCCTCAAGATAGCATTTTGTCTCTCTAATGTCGCAATGTGATCCTCCTAACTCACTATGGTGGCCTGACATATCTCTAGCTCCTCTATGCTAGCTATCTCCGGCTCTATGGGTATATCCTGCAATGACTCCTGATCAGCTGACTCTGGCTCATCCTCATCAACCTCTCCGTCCTCATCCTCATCCTCATCATCCCCTCTATCCTCGTCCTCCTACTCATCATCCTCGTCATCCTCATCATCTCCCTCATCATCCTCTCTATCCTTATCCTCTCCAGCGAGTGGGAAGTCCTCCTATCTCCTAGGTACCAGAATATCAGGATCTGTCAATGGCACTGGCCATCGTTGTGCAAACCATCGCTCATACTCCTCTATCATCCTGGCATCCACCACATCTGATCTCCAATCCCACTGTCTCTATTGTAGCTGTGTGAAGTCAGCATATGCTATGTGTGGCTGAATCATCCTCCCCCAGTGACTCGTCTCTCTATGAGATCGGGCAAAGTGTGCAGTCCCTCTCGATATATCCTGCCTCTCTCCAAACTATCATCTGACTCTCTTTGGCAGGTACATCTCAATCACTCTCCGGCGATTCACTGGTCGCCCAATTAGGTATCTCTCCTGTCTACAATATGGTAGCTCATCACTATCATCTGACCATCTAGGGCAATCAAGATATGGCCTCTATGTGAACTCTCTCAATCTGTCTAGCTCATGTCACCAATACAGTATGTATCCGAAAGGACCCTGTCTCAACGTACCCCCATAACTGTACACATATGGTCAGTGTGTTACTACCTGTCTCTCTGCAATCAGTCGACATATGGCTATGTGCTCAAATGCCCATACCTGTAATAGTGTGACTCCACAACTCAACGTCTGCACCCCCTGATATGTTATTTGATGCAACTGAAAATATAGCATAGCAAGCACACATGGTCCCCATGCGTATACAATCCCCTCTGTCACCATCCACTCTAGCACTCTTCCCCATCCAATAGGGAATCCATGTCCTCATTTTTCCCCTGCTAATATGCATGCTATAACCACGGCTATCACCACATATCGTTGATCGTACTCTATTGCCATGGTCTCCCAGCGAATATCCCTCTCTACGATATCAAGATCATCTGCGTCGCACTCCAATAATCTGCACAAAACATCTCTCCCTGTCGTTGGGTCATACTCTATCATCTCCCCATGAATTGGAATGCGAAGGATACGCCACACGTCCTCTAGTGTCACAGTCGTCTCTCCAGTCACCAGATGGAAGGAGGAAGTCTCTGAATGCCATCGCTTGGCCAATGCGGTAAGCAGTCCTGTGTTTGCCCTAATCTTGGGCATGAATGTAATATAGTATAATCCAAGTCCTGCTAATGTATCTTTGTCCGTGCTCTTGAGTCTATGTCGTAACATGAAGCAATCAGGTCAGTTCTCCCACGTAATCAGTGGATACTGTCGGCTCTGCATCACAATTGGGGCACAATTTTTGTCAGTTTTAGGGTTGCTCCTATGGGCTGCATTTCCTTGTTTCATGTACAAATCAGGGTGTTTCTTATCTATTTTGACCTATCCTACCCTCATCCCCCTTTTCGGGATCATTCGCGTGCTATTTTTGGTCAAATTAGGGTTCTCAGTGCACAACTGTGCCTATGTACCCTGTCCTGTGCCTGTGTACCCTACATAGGCACAGAACATCCTACACAACCGCAGGATGCGCCTACACAGGCGCAGAAGTCCTTTTTTTTCATTCCCTGTGGGCCCCGCAATGTCCCGCAAGCAAGTCAAATTCATGAAATTGACAATATGGGTCTTTGGGATACATACCGTTGCTCCCGCGTCATCCGGTCGTCTGTAGGTGCATACATGTTCCCCGAGGTGATCTAGCATTGGAATGTTCGCCATCTCTCTGCACGAGTCCTTTTTCAAAGCAACAAATCCTCCACTTTGGCTAGTGCAAATGAGCTATTTTCCTTCTCCTTGTCTCCTTTATAGATCTTTGTCTGTGCCTAGATGGATGTGCACCCTCTCCATCTTATGCTGGTCACGGTCTTTTACACCTTCCATTTCTTTTCATCCGTGCATCCGATCTCCGATTCTTGATCCGTTTGATCCTATCATTTTTATCGATCAATTGGCCTCTTTCCTGGATGTTTCTGGCCAATTCCTCGAGGGGGCATGCATATGTCATTGTCATTGTTTGGGGCATTTTCATTATTGTTCTTTGAAACAACGTTTAAAATTGCATTGTCTCAAAGAGGGGCAAAATGTAGACGTCTAAAAATGGTCAACGCTTGCGGAGTCATACTTTAACATTTGCGCATTGCCTTATTTTTAGGGTTTTTGCGTCGCATTAACATTTCCTCTATGTTATGCACTTGTTCTTTATCATTTGCGAGCATCGAGTCCTTCTTCTGCATTCTTCATTTGTCTTGCTTTCGAATTTGGTCTTGTCGATAATAATCTTCAGTCATGATTTTGGTCGATTTTATCCTGTTGCATCAATGTGCATGCTCATTTGTCATATTTTGGACATTGTCAATCCTAATCGATGATAGAATTAGGGTTTTGTCATTTTTCAATCTTGTCGTTTTGCGATCGATTTGTCATCGATCGTTGTCATTTTCAATCTTGTCGTTTTGTGATCAATTTGTCATCGATCGTTGTCATTTTCAATCTTGTCATTTTGCGATTGATTTGTCATCAATCCTCATCCTTCTCAATCGTGTCAATTTGGATCAATTAGTCATTGTTCCTCGTCAATTGGCGCCTATCAATTTGGTCTCTTCATCAATCTTGGTTAGTTTCTCAACCAATCTCAATTGTTTGTCAGTATTGGTCCTCTGTTAATCAGAATCATGATCGAATCGACATCAATTATCTTTTGTCAAGACCTAATTGTCGTCCTTGCATTTCTAATTCATCTTCTAAGGTTTTAGGATTTAATTTTGTTTGTCATTTTCCCTCTAGGTTAAATAATTTATTTATTTATCCTAAGTCTTCTTGTCACAATTAAATATTTATTTAATTGGCTAACTAAATTCTTCTCTCTTTTTGTGAATTAATTAATGAGTGAAAAATTATTAATTAATTTACCTAATTTTCATCAATTTCTAATTTCCTAATTTCCAATTCATCTAATTTTCTATTTTCTCCTATTTTTCTCCTATTTCCCCTAATTTCATGGGAATGACATTTCAATCTTGTCATAATTTGTCATAATTTGTCAATCAATTAATTTTGCATAGCAACTTTGTCAATTTTGTCATAATTTGTCAATCAATCAATTTTGCATAGAAAGTGTCAATTTTGTCATAATTTGTCATATTTGTCATTTTTTATTTGAAATTTCCTTTCAAATTTCTTCATGCTAATCTTGTCTTTTCTCCAATTTATCTATAAATTGGATAAATTTCTTCAATTATCCCCCCCCCCCTCGATCCGAATCAATCACGCTTCTAGTATCCTTATGTTGTCTTGTCAATCTTGCTTTCATATTATGCTTATGCACTTGTAGGTGAGATCCACAAACAAAGCAATTTGAAGGAGAAAGAAGGACAATGGAGAATTATGGAGGAGACATTTGCGTTTGCGATGGTTTGCATTTGAATTAAATGTCTTATTTTCAGTACCTCTATTGAGCGTTTTTAGGATTGTTGTCATTGCAATTTAGTTTTCGTGATTGAGCTAGTCTAATTTCCTATTTGCTTTGATGATTTCCGAATTCCTATCTACACATATATTTCTAACAATTTTTACTTTTTCCTTTAAATTTGATATATAAAGCATGTCTACATGAAATATAACTTGACATTGATATAAAAAGACTATTCACATATGTCTACAAAATATTATAATTTAACATTATATTCATTGATTTTAACTAAAAAAATGACAATAAACGTATAATACAACATAGTCAAAATTATTTGTATCTCATATTGAAACTTGTAAAAATAATCTATTGATTCTTAATATTATTCTATAATTCTAAAGCAACTTATAAAATAATAAAATAAAACAATAACTCTACTTGTTTTTTATTTATATTTAATAACTTATCCAATAATGCTTTCCTCCACTTTTGATATGAAATCCAAAAATAACAATTTCTTACTATCTATCTAATGTCTTTAAATATTGAAATAAAAATAATAATATGTAATTTTAATAATAAAATA
Source organism: Cryptomeria japonica (assembly GCF_030272615.1). Lineage (NCBI taxonomy): Eukaryota > Viridiplantae > Streptophyta > Pinopsida > Cupressales > Cupressaceae > Cryptomeria > Cryptomeria japonica. Next base: position 194,225,923 of record NC_081405.1, on the reverse strand, counting down.
TACTTGTAAAGCGGAAAATCGCGATCGAACCCTAGTTGCTCTCCCCTCTTCCAACTCCAAGGAGAGAGAAGGGAGGTTCACTAGGGTTGATGGTTTTCACTTAGGGGAGAGACTTTACATTCAAAAGAGGGGTTGAAACCCACAAGATCCAATCCCACGCAATGCAAGATTGGATGCTAAATGAGTTTCAAGGGTTATGACAGCAAGGCTACCCTCTTTTGTAAAGAATGTTGATAGAAAGTGACAAAGATTCACTTATAAACTGAGATAGGAATACAATATGAAGCTGCAGACCTGGAATTAGCAGTAAAATGTCGATACAGCGCTGTCCTGCAAATTTGAGCGAAAATTGTCGGGACGATGGCGCCCGGCGCCACGGTCCTCCGAAAAATCCGCGAAACGAAGGGGGATTTGTTCGTCTCTGCACAAGGATTCCAGATCTTCAATTTCAGCTGCGTACCTGCAACCTACACACAAAAAAGCGAAGACGATTGGGGGGTTAGGGATTAGGGGTTTGCCTTTAGGTCAAAGCCCGGTTTTGGAATTAACCAAGAAATGAGCAAGTGTTGTAAATGTAAATGACTGTAAAATAAGTACTAATACCTTGTTCTAAGGATGTTTGTATCCTTATGTGCGAAGGTTTAGATGTTGTTGTTTGTTGTAGTAATATGTTGTATGTAGCATGTAGTATGTGATCTCCTCTTCAATGGTTGAATCCTTTTCTTGAATGCAACACTTAGCCTTGAATGGAGACTTGAAATGATCAATTGTTTGAAGGAATACTTGAATGCTTGAATGCTTGAGTATAGTTTCCACGCCTTTTCCATCATATCGAATGAAAGAGGAAAATGTAGTTTATATACTTGTCAATTAGGGCTGATAGACTGATTTTCCCGACCTTAGGCCGACCAGGAAAGTTTATTTCCAATTTGCAAACAAAAAGACCCGAGACCCCTTAGGAGACCGGGCCCAAAATAGGACCCAGGGACCAGGGCGCTGGGCGCCCTGGTCCTGAAGGACCAGGGCACTGGGCGCTCTGGTCCCACCTCCCGGGACAGCAGGGTGCAAGGAGGTTCAGGCCAGGGTGCTTGAAAAATGCAGTTTTCAGTGTCGTAATCAGGTTTCGGGGTCTCCATTCAGGTTGCGTGTTGCATCGCCATCGTGAAGACCGAAATGCAGTCGAAATTGCAAGTGTCGCAATTTTAGGACGCTACATTTAGCCCCCACTTTAGCGGGAGTATGTATGCTCATACTTCCGGTAAAGTACAAGGAATAATCATTGAAAGAGTTTCACCACGTCAAGGAGGCAAGACACACCAAGCCCCCAGTGGACTAAGGATCTTACGACTTCGATTGACAAAGTAAAAGGGAAGATCCCGAGGGAGAACCATGACTGTCAGTAGTAAGGTTCCCTCACTATGAGTCATGCAAGAAAGATATCAAAAATTTTCAAGGCAAAGCTAAATTTGTCAAGAAATTTTCAAGTATCTTGAAAAGATATGAACGGGATGTATGCCCCCCTACGTTAAAGCGATTGCACACGCCTCACCGGGGGTGATTGTTTTAAGGTAGTGATACATATAAGAAAGGAGCATGTTATCACAAGGATTTAGCCCCCAAGTGTGAGATAAGCCCAAGGATAATAGACACAAAACACAAAGCACGAGGTGACTTCGCTTTCCTCAGGGTCAGTATGCTGTATGATAATTCATGTATATCATATGTATGTATGCATAATTGTTCTTCATTCCCCAATCAAGGAAGGTCACCTAGAAGAAGGGAACACATGTGTCTTTTGAGTCAACATGAGAGAGATCGAGAGATCTCAATGCTTTGCATCGTCCTCAAGTAGACAACACTAAGGACAACAAATAGAAGAATGAGAATAACATATAGAAGAAGTAACAAAAGAGAGGGGGAGAGAATCTGCTATGCTAATGTAACTAGTCTAGCACGTCATCTACCCCCCGATCTTGATGATCAATGTTTCGGGAAGGCAGGGAACACGCTAGAGGAGGAACATTCAACATAGCAGATGGAGCTATCACAAGATCCAAACAAGGGCTATGTTCATGTTCCGAGCCACGTTGTTCTTGTCTAGGAGCTAGGATAAGTGCTTTAGAAAATTCATTAGATAAATGGTTATCAATATTAACAAGTTCATATTCACTATCAGAAGCAAAAGGAGTAACATTTTCATCATGAATAACATTTTCATCTATATCATCATCAAGATTTATAAAAATAGGATCTTTAACTCGCACAGGATCAAGACCATCATGCATCTTATGTTTAGGAGATTTTGGAGAAAATGGAATAATGCTTGTTGAAGGTGTTTTTGGAGATTTCAAAGTTTGAGCTCTAAGACGACGCTTTCGCCGGCGTTCACGTGCAGAACGAATTCATCTAGTCTTAGTAGGAAGTGGAGAAGATTGAGGAGGAGGAATGTTCTCATCCTTATCACTTGGGTGTTTAGGTTGTGGTCTCTTAGGCTGGATAATAGGAGAAGAGGAAGGTCTCTTCTCTCTATAAAAAGAAGGAGGAGCGATTGCTCCATATAAAGGAGGAATATTTGGTTTAGGAAGAAGACCAAGTCCATCATGACGAGGAGGGATAGGTCTACTTTTAGGAAGTTTATTAGATATAGGCATAGTCACATCCATAGGGATGGGTTGGGAATCTTCTTGAGGAAAGACATTGGTTTTATCTTTCAAAGGAAGAACTTCCTTCTCAAGAATGATAGGAATGTCAAGTTTGGGTGTTCTAGGTTCACTTAGAGATAGGATCATATCTGTTTTCCACTTTTGATAAGATTTGAAAAGATGATCACTTCGCGGGGGAAGAGATTGGAATTGTTTAGGCCAAAAGTAATCAATAGGAACACTAGAGGTTCTTTCAGCTAGTTTAAAAAGACTATGATTGACAGTAACAACTTCACCATTATGGGGAAATTTCAAACACTTATGTATAGGAGAAGCAATAGCTTTCATGGAAGATAGCCAAGGATAGCCAAGCTTCACACGAAATTGTTCGGAAGATGGAATAATAGCAAAGTTCACATCAAGGGATTTGTTATGGACCTCAATAGGCAATGTAATAGAACCAATTGCAGGAGAAGAAAATGCATCAAATAGTTTCACAATCACATCTGTTTTGTCATAAATCACTTGATTCAATTGCAAAGTAAAAAGAAATTCTTCAGTAATAACATTAACCATGCACGAAGGATCAATAAGCACTCCACGGCAAGGTGTATTCTTGACTTTTGCAACTATGTATAAAGGACCATCAGGTGCCCTAATGGTTTCACTGGAATCAAATGTGATGGAAGGTTCTTTAGGGTTTTCTTGCTGCTCTACAAAGTTAATCACATTCGGAGTCATAGACACAAGACCATCAGATGAAAGAGAGGAATCATTAGCCTCAATTGCATTAGAGGTATGAGAAGGTAATGGATCAGTGAAAATCTGAAGATTTTGATTAGGAGGAGCTACAGATGTATTGCCTTTATCATTCACTCCAGAAACAGAAATAGTATTATTATCAATCAAATCTTGAATTTTACCCTTTAAAGAAAAACATTTTTCAGTATCATGCCCAGGCTGACGATGAAAGTGACAAAAGGCTTTGTTATCAAAATAAGGTGAAGTAATCTTTGCCGGATCAATTTGCCTTATAGGAGGAAGAGTAAGCACATTTTGTTCCAATAACTTATTCATAATACTATGCAATGATTCATTCAAAGGAGTATACTTTCTTTCTTTCTTGAAAAATTTAGAAATAGGAGGCACACCTGATGCTGCATTCACATTGTTGTTGATGATGTTTTCATTGAATTTGATGGAATCTCTGTTCGGTTTAAACTTCCCAAATGGTTGTTGACTGCTATCACCCTTATCACTCAGAGTCATAGGATGTGATTGTTCCATTTGACTCACAGTCAGTTGATAATTGTGAAGAGTTGCACACAACTGTTGGAAAGAAGTAAACTCAGAAAACAGAAGTTTGTCTCGAATATCTTTTTGTAAATTAGAAATAAAGATTCCTTGAAAATCTTTGTCAGGCACTGGAAAAGAAATTTGAGCATACAAATGCTTATATCTACCAATGAAATCAGTCACTTTTTCTTTAACACCTTGTTTACAATGCATTAAATCAATCAAAGTAACTTTAGGACTTATATTGTTTTGAAATTGTTGAATGAAAGCATTTGCAAGTTGTTCGAAAGAAGTAATAGAATAGGAAGGTAACGAGCAATACCATTGTAGGGCTTTGTCTCTTAATGTTCTAGTGAATAGTTTTGCAAGCAACCTTGGGTCATAAGCAAAATCAGTACATATTGTTTGAAAGGTCTTAACATGTGTTAGAGGATCACCCTTACCATTATAAAGCTCCAAATGCGGGATTTCAACATGTTTAGGAGGAATAGCTCGAACAATGTCAAGAGAAAGTGGGCTCGCAACATCAAATGTGGGCACACTAAACTTAGATTGATTCATAGAGGCAATTTGTTGCTGTAAAGAGGAGACAGTTTGTGCAAGATTGCTAATGGTCGCTTCAGTCGAAGAGTTCATATTAGATGTGTTAGATTGAGATGGAGGTGTTATGTTATTGAAAGAAGGTAAAGAGTAAGGTGGTGGGACTCTATGATAGTCAATCATAGGGGATGATTGGACAAGAGGAACACTACAAGGAGGAATGGAATGGTTAAATGAATTGCCCCCTTGCGTCATGTTCATTTGTGAAGATGTAATAGGAACACTCATTGAAGGAATGAATGAAGAAGTCGGATTAAATGAAGGAAGAGGATTGATTGAAGAAGGGGGATTGCCCCCATGACTAGTGATCACAGGAGGAATGTCTTGTATAGAAGTAGCCATTATGTTTGATGTAAAGGTAGGTATGCTAGCAATAGAAGTCATCAAAGGAATAGAATGATTGACTTGTGTAGGAGGTTGTGTATAACCTAAAGATTCGGCACAACTCTTTATAGGCATCACATTCGAATCCACAATGTGTGCAATACCACGCAAAATATCAATTCCATTCTTATCACTTTGAAGCATACGTTTTAGACCCTCAATTAAAGGAAGAGCTTGACTATCGGGGTATTCTTGAGACATCCATTGTCGAAAATCGTCAAATTGGTTATCCAATTTCAAAAGTTGTTCTTCAGAAACCTCATGGAGAGCTTCTTCATCATTAGGAGGATTAGAGGAATTACCCATGTCCTCGTTAAAAAGGCTATTCAAATTAGGTTCCATCTCCTCAGTAATTAAACCTCGGAAAGACTTAATTCTACGGCTTCATCTAACGGGAATAGTGTAAGTAGGGATTATTGTTGTAAAACTCATGCACTAGAAAGAGAGAGAAGATTTTGAATTTAGAGGTAGCAATTTTTAGTAAAATCAGCCAATCTTCTGGATTTAAGCTGTTAAATGCAATCACAACAGTCTCCCGAAATTTCGGAAAAAATGTCCGGGACCGTGGCACTCGGAGTGCAACACGGTCCTTGCAACTTTTTTCGAAATCTGCAGGGATGAAAGGTATGATGATTTTAAAGCTAATCTGAAAAAATTGAGTGATTTTACGATCTGTAGGTAGGCCAAATTAAAGTTGCAATCTCAAAATTGAACCCTACCCAGATTGTCGAAAAATGCAAAATTTGAATTTTGAAAAAGAGAGGGAAACTGAAATTTTGAATTTTATGATTTTAGAGGGAATGCCAAAAGCAATGCAAGTTTTGAAATTCAAAAGTTGACTCAATTTCACGCAAAATTCAATTTTGAAAGCGGAAATCAAAGTTGTTGTAATTAAGCACTTAATTTCAAAAGTCACAAAATGCAAGAATTTGAATAAAGCACTGAAATTTTTAATGAGTGTTAACACACTTTTCAGATTTAGGACAGTAAGAACACAATTTTGACACAAAATTTCAGTTTCAATGATTTTTGAATGTTTAAAAGCCTTAATCCAAGCAATCACAAGACCAACTTTGACTGTAATTTTGAAGGTGTTATAATTGATAAAATCAGCCAAAATTTTGGATTTTAGCAGGAAAATACAGTAAGATCTCGCTCCCGAAATTTCGGAAAAAATGTTGGGGACGATGGCGCTCGGAGTGCACACGGTCCTCGCAACTTTTTTCCAAATTTTCAGGGATGAAAGATATTGTGATTTTATTGCGGAATCCAAAGTTACAGCTGATTTGGAGATGTTTTGATCAGTGAAATTGTCGGACAAAGGTTGAATCAAGAGGGTTTCAAAAATTAGGGTTTTGACACTTAACCACTTAATTTTCAAAATTAAAGCTCGAATATGAATTGATAATTTGTAATAGAAGGGCAGATCTGAAACAAGCATCAACATTTAGACATTTCACAAGCTTAATTACTAAAAAGAAAATTTAGGGTTTTTATGCAATCACCTCTAAAATTTTGCAAAAGATCAAACATGGAAATGTAATCAATTTTTTCAGATCTAAGCATGAAAAATCAGAAAGGATGTTCACGTCGGGTTCACCAAAATGTAAAGCGGAAAATCGCGATTGAACCCTAGTTGCTCTCCCCTCTTCCAACTCCAAGGAGAGAGAAGGGAGGTTCACTAGGGTTGATGGTTTTCACTTAGGGGAGAGACTTTACATTCAAAAGAGGGGTTGAAACCCACAAGATCCAATCCCACGCAATGCAAGATTGGATGCTAAATGAGTTTCAAGGGTTATGACAGCAAGGCTACCCTCTTTTGTAAAGAATGTTGATAGAAAGTGACAAAGATTCGCTTATAAACTGAGATAGGAATACAGTATGAAGCTGCGGACCTGGAATTAGCAGTAAAATGTCGATACGGCGCTGTCCTGCAAATTTGCGAAAGTTGTCGGGACGATGGCGCCCGGCGCCACGGTCCTCCGAAAAATCCGCGAAACGAAGGGGGATCTGTTCGTCTCTGCACAAGGATTCCAGATCTTCAATTTCAGCTGCGTACCTGCAACCTACACACAGAAAAGCGAAGACGATTGGGGGGTTAGGGATTAGGGGTTTGCCCTTAGGTCAAACCCCGGTTTTGGAATTAACCAAGAAATGAGCAAGTGTTGTAAATGTAAATGACTGTAAAACAAGTACTAATACCTTGTTCTAAGGATGTTTGTATCCTTATGTGCGAAGGTTTAGATGTTGTTGTTTGTTGTAGTAATATGTTGTATGTAGCATGTAGTATGTGATCTCCTCTTCAATGGTTGAATCCTTTTCTTGAATGCAACACTTAGCCTTGAATGGAGACTTGAAATGATCAATTGCTTGAAGGAATGCTTGAATGCTTGAATGCTTGAGTATAGTTTCCACGCCTTTTCCATCATATCGAATGAAAGAGGAAAATGTAGTTTATATACTTGTCAATTAGGGCTGATGGACTGATTTTCCCGACCTTAGGCCGACCAGGAAAGTTTATTTCCAATTTGCAAACAAAAAGACCCAAGACCCCTTAGGAGACCGGGCCCAAAATAGGACCCAGGGACCAGGGCGCTGGGCACCATGGTCCTGGGGACCAGGGCGCTGGGCACCCTGGTCCTGAAGGACCAGGGCGCTGGGCGCTCTGGTCCCACCTCCCGGGATAGTAGGGTGCAAGGAGGTTCAGGCCAGGGTGCTTGAAAAATGCAGTTTTCAGTGTCGTAATCAGGTTTCGGGGTCTCCATTCAGGTTGCGTGTTGCGTCGCCATCGTGAAGACCGAAATGCAGTCGAAATTGCAAGTGTCACAATTTTAGGACGCTACAATACTTTAAAGTGTTAGAAGTCAATTATATAAATTAACTCAAAATTAAGTCAAATCACATTGTGTCTTCTTTTACATACCTAACCTACCCTGCACTAAAAGCAACATAGCAATCATCTATCAATTTAACTAGTGTTGAAAGATGTGACAAAACCTCCTTTCAATTAGGCAAAATAATTTTTTTTGATTTGGTGTATTTGGTTGCCTTTTAGTACATTGGTGAGCATGAGATATATAGATCACATCGATATATATCAAGACGTTGAATTTTTTCAATTTTATATATTTTTTTTCATTTCTTATTGACTTAAAAATAGATATGCAGTTGTTTTGTTTGTTATAGCGTTTTGTTTTTCTCACAAATGTTTTTTTGAGTGCCAATGTAGTGTTATGCCTCTCGACGTAATTATCAACTCATTAATCTATTTTCATAATTATCTAAATAATTAAAAATAATAAACTATATTGAATCTTAAATTTCAAAGGTCAAATATGCATCCAACACCTTTTTAAAAATTAAAACATATTTTGAGGACTTTTTTTTTTTATGAATAGGCATTCACTTTATTGAAAATAAAAAATGTTTTCATGAAAGCAACATCTTTGGTGGAAGACAAAGAACTACTATGAAGAATGTATTGCACATTAGACATAGTAGGTGGGCATCTAAAATCTTAAATTATAAATAATAGTCATTTTTTTAAAGGGGTATTGCTTTATACATTTGTTTGATTATTAATAAATATGTTTTTAAAAATGTTTTTATTCCTCTTTGGTGGATTTATCTATTGATTTTTTTTTATATTTAAGTTTTTGGGAGGAGTTTGCATAATATATTTTGTAGGTATTGTTATGTTTCAAATATTAATCTATATTTGAATATTGGTGTTGTGTTTTGTAAAGTCTCATTGTTTAGATTTTATTGTAACTATTATTCTTGTTAATTAATACATTGGTTTATAGTTTGGAAGCTCAATTTTTTTTTAAATGGTTTTTCTAGGACACATTGTTATTATAATGAATAAATGTATTGTATTATTTCTCCATTGTAAATTATTTTAGATATTATTTTTTGTTCATCTCTCCTCTTAGATTAGTGTAGGAAGCATTTTGGCAAGGTTATATTTCTATCAATAGATAGCATCTAGAATATCACATCCAAGGTTCTTTAACCCTACAACTTCTCTTAAGTTACTTTTGATATATGTATAATAATAAATATCGCTTTGGGTTTGCGCATTGTTGGATTAAATGGGTGTTTTCTTGCATATCTTTTGTCTATTTTTCTGTATTGATTAATGGCTCTCCTTCGGGGTTTTTTTCTTCTTCTCGGTGGGTTAGGTAAGGGGATCCTCTCTCTCCTTTTCTGTTTATACTTTTGGCAGAGGCATTAAGTAGGGCCATTTCTAATGCTACAACATCTGGCTTGTGGTCTGGCATCAAAATTGATGGGTATCCTTCTTCACAATCCCATAGCCTTTTTGCAGATGATACCCTTTTGTTTGGTGCTGCCTCTTTGAAAGAAGCTAGATTTATAAACAAAATTATTTCTGAATACTCTACTTTTTCTGGTTCAAAAGTTAATGAGTTTAAGTCTAAGGTTTTCTTTTTGAATGTCTCCCCCCTGGTTCAGAATAGACTCACTCAATTTTGGGGTTTCCAAGTGGGGTTCTTTCCTTGTAAGTATCTAGGCATTCCTTTTTTCATTGGCTCAGATAAGGTCTCCTTTTGGGATAAAGTGGTTCATGCGATTTCATCCAGAATTTCTTCCTGGAATCATAAGTGGCTCACGTTGGCTAGTAAGATTCTTTTAATTAAATCGGTTCTTAATGCCATCCCTACATATTTGATGTCTATTTTGAAGGCTCCCCCTAAAGTTGCCCAAGATCTTAAGGTATCTTTAAGTTCCTTTCTTTGGAATGATAACGTTGGGGGTAGGAAGAAGCTTCCTCTTCTAGCATGGGATAAAGTTTGTCGTCATAAAGATCTGGGTGGAGTGGGTATCCATGATTTAGTAGCTCGGAATAAAGCCCTGGGAGCTAAATTGGTGTGGAAACTATATGTGAACCCTTTGAGTAAATGGGCTTCCATTATGCTTGCTAAGTATTTAAGGGGAGCCCCTAGAGAACGGATTTTCACGGCTGCATCTCTTCCAAAGGGATTTGCATTTTGGAACTTTCTGGTTTCTTGCAGACTGGTTATTTTACCGCACCTTTCTTGGGTTATCCATAATGGGAAAAAAGGCCCGGTTTTGGGATGAAGTTTGGAATGGGTATCCTGCATTTTCATCCATTCGGTATTGGTCCCCTTTGTCTGATATCCTATCGGATCTTTGGGGATTTTTTGTTGCAGATTATGTTGATATTGATTCTACAGGTCCCTATTTAGTAGCCAGATGGAAGGATATTCCTCCTCTGCCCATTGATAATTATCTTAGAGTTTATTTTGAGGCAGAGCTCCAGAAAAGATCCCTTGTGTTTCAAGATAACTTGAGGATATTTTAGTTTGGACTAAGAGTGCCTCAGGCTCTTATTCAATAAAGGAGGGGTATAATTCTTTGTCTCAAACTTCCTCGTCCTCCTCCTCTTGGCCTGCTAAGCTTTTCTGGCACCCGGCTTGCCTTCCTAAAGCAGGGTCTTTTGCTTGGTTGGCAGTTCAGGATAGAGTTCTCACTAGGATGAGATTGGATAGGCTTGGGATTACTGGGGTTTTCCCTTGTGTTTTTTCGTGGATATTGTATGGAAACCATGGATCATATTTTTCTGCTTTGTCCTTTTGCTCTGGATTGTTGGTATTAGTTGTTTGGAATACTTAGCTAGTCTTCTGCTATTAGCCCTAATTTATTGTCGTATTTCATGGCTTGGCCCTTGTTGTGCTCATCCTCTTTTTATTCATCTCTTTTGATTGTGACACCTTCTATTGTGGTTTGGAGCATCTGGCTGGAAAGGAACTCCAAGATTTTTAAACATAAATCAGCCTCACTTGAAGAAGTTCTTGACAAGATCCGATCCTCCATTTCTGAGGTGGTGCTCTCTTACATGTATAAAAATTTGGATCATCTAAGGTCTTTTTCTCACTGGGATAACTGGGTAACCTGGAAGTGGTGCTCACTTCGTGTGATGCCTTCTCATGGGGCTTTAACAGCTGGATTATCTTCTCTTGTCAAACGTAAGATGGCCAAATGGAGGCCTCCCCCCAATTCTCCTTCAAATTAAATTTTGATGGGGCTTCCGAGGGTAATCCGAGGAAATCTGGAATTGGAATGGTGATTTTTTATCATGCTTCTAAGATTATTGAAGTTGTGGGAAAATATATTGGTGTGAGCTCTAATAATGTAGTAAAATTTCAGGCGTTATCTTTTGGTCTTGATCTTGCCATCTCTTTTAATATTAAAGATATTGTCATTGAAGGGGACTCAATGTTGGTTTTTCAGGCGGTCTCTACCAAGAAATGTAGCTCTTGGCATCTACCGTACTTTTTAGAGCGTGTCCTTGTGGAATTGGAGTGTTTTTCTACCTTCACTATATCCCATTGTTATAGGGAGATTAATGTTATTACGGATTTTTTGGCCATAGGGTTGTTGCTGAGGGTGCTGAGTTCTTAGAGGTTCTCCCTTCGGACATTCCAACCTCTTCCATTAGGATTATTTTTTAAAGGGATCAGGTCTTGCTTTGTAGTCTTCCTCATATTCTTTGTTGGATATGGTTTTTCTTTCGCATATGTCAGCAATGAGGGTGTTGCCTTGCCTTATGACAACATCTTTGTTGTTGGTATATTCAGTACGTATCTCCTCATGGAGCCTAGAGGATGTGGTGGCTGCTCTTGCTTGATCTGTATCTTTCATATTTTGGCCTTTTCTTAAAGAAATTCAGACCTTGCATTGTAGTCTTCTTCATACTCCTTGTTGGGTGTGGTTTTTCTTTCGCATATGTCAGCAGGGAGGATGTTGTCTTGCCTTATGGCAACATCTTTGTTGTTGGCATATTCGGTAAGTATCTCCTCATGGAGCATGGAGGACGAAGAGGCTACTCTTGCTTGACCAGTATCTTTTCTTTTTTTGCATTGGCTTTGTGCTTTGGATAAATTTGGCCCTCTGTTGGGTTTATGTGATTTTGGAGGCTGCATGGGAATATTGGCTCGAACCATTCTTTGATTGGAATTATTAATTTATGCTCTTTTTGGATGTCTATGGTTTTGTCTAGGCACAAATTGATTGTTTCAAATTTTTAGGTTGGCAGGAGGTTTGGGAGCATATTGTTATTATGACTATGTTTGCAATTTGGTAATGTGATTGGTAATCATGTCTCTGAGTTGGATGGTTTATGAATAATTGCTCGGCTTCACTCTAGTCACTTGCATGTTATGTGTTGATGTGTTGGCAGTATTTTCATTTGGTGCTTTGGTAATGAGTGGGGGTTGAGCTTTTGATTTATGATTTCACCTCATCATTGGTTGGTCATCATCCTTTGATCTTTTGTTTTCCTCTAGTCATTATGGTTTCTCACTCCTCTTGTGAGTTGCTTGTTTATCATGATTTGGAGTGGGTTATCATTCTTTCGATGAGTCTTTGTGGCTTGGGGATGGTTGTTTCCATAAATCTTTTGTATATATTTGGGGATGGCCGATGTTTTTCTTGTATTCATTGTTTCTTTGGTATTGGTATTCTCTGAGAAAGATGCTTTGTTTTATTTGGAGTGGTTTTGTTAAAATTGGTGGTTGGTGGTTGCCCTTGAGAAATTGGAAAATGCAAATAGTCTGGTGTTTGAGATGGGCTTTCATCCTTTTGCTACTTTTTTGGTTGTTGTTGTGGATTACTCTATGGCTTGGTCTTATTCTAATTCCTCAGGGTCTTCAGCATCCTTCCCTTCTCCTTATCTGGATTATTCTATGTTTGCTCACAATATTTGTTTTGGTAGGTTCACTTATCATAGGTTCTCTTCTGGTTGTTGGTTTCATTCTAATCAAAGGGTTGGAGACTTGTGCTTCTTAGACAGGGTTGATCTAGTTTTGATTTGTCTAGGATTGGTACACTTCTGAGGGATGTTTCATTCTCACAAGTTCTCTTTTGTATGCCTCTTAAGGCAACTTCCTTTATATCTAATGAGATTGGTTATGTAATTGGGAAGGTTTTCTTGGGGCCTATGGGCTTTTTGTAATGGGTAGATAGGCTTATGTTTTCTTGAGCATTACTGAAGGGTTTTCTTTCTAGTTCTTTCCCTTTAGTGCTCTTTGAACCAGACACATGTAAAAAATAAAAATAAAAATAAAAATTATTAATATATTTCAGTGGTCCTATCCACTTTTATCCAAAAAAGAAAAAACTACACAATTAAATCCAAATAAAAATTATAATATAATTCTCTTATGTGAATACAAACATTCAAATGGATACTCATTTTTAACCCACCATATTTTGTCATAAAATACTTCTCAAAAGCTCTATTATGTCTCATCAAAAACCATCCAAAACAACAAAACATTTTGACATCCAAAACACTTCAAAATAGCAAAATAAAATCTTATTTATGACAGACATTAAGTTTCCACAATCCATTTGATATATAAAGAACCTCATTTATGCTTTACCTCAAAATTTGATATATAAAGAACCTTTGCATGAAAAGGCAAATACTATATGAATGTAAAAAAGTTATTCACTTATAATTTAACATGATACTTATTGAATATGGCTGTTAAAAAAATGACAATAGACATATAATATAACATAGTCAAAATGACATGTATATCATAATCTGACTCTTAAAGGCAATCTCTTGATTCTCAATATTATTTTTTTATTCTAAAACAACTTATAAGATAATAAAATAAAATATAATAATATCTCTACTTATTCTTTAAGTTTTATTTTTATAAATCATATACTTTTTTTCCCAAACTTTTGATATTTATTACTCACTTAAATTAAAAAATATTGAAATAAAATTAATATTATACAATTTTAATAATAAAATTATACTTAAAAAGTGTTATACGCCAATAATATAAACTAGCTTAAATAAATAAAAATACTAATTCTCAACAAACAACGCTATTTTAATAATATGTTTGAAATGAAAAAATTAAGTTGCATTTTGTCATCTCTATGAATTTAACCAGTGCTGTTATTTAACGCTGACACAGAATTCAGTTTTCCAATTTTCATTGACGTTGGAAAGATGTGACAATACTTTTGGGTTTGCCCTTTTGTTCTTTGGTGAGTGTGTAATTATCAACTCTCGGCCTATTTTCGTAATTATTTAACTGATTAAAATTTTAAAATATATAACATTTTAGATTTTTAAATTTCAATTAATCAATTTTTACGGTCAAATATGCATCCAACTGCCTCTTTAAAAAGAAAAACAGTATTTTGAGGAATTTTTTCTTTTAATTATAAACTGGTGAGGACTTTTCTCTTTTAATTATAAACAGTATTTTGAGGACTTTTCTCTTTTCATGAAAGTAACATCTTTACAAGAGGACCAAGAATTATTGTGAACGATGTAACAGATTCGGTAGGTGGGCACATCCATGTCTTAACAATACTTATTTTAAATATTAAATAATAAATCATAGTCATGTTTAAAAAGGGTTTTTTTTTTTAAAATTGTTTTGAGTATTTATAAATATTTTTTATTGGAGTTACAAGTTGGAGGTGGATTTTTTAAAGAGTTAGAAGTTTTTGTAATATTCGGGTTAAATCAATCAAGAGAACAAACTTGAAATAGTTAAATAAGATAATATGAGAAGAGGACTGAAATTAGACACTATTTAATCTAGATCCAGCTTCATTTGCTCCATTATATTGGAAGTAGAGACACATTGTGTGGGTTCAAAACAAAGTTTGGAGGGTCTTTCTTCCTCATATACACAACAGTCTATAAAATATTTCCACACTCCTCAACCAACAAAAGAGTAGAAGGATCCAAATGATAACAATAAACTAGAGCATTGCATATTGGTAGCATGCATAATTAGTTTTGAATGATTAATCATAGCTTCAAAAGCATTCAAAAGTGGCATTAAAAGAGCATGTGCCATTAACTTAGAAGGATCCTCAAACTATGAAGTAACATCACAATAGGTTGAGAATAAAAAAGAGAGAAATCAATAGTGAAATGATAGAGATGGACAACCCACCACCAAGAAGTTGCACTAATAGCCTTCTGTTTGGTGTGGTGACAATTTGAAATCAACGGATTAATTTTGAATCCACGTGGGATAAAGGCATGAACTTCCCCAATTGACAAGGACACACCCCAATACACACTATCTATAGTAGAAATTCTATGTAAAGTCGCCACATCTACAAAAGATCAAGGGTTCCCACAAATATGTTACTCCTTTTCCATAAGATGGGGAACATTATAAAAATTTAAGCTTAGCTGATACCAAAGGAGAGCTACCAATAGTCATATCCAAGAACAAACCTACTGGCAAAAACAAGGGAAGACACCTTAACACACCCGCTACAACTCTATTTATAGAAACGCCAACAATCACACTTATGTAAATAGATTCAGCATCGACACATACCTCAAACACCCCGATAGGAATACCATGTAATAACAAAAAGGGAAAGAGGTAGTACATCCTTTTGGAAAACCATAGGTAGAGCATATAAGTTGTTCAACATAGCTATCTATCCAAAATGTTTTACCCTTTGAATTTGTTGGAATTCAAATCATCAATTTAGTACTATATTCCATTTTCTATCATTTAGTCATTTATAAAAACTTACAAATGTTTTACCCTCTGAATTCGTTGGAATTTTTAAGAATATGTATTATTTCAATCATAATTCTTTTCAATATCAAAAGGGTCGCTACATTAATAAATTTCACATATATCAATAGCCGCGCAACTTTACCCACAGGGTCAAAACAATAAGTGTAGAGAACCAAAAAAATCAAAATCTAATGTACCATTTAAGATCTATGGATGCAAGAAATTAACTATAACAACAAATTTTAAACATAATTGATTAAGATTCAAATTCTTCAAAAGAACAAATTCAATTCTTGAATGACTTTCACAAACAGATTCCCATGCATATTCCCATGCATATGAACATCCCTATAATCTGACTGTTTTCTGACAGTTTTCATAAAATAAAAATTCTGTCCATTGTCGTTGACTGCCAACAACAACAACAACAATGACTTCCACATTCTTCTGAAGTCTGTTCAACAATAGAGTTTTATATGCCTTTTCTCTCTTCCCCTGCCACGGGCTTTATTATATCATCGCCTTCTCTTATAACTTAACGAGCCATGGATCACGCAGCTTAATTGTCTAAAATTTGGAATCCTGTTTATTCTGTTCCAAACAATTAAGTTTATTCAACAAAGAGAAAACTTCCTAAAAATCAACTCTTCTCTTTCAGATATTAAGCAACAGGACAGAGTAAAATGTCCCGTGGATAAATTTTACTGGGGATTTGGGGATTTGAAGACTGTTTGAGTTCTTCTATTTCAAATAAAACATAATAATTGATAAAAATTTTAATCCAAAATCATGGTATTGGTTCTGTTGTCACATGAAAATCACAGAGGACATCATTTTGGGATTAACAATCTGATGTATAAAATGAGATGAGAATTTTAATAATATTAATTTGGTGATTTTTTATTTCAAGGATGATTAATGATTTAGATATATGCTTGTTTATCATATTATTGTCTGTTTATCTATAACAGAGATGTTCATATATTTTTAATTTAAGTTCTTTGATTTCAAATAAAATATTTAGAATTTCTCTAAACTTTTGGATAAGAAATGAGGAGCTACAAATGACTGATGAAATTTTTCCCCAAAATCGATCCTGCTTCTGCTGCCACATGAAATTCATGGATGACATCGTTCTGGGACTAACAATTTGATGGAAACAATGAAATGAGATTTTTAACAATACTATGTTAAGAGTTCTTTATTTGAAGGACGATTTCTAATTTAGATATATGTTTATTCATCATATCAATTTCTCTTTGTCAAAAAAAAACAGAGATATCCATATCTATACAATTTAATTATTTATAATAAGATCAAAAGTCACTGAAATAATGTACACATAATCTGCTCCTTCACATCATCAAACCTTGAAAATGAGTAAAATAAACATATGTGTAGTAGGGGGGCAGAAAGGAGAATTACCCCCCAAAAGAAGAGCACAGAGAGATAAGCGTTGACAGAAACTAGACCGCCATGGACTCTATAATAATCATAACCATAAATTGCCTTTTTATGAGCATATAATTCATAAGCATCTACCACACAACTGTAAAACAAGTAATCAGGCCCCAATTACCCAAACCCACAATATTCCACATATAAAAGCTTGCAGCAGGCATGTATCTATTCCAACCAGGAGATCCAGAGTTCGAAACTCAGGAAGCCAAAATATCTTACTTCCAAAGAACCTCCAGGTCACGGGCCATTCAACTCCTCTTCATAAAGCAGCAGCATGAGCAGAAAATGTGAGAGACGGCGGCAGCCATTCCAGCTTTCAAGGAATTAAAAATCTCCTTTTTAATTTTCCCACGTTTTGGCGGAACTGGAATCAGCCTGACGACCTGCATTTCCTTAGTGTTGGGATCTCTAATGATTAGATATCCATCCCAATAAACTTTTTCCTTCCCCATTTCCCAGATTCTGAGCAACTCGCAGACCCAAAATATTTGGGCACTTAATTGACCTGTTGTAATTAATGGAAATCTATGGTTTTTATAGCCTTATCGAGACTCCCAGTTATAGAAAACCGGCTGTATCTGAAATGCGTGGTTTTAAACTTTTTTTATTTATTTTTAATATATATTATTCCAACTTTGACAAATCGCAGAGTGTTAAGCTGTTGATAGTGAAGCAACTACCTACCGAAGCATTAAAAATCTCCTTTGATGAATATTGTAATCCTTTTATGTTCTGATGTTATCTCTTTCAGCTATTAATGATAGCTGTTTTTCTCTGTACTCTTATTTTAAATTAATTTTAAAAAAAATCTTGATGATTGTTTTGACAAAATCGAGGGTATTTTTGACAAAACCTAAAGTATAAAAAATATTCTCTTGATGGTTCTCTGGCAAAACCAAAGGTATTATAAGATTGTAAATAGGTTTGATTAATGCACTTACATCTAATACATATGTTTTATATGGACAAAAATTGATCTTTATGTCTTAATGGTTGTCTTGTTGTGTAGCGTTTTTGAGTCTTTTAAAATCTTTATTTTATCAATATCAATAATATATTATTTGTATGGTGGAAAAGTGGGCTTATAGAATTTAAAATGTGAAAATATGATTAAATTATTAGTCCACACACACAGGACTTCTTGGTGCGAGCTATGGAGTAACGGCTTCCCAAATTAATAGTATTATAAGAATATAATTGTCTTTACAAGTTTTGTCAGCTAATATACCAATTAATGTAAATCAAATTTAACTAAATATAATGAGTTGAATTTGATATATCAACAAAATAATTGAAAAGTTAGAATTAGAATTATATATTTCTTTAATAATACTAATAAAATTGATAAGATGTTCTATTATTTATAAATATGTTTTAAAAAGAGGTTTTATTCCTGTTTGGTGGATTCATCTATTGGTTTCTCTATAATTAAAGTTTTGGGGAGGAGTTTGCATAGTACATTTTGTACGTATTGTTATGTTTCCAATATTAATATATATTTGAATATTGTTGTTATCTTTTGCAAAGTCTCATTGTCTAGATTTTATTGTAACTATTATTCTTGTTAATTGATACATTGGTTCAAAGTTTGGAAGCTCTTTTATTTATTTTTAAGTGGTTTTATTTTATGGTGAATAAATGTATTGTATTGTTTCTTTACTATAAGTTATTTTAGATCTTATTTTTGTGTTCATCTCTTCTCTTGGATTAGCATAGGAAGCATTTTGCAAAGTTATATTTCTATTAATAAATAGCTTCTAGAATATCACATCCAAAGTTCTTCAACCCTTCAACTTCTTCTCTTAAGTTACTATTGTTATACTCCTACAACTTATTTATAAATCTCCTTACAACTCTGCTTATATTTTTTTCTTGTTTTTTTCTTATGTTACTTCCACCATGATAACTCTTCCTAAAAGAAAAAATATAGCCACACCCTAGAGTCTTGGCATATTATTACTTCCACGGTTCCTTTTCCTTCCATGCAATTTAATACAATTTAATAATATAAAAGTTTGATAATAAAATAATGTTACTAATAATATAATACTAATATTTATAATAATAAATAAATAAAAATATAATAATAATAATAATAAATATATTAAAATTTATAATATAATAAAAAATAATTTAAAAAATTAAAAATAATGTAATAATGAAAATACAATAATATAAAAATCTTAATGCTTATTTATATGATAATACTTTTAATCTAACTTTAAATCTATATATGTATTTCCAATTGATTCTTAGCATAACCATAAACTAAAGATTTAACTTAAGCCTGACCTAGCATAACTTTAAACATAACACTAATTTAACAATTATCCTAAAATATATAAATTAATAATATTATTTTAGTTAGTTAGATTAGGTTATCCTCATGTAATTTAATAATATAAAATTTTGATAAGAAAGTAATATTGTTTTTGATATTGAAAGCAACCAAAACTAGGGGGCTGACCTAGATACAAACACTAACAACAGAAGAACAACTGTTAGTAGAAATATAGCATAGTCACAACCTCCTAAAACTTTCCTCTATCAAAAACCTTAAACATACTAACCATATTAACAAAGTTTAATAGAGTCGTAATAAATATTAAGATATGCCACGCAGGGCTAAAGATAACCGAGTCAAAGATGAACGAGCAGAGATTATAACTATGTTCATAACTAAAAACACTAAGGTCGTAAAGGCCATCCAAAAAACCACCAAGTAGCAAACATCCTTATTTCTTTGGGTAGGAGCCTCCTAGCCCATTCTTTAGTGAGAAATTTAAAGAGGTATTTGTAGTCCTCTTCCTCCTTCCATTTTCCTTTATGGGTGTTCTCCTACATAAGACAAAGGGTGGTTGCAAATTGTGCATGACCTTAAGCGTGAACCTGGTGACCTCTTGGAGCCTTTTTTCAGTGATCTCTGCTCTGCTGACAATTTCCTGGATTTTCTCATTTAGAGTCATCCACTTTCTTTTCCATTTCTAGTAGCTTGTCGTTCGCTTCCTCCTTGATAGTGCTAGCTTCCTCCATAATAATGATTTTCTCAATCCTAAAGGTAGAGGATGGAGAATTGGCTCAGGAAATGGGGTCAATAGTTGGGTTCACTAAGTTGTTAGGGCTTTCAGAGACATGGGTAGAGCTTTTAGGATGGGGGGCGAGGTGGAGTGGGATGGGGCCACTTTGTTAGGGGGGTTGGTATCATCTCCCAGATTCTCATAGTCACCCATGTCATGGGATGTGGAGGGGTCCTTCAAGGATTTATCATTTTTAGGGGGATTTGGACTCCAGTCTCACAGAGCGATGGGGGGTTGATGCAGAGGCTCAGGGGTTTTAGGTGATTTCAAGAAAATATGCTTTTAAATGCTTCACACTCCTTGCAGTTGCCTAGTGTTTCCAAGGCACCTTAATGGTTTTAAAAGGGCAAATCTCAATCCACTCTCCACAATGACTCCTAAGGTTGTTAAACACCTATTCCAACCCAATCCAACAAGATTCAACTAGTTTCAAAGGTTCAAGTCTTCAACATGCTCCTAAACCCCACTATGTCTGCTACTAGCCCTAGAGCCTCAATTAGGCCACCTGAGGCTGAAATAAATTGTTTTCTCCAACTTTTCCAAATAACTCCAAAAACAAAATATATTTTCAGACACCCTTTTCGGCTTACTACAACATATCAAATATTGAGGGTAGGTTGTTTCGGACCGTGCCTTTGCTGTCCTAAGATTGGGACAAATTTGCTTGCCAAAAACCCAAGTTTTACAAAGCAAGTGTAAGAAATAATTCTTCCCCAATATTGAAACTCTCAACAGTGTTTAGTTATGCCTCAAAACTAAGTAATATCCAATAAAATTGGTTCTATGTGCTCTTTTAATGTGCAAACCCCAAAACCCTCACCATTAGGCTCCAAAACCGATGATTTTCTAATTAAGACCTTTCCAATCACTTCTAGGGCTCATTCAAAGTCCCTACACCATCTCCTTGGTCATATTAACCAACATCAATCATCAAACTACCTTCTCCAAGAGGTAGATCTTCTGCTGCTATAAGTTTGCTATGCTTCCTACTCACTTCTCCCTCATCAAACTCATGGTGTACACCTATTAAAACACACTTCCTGCAAATTTTTTGGTTAGGATCATAATGTACATGTTATATAGAGCCTCCTCTATGAGAAACAGGACCTTACATCCATAGAAGGGCTCCAAATTGCATTTTGGGCCTTCAATGCCAATGACACAACTCAGAAAATTTTAGGACAGTCAGCACAAATGACAAAATCTAAGCAAAACTTGCTACAAAATCATTTCAAATCACTTATTACAATGTTTAATGACTTCCCAAGGCTTATACCATGAAAGATCAATCACTTTCAAGCAACAAAACACAAGAAATTGCAAGAAAATGAAGGTTTTATTCACTTTTTCTGTTAAATCCGTACAACATCCGTACTGTAGCATCCAACCACACCAAAATGGAATTAAAAGGTTTTATAATACCTTCCCCTAACTTCCCAAACTGAAATCCATAAGTTATTCATGATTAAAATGCTTAACAAACAAGATTTTAGCTTTTCCCCCCAAAATGACACTAGCCACTATTTTCAAATTTTTGAATCTAAAACTCTTATGAAATGGACTTCTACCCCAACCTAATGACTTCTAAAGGATCAAAATGATTTATCAAATAGTTCTAAACACCTTTGAGACCCTTACCAATTCTATACCCATGAAATCCTATATTTGGTCCTATGGCCTTATTAGGTCCATTAGGACAATTAATCATTACATTAGGATCATTACAATAAAATGTCATAATTGGCTTCAAGACATCATAATTGAGTCTATTAGACTCATACACCTCCTTCTCATGCTTCCATGGTGTCCTCCAAGTTGTCTTCATGCCTAGTGCCCCTGCACCATACTCCCCACCAAACAAAGAACTCTTGTCCCAAGAGTGACCAGTCTTGTGCCAACCACCTAATGATGATGTCTTCTGATTTTCAATAGGGAAAAGGTACTCTCCAAAGATAATCTTCCTCCTGCTACAACCTGCATTCACTTTACCAAAAACATTAGTATCAAAAAGCTGATTTTGAGTCCCTTGTCTAGGACCTTGTGTCTTCACCTCTTCTTGCCTCTTCTTATCACTGTTCTGATCTAATATCATCTGCAAACTCAGAGGTTTAACCACACCTCTCTTCTCAATCACCGGGCAATCAATACCCCCAACTCTTATGCTATTGAAACTACAACCATGCTACTCCTTAAGACTGCTATTTTGCTGCAACTTTGTTTTGTTCTTCCAACCAGTATCATTGTCCTCTTTACCTTGCTCACACACCCTGATTTTGTCTCCAAAACAAATTACATTATGCTCATACTTCTCCCTACAAGGCAAAGGTGTTAAACAATATCTCTTACAACCCTTATGCACCAAGTATGTATTTGTATATCCATCATGGATTGTCCTCCTCAAGTATTGCCATGGTCTACCCAAAATTATATGTCCACAAGTCATAGGTATAACATCACACAAAACCTGATCATGATATGGACCAATTGAGAAATCAACATAAGCCCTCTGACTAATCATTACATGCTGCTCTTGACTAACCCAAGTGGCATTATAAGGATTAGGATGATCAAATGTTTGCAATCCCAACTTAGAAACCATATCAAATGAAACAAGATTATCATGTGAGCCAGAATCAATAATCAACTTACATATCTTACCCTTACTCAAGCATTGTGTCCTAAAGATGGATACCTAATTTGATGTTTGCTGCTGCAATTTACCTCTTCTGATCATAAGAAAATCTCCCTCTGTTATACGATAGGCTTTCAATGGTTCTTTGTCTTCTTTCTTGTCTTCTTCTTCACATGTCAAATGAACTCTTCTATCTTTGCCTCTATCAGCTTCATCCCATTTAGGACATTTGAAAGATGGATGTCCAACTTCATTACAATGGTAACACCTACCTGTGAATACATGTGATCGTCTTCCACTACCAAATCTACCTCCTCCTCTATAACTATAACCACCTCTTTGTTCTGATGTAGACTCTTTGTCCTTATTGTCTTGTCCTTGTGATTCATTTGCAGACCTTCCTCCTCTTCCTCTCATGCATCCTCTACCTCTTGTGCCTCCTTGTCTCTCTTGTTTTCTCTTCAACTTCTCCTCAGCCCTTATTGCAAGTTGAAAACAATCTCCCAATGTTTGTGGAACATTCAACCCAATCTCATCCTGCAAATTATATCTCAACCCATTCAAATACCTTGCTACCTTTTCATCTTCATCCTCTACTCCTCCTCTAATGCTCAGTTTATGAAATTGCTCTGTGTATGTCATCACATCCATGTCTCTTTGTTTCAAGTTTTGTCTCATCCTCTTTGTTTGTATAGAAAAATCAGATGGTAGAAATTGTGCCTTCCTCATTGCTTTCATCCTTTCCCAACTTGTAATCTTATTCAATCCTCTTGCTATCCTCTCAGCCTGCATACCACTCCACCATGTTAATTCTATTCCCCTCAACTTTGCCTTTGCAAATTTCACCTTCTTGTCATCATCTGTGTCTTCCAACCCAAAGTAGTTTTCTAAGGCCTCTATCCACCCTAGCACTTCCTCACTATCCATTCTTCCCTGGTAAATAGGTAAATCAAGATGTCCTTTCATTACTTCACCTTGTACTGCCTTTAGTAGTCTCACTAACCTCCTCTCTTCAGGATCTTCTTCATCCCTCCTAGTCTCTTCATGTTCACCACCTTCATTGTGTGCTTCAAGATTCTCATTGTTTTCTTCCATCTTAGGTTGTTCCCTTTCCTTCTCTAAGGCTTCAATCCTTGCTAGTAGTTGCAATCTCTCCCTTCTCTTCTGTCTATCCTCTCTCTCCATTGCTGCTTCAAGTTCCCTCTTTTCCCTCTTCTCTCTTTCAATGGCTTCCTTCAACTCTTCAATTTCCCTAGCCATTTGATTCTTCGGTGCCATCTTGTCAAAACCTTCCCAAAAGATCTACTCACTGCTTTGATACCAATCTGATGTAGAGGGTTAGGGGTTTTAGGTGATTTCAAGAAAATATGCTTTTAAATGCTTCACACTCCTTGCAGTTGCCTAGTGTTTCCAAGGCACCTTAATGGTTTTAAAAGGGCAAATCTCAATCCACTCTCCACAATGACTCCTAAGGTTGTTAAACACCTCTTCCAACCCAATCCAACAAGATTCAACTAGTTTCAAAGGTTCAAGTCTTCAACATGCTCCTAAACCCCACTATGTCTGCTACTAGCCCTAGAGCCTCAATTAGGCCACCTGAGGCTGAAATAAGTTGTTTTCTCCAACTTTTCCCAAATAACTCCAAAAAAAAAATATATTTTCAGACACCCTTTTCAGCTTACTACAACATATAAAAGATTGAGGGTAGGTTGTTTTGGACCGTGCCTTTGCTGTCCTAAGATTGGGACAAATTTGCTTGCCAAAAACCCAAGTTTTACAAAGCAAGTGTAAGAAATAATTCTTCCCCAATATTGAAACTCTCAAAAGTGTTTAGTTATGCCTCAAAACTAAGTAATATTCAATAAAATTTGTTCTATGTGCTCTTTTAATGTGCAAACCCCAAAACCCTCACCATTAGGCTCCAAAACCGATGATTTTCTAATTAAGACCTTTCCAATCACTTCCAGGGCTCATTCAAAGTCCCTACACCATCTCCTTGGTCATATTAACCAACATCAATCATCAAACTACCTTCTCCAAGAGGTAGATCTTCTGCTGCTATAAGTTTGCTATGCTTCCTACTCACTTCTCCCTCATCAAACTCATGGTGTACACCTGTTAAAACACACTTCCTGCAAATTTTTTGGTTAGGATCATAATGTACATGTTATATAGAGCCTCCTCTATGAGAAACAGGACCTTACATCCATAGAAGGGCTCCAAATTGCATTTTGGGCCTTCAATGCCAATGACACAACTCAGAAAATTTTAGGACAGTCAGCACAAATGACAAAATCTGAGCAAAACCTGCTACAAAATCATTTCAAATCACTTATTACAATGTTTAATGACTGCCCAAGGCTTATACCATGAAAGATCAATCACTTTCAAGCAACAAAACACAAGAAATTGCAAGAAAATGAAGGTTTTATTCACTTTTTTTGTTAAATCCGTACAACATCCGTACTGTAGCATCCAACCACACCAAAATGGAATTAAAAGGTTTTATAATACCTTCCCCTAACTTCCCAAACTGAAATCCATCAGTTATTCATGATTAAAATGCTTAACAAACAAGATTTTAGCTTTTCCCCCCAAAATGACACTAGCCACTATTTTCAAATTTTTGAATCTAAAACTCTTATGAAATGGACTTCTACCCCAACCTAATGACTTCTAAAGGATAAAAATGATTTATCAAATAGTTCTAAACACCTTTGAGACCCTTACCAATTCTATACCCATGAAATCCTATATTTGGTCCTATGGCCTTATTAGGTCCATTAGGACAATTAATCATTACATTAGGATCATTACAATAAAATGCCATAATTGGCTTCAAGACATCATAATTGAGTCTATTAGACTCATACACCTCCTTGTCATGCTTCCATGGTGTCCTCCAAGTTGTCTTCATGCCTAGTGCCCCTGCACCAAGGGTTTTAGCTTCATTAGTGATCTCCACATTAGAGTCAATTTGTCGAATCTTCACCTTCTTGGGCTCAAAGGGTTTATAGTCCTCCAAGTGGTAGGCACATTTATTTATTTTCTTGCTAAGAGTAGAGACTTGCAGAGGGTAGACATTAGAGGGGCCAAGTTCAAGCATAAGAGTATGTTTTTTTCAGGATTAGCAGTGGCCATGGGCGGGGACTAACTTTCAGGCACATTTTGAACATATTTCATGCAGGGAGGGCAAAGAGCCAGGTGGAAATTATATAGGTGAAGGATGAGACCTTGGTGGAGAATAGTATAATCCTTTTTTTTCTTCACTTTAGCAACATAGTTGACATTAGCAACCATAGAATGCAGTAAAAAGATCGAATTAGAAATAAGATCCCTATTTCTAAGATGATTGAGAAATGGGAGATGGTAGTAGTAGAAAACCCCATACCACCCTTTGAGGATAAAATATTTCATGATGATAAATAGCACACCTCATCCCACAGCGGTGAAAGCTCCTCACGATTGAATCTGTTGTCCTCAAAATCTGATTCCCTTCAATGTCCTTAGAATAATATGATCTAAGCTGGGTGCAGAGCAGACATCAAAGATAAGGAAATTCCAGAGACAACATATGACAAGGTTTGATTAGACCTTCTACACTTCGGGCTTCCTTGGAGCTTAGGTGGGTATACCTTTGTGAACTAACTTCACACTTTTAAAACAATAAGCCCACAGCAAACTAGTCCAGAAAACCAGTGGATTTGTTCACCTTGAAATCAACTGAAATCAAAGAATGGAAACTATACTTAACTTCAGCATTTTGATCAACAAAGTATGCAATAAACAACCTCGATTAATACCAGTGCCTTATCCAAGGTTACAGAGTCATCTAAACTCAAATAAAACTCCTGAAACAATATATCTTTATGCTTCCCGTCAGCTTGGTTACCACTTAATCCTTATATATGCCTAACACATACAAGAATTCAATCATTCCAGACTAAGCTATGGTCCTCAAAATTCAAAGTTTCCTTCCAAAGAATTTACTGGTATAAGTGATCCCGCGTATTTAATTTCCCTCCTAAAGAGAAAAGCTAACAAACACTTATACTGAGATTGCTTTGCAATTCCATTCAAAACTAAACAACCCTGGATTACTCAGAATAAAGACAGTAAATAAATTTGTGAACAAACTTAAAGACAACACAAAGCTTTACTCAAAACCGATGGCCTGTATATTGATATTCATTTCAAGAAAAATTACAAGAAATTCTGATTCTCCATTTAAACTTTGGAAAAGCTCAGATAAATTTCTGCAGCATTTTCTTACAAAAATTTTGGATCCCTTTCCCTCTAGTCCTGGTATCCATTTATAACAATCATGGATGCACAAAGCTTCGGACTTCTCGAGGAGAGTTTGTTACAATTATTTCAAAAATTGAAGAGATTACAATTTTTGCATAAAAGCAGTTATGCGCTCTTTTCAACCTCTGCAGTTTGTTCAACAGGTTGTTCGGTTGCAACCTCTTTTATCTTTTCAGGGGTGCTCTCCAACTACTCTGGATCATGGGTGGAATATTTAACTTCCCACTCATTATATGTCTCTTCTGTCGGCCATGAAAAATTAATCACATTATCTTTAATTTTAGTCAACCTTTTCCAAGAATTTCTCAGTTTGTTGACTTTTGAATTAAGAAAACTATAATGTGATTTAATTTTTTCTATTTCCTGTATTGTTATAACAAAGAAAGAGGTATCATCAAGATCAATGATTCCCTTAACCCTTGTTGACAATTTGACTTCTATCTCTTTAAGCCATATTTGCTTATCTTTCAACTGATCCAGATTGGCAAAAATTCCTGGGAGCAACTCAAAAACTTGATCAGCGTATTCCTTCTTGCATAAATTGACCTTTCTATCCACATTATCTACATCTGCTGCCAATTGCATTAAAACTTTAGTGACATCAGAAGTGGACTCGATAATGGGATTGGCTCTTGCTTCATCACAGGATACACACATGAACTCTAAATCTTGCTCTCTAGGCCTCCATTTGTCAAAAATGGGCATCAAAATGGCCTTATCTCTCCTCAATTCATTCCATATCTCCATAACTTTTCCCACACTGTTGTAAAGCAATGAGACATTTATCGTATCTGCAAAACTGGAGATTGTGGCCCTTACCTTTTCCTCATATTTCCCTGCATACAAAGCCTGAGCTTGCTTCAGATTTTCTAGTTCTTGAGGAGTAATCTCAATCATTTGGGAGCTAGAAGGTGCTAGAGATGGTGGAAATTTGATGATAGGGCTTGTAGGTGGAGGTCTTGCAGGAGAGGAGGAAATTATCAATGTTGAAGGCTCACCTTGTTGGTGCTATCCCATCAGCTGGCTCTGCAACTTGGCGATGATGCTATCTTTGCCCCTTACTTCCTCCTTGGCACTGTTATAGGCCTTCAAAACTATTTCCAACTTAATTTGGAGGGCCTCCTTTTCTTTGGCTTCCTTCTCAGCCACTGCAACACTGAATTTTGCAGTTTCTAGCACAGTGCTATCAGCCTCTATTATCCCTGTACTCTGCACTCTTTTTACCATCAATCCACCAGGGTGACTTGACCCTGGGGTGTCTTTGCCTTTCTTGCCCTCATTTCTCTTGAGGGACCACATTACTAGTGCAGCATGATCCTTACTAAATGTAACCCCTTCCATGGGTTTAGTTTCTTTTCTTACTGCATCTAGCACCAGAGCATCAGCAATATCCCACTCTGGTAAGATGAGCACTCCAGCTTGTGCTAATAGATCTCTTCCCTGTTCAGGAGTGATCATTTTGAATTCTTCCATCATCTCCTATTTTATTTCCTCCTCCACTGAGGTTGGATCTTTCTCAGGCTACTCAGCCTTTGTCGTCTCACATCTAGCATTATATCTATTTATATGTTGTTTCCAAATAAACTGCATGAATGCTTCTGATGTGACAAAGTTGTCATCAGCTAAAAAGGTACTACTTGCCTTTTTTATCTCAGGATCCCACTCCTGGCCTTTAAGTTCAGTTGAGGTAATGTCCATTTCAGCTTTAATAGGCTCTTCTGGTATCCCTTCTTCCACTTCATCATAAGTGTATGCAATTTCACCTAAGCTACCCAACTGCAAGAGGTGTTCAGCTGCTGCTTGTTCATTTCCTATATGAATAGAGGATTGGGATGGGGAATACAAGGATGTATCTGATTGCACTTCCTTCCCCACCCTTTGCTTCTTTGGGTTGTCTTGGATGTCAATGACATCTTATACTTTCCTTTTTCTTTTGGATGAAGAGGGCTCCCCTGTTGTAGGCACCAGCACACTGTAACCTGATTTCTTATGCAGGGTGTAGTCACCAGGAGGAATTGCTTTGGTGGAAGCTGACTTGCTCAGGATCATTCTAGCCTTTTCAGGGTTACTCTTAATCACAGCTTCCCTCTTCTCCTTCAGTGTTTGCATCACATCTTCAAAGCAAACAATCAAAAATTTTATTTTTTCTTCGAATGGGAAGAAGCTAGACAATGGGTCATAGCTAGCATCAAATTTATGCACAAAATCCAAGGCTTTCTTATAAGCCACCCACTTTTCTTTCCTTAATTCCTGCTCATCTAAATCAAATTCATTTCTGATGAGATCTTCAGGAAATTGGAATTGATGAGGCCTACCTCTGCATGCTACCTTCTTCCTGAACATACCATTGAAGAAGTCCTCTGGATTAGCACACCTGGACACTGCAGTGGATAAATGGTAAGGTTTGAGGAAATCCTCAAAGCAATTCTAGCCTCCCTTTGTAATTACGAATTGGTGGGCTATGGTAGCTGCAGGGAAAATGGTCCCTTTACCTCTACCTGTTAACTCTGCCTCTTGTAGGCCACCAATTTGTCTAAGGATCTTAGCTATTCCCACTTTGAGAGGGACCTGGTAAGGTAACAAAAATGGAGTACCCCTTAAACCAAAAACTCTGAAAACCGTGGAGACTGGATATAAATACATGTCGCCCCCGTTATGAACAATTTTGATGTTCTCTACGAATTCTTTTGGCCTTATGAATTCCAGTAGAACCTTGGGGACTCTTGGGTTATCAGAGCAAAGGAGAGTCCTTATTTTAGATGAAAAATATTTATAAAACTTTAGGAAACTAGCATCCTCTCTGTCCCATGACAACACAGTACTCCATAATTGTACTGGCATTTTCTCTCCTTCCTTCTCTTTAACCAGGTCTAGTCCACTGGCGAAATAATCACCACCTTTGAAGAGAAAAAGGTGCATTAAGAGTGAATACCATCCAAAAGGTCTATCCACCTTTCCATTTTTTATTCCTATCAACCCTCCATAGATAGCATCGGCAATGTAAGAAGCATAATCGAATGTGATAGCAAGAGAAGGATTCAAAATCTGAACAATCATTAGCAAGTAATGATTTGGCATATTTGCTTCAGCATCTTCTCCTAGAACTTGGCAAAGTGCCCAATACATTCCCTTAGCCCTCAAGTTAAACATACTCAATGAAAAAGGCTCTTGTGTGTTGGGCCCTACAACTGCTAACCCTCCTATTTTCAGAAAAAGTTCTTTAAGAGGCCCATTCCTAAGATGACTCCTCTGTGCACTGTACACTTGGTCTAATGATGTGAAATTTATGGGTTCCAGGAAGTTTGTGAATTCATTGAGCCCAAATGTTGTTCTTAATTCTTCCGCATTGATTTCCACAAGGGTTTTCCCATTTACATCCCGGATGCATCTTGTGACTGAATCATAGTTCAATGCCATTTGGGTTAGCAGGTCTATATCCATGAATACCCCTAGGACTACTAATTTTCCAACATCTAGTTCCCAAATACTGTTTTGAGGAGCAGGAGAATTTCTCATTCCAAATCCGACTCTAAACAGCCCCAACCCGGACAATCCAACCTGTGGGTCTCTCAACCAATTACCTTTGTCATACAATCCTTCTCCTATCTTCAGACGGGGAGCCCTTGGCACTAACTCTTTAGCCTTTGATGCCTGCTTAGTTGACAATGTCAACTGTTCTAAAAAATCATCACATACACTTCTTTCTAAATAATCAACTTTGCCGGAAAATTCCCTTTTAGGAGCCATTTGAAAATGCAGGAAAATGAATACACTCTTAAACAATCCTGCAACACGAGAATGATTTTATTCAAAACACCACACAAGAATTGCTACAAAACATAAGAGAACCTAATGCTTGCTTGAAGGAATTTGCTCTGCAACTGAACCGCTTGCTCTGTATCTGAAAAAGATAACTCTGCATCTACTCTTCTGCAAAATCTTTTAAAAGATATCTTCACTTGGTTGTTAGGAAATAAAATACTTGTACTCTGGGCCTTAACTATAACATTGATTCCGCATGCTTGGGCCGTCCCTTCAAAATCGAATTCATACGAGAATTCATATTTTTAGCTGCAATGGGTCACAACATTCCTGCAAGTGTTTCACTGTTACCTTTTCGTTATTGACGGCTTTGTCTTTAGTATAGGTCCCACTTTTCTATTGGCTACATAATACCACGCGGCACCCAACCATTGGCCTTAAAAATCCCTTCGCATTCCACTTGATACTAACCGCGTGTCTTTCTTTATATTGTGACGGGCCCACATTTTCTTTTTTAACCATGTCATCATCATGACACGTGGACGACTCTCGTTAACTCTCGCTATTTCGCGGGCTTAAAGAGTGAGCATTTTACCCTTGCGAAATAGCATGGGCCGTTGGATCATCCCTCGAGTTGATCACTAATTAATCTTTTGAAAAGGTTTTCAGGAATGGTGGGCTCGCTGACTCATCACTAACACCTGGCATCCAGTCACCTGCGGCGCTGATTTGTCGCTCTGTCATTTGCCCAAAAGAAACCATGAGGGGTCCCACTTTCGTCTCAACAGGTCTATCTCTCACGTCATCATCATGACACATGGATGGCTCATATTAACTCTCGCTATTTCACGGGCCTAAAGGGTGAGCATTTTACCCTTGCAAAATAGCGTCGACCGTCGGATCATCTCTGCAGTTGATTGGCATTTAATCCTTTAAGAAGGCTCTCAGGAATGGTGGGCCCACGGACTCATCACGAACACATGGCATCCTTATCACTCGCGGAGCTGATTTGTCATTTTCTCATTTGCCAGAAGGGAACCATAGGGACCCACATTTTCCTTTTAGACCACGTGTCATCATGACATGTGGATAGTTCGTGTTCATTCTCGCTATTTCGCGGGCATAAGGAGTGAGCATATTACCCTTGCGAAATAGCACGGGCTGTTGGATCATCTTTTAAGTTGATCGGCCTTTAATCTTCTAAAAAGGCTCTCAGGAATGGTGGGCCCGCTGACCCGTCATGGACACCTCGCGCCTTGTCACTTTCGGAGCTGACTTGTCACTCTGTCATTTGCTAGAAGGAGCCACGGGGTCTCAATAAATTGTTAACAGCTGTACCTGCCAGGTCATCTCCACTTGCGACCCGACTCATCTCTGGGGCCCACTTTAAACCTTTAATCCTGACCCGCTGACTGTGGTGACTTGTGCCACATGCTACCTTTTAATATGCCAGAAGAAAGCCATGGGGCTCCAACAACCTTTGATAGCTACACCCTTTACTTCCTCCGTCATGACACATGGACGGCTCTCGTTAACTCTCGCTATTTCGCGAGCCTAAAGGGTGAGCATTTTACCCTTGTGAAATAGCGCCAACCGTCGGATCATCCCTCAAGTTGATCACTAATTATTGGGCCTGACAACTTTAGAAGAAAAGCATACAAGGCATAAAATTTTCAAATAATCAACGTAGCCGCCTAGGCAGAAAACAAGGGGGAACACTCCCTACGACCCCGCGACCCATAACTTAAGTGAATAAAGTAACGGAAGATTAGAAACCAGAGGGTTTAACACAAAAAGATAAGATCTAAAAAATCAAAAACCCTTAAACCCCCAAGGTTTAGAACAAAGCTGAAGCACTTGGGATTACACCCTATCCGGAAAAATTTCAAGGTACCATAGCCAATTATGGGAAAAGAAGAACCCAATTTTAAAATAGTGATAACAGCGGCTCTGACTGGGGATGGTTGATTGCGAGATCAACACAAGAAAACTCATAAACTCTGGAGAAACAGATTAAAACACAGACCAAAACCAGGAAAGCAGGAAAGAAAACAAAATATATACAAACAAAGGACCTACCGTGCATGGACATTAAGAGAAATAATGCTTCAGGAATTGTCCATGCATTGGAAATTCCTGCATTTCATCATTCATATTCTTCAAAAAATATGAATCCTTACCATTTAGGTCACAAACCACAAAAGGGCCAATCCATAGTGATTCAAATTTTTTATGCTTTCCTTTATCCTGTCCTTTTGCATTCCACTGAAGAACCATGTCATCAATTTGAAACTTCCTTAAGGATGTCCTCTTATCAAAAAGATACTTTGACTGCAACTGGATCTTCTGATTTTTCTTATGGGCAGAAGTCCTAAACTCCTCCATTTCTACAATTTGGATCATTTTATTTTCCATTGGTTCAGATATTTCCATGTCCTCATCCTGCAAAAACTTATACACTGGAAGAAGGTTATTTACCGGTAATCTGGCTTGGGTACCATAAACCAACTCAAAAGGTGGCATTCCAAT
Organism: Cryptomeria japonica; assembly: GCF_030272615.1. Classification (NCBI taxonomy): domain Eukaryota; kingdom Viridiplantae; phylum Streptophyta; class Pinopsida; order Cupressales; family Cupressaceae; genus Cryptomeria; species Cryptomeria japonica. The sequence goes on along the minus strand of NC_081405.1, from coordinate 194,192,661 downwards.
GGATTTTTTAACTGTTATTCTATCTACCCACAGAGCTAACTTCAACTTTTGATCCCAAGATCTCTTGTTTTCTTCTAAAATTTTCTTGATGATATTCAATAGGCTTTTGTTGCTGGATTCTGCTTGTCCATTCCCTTGAGGGTAATAAGGTGATGAGTATGACATGAGTATACCATGACTATTACAAAAACTTACAAATTCTTCTGATCTGAAACACATAGCATTATCCATTACCAATTTTGCAGGTGTTCCAAATCTAGTCACAATATTATCCATCAGGAAATCAATGACAATTTTACTAGTAGCTCTTCTTATGGGAATAGCTTCTATCCATTTGGTAAAATAATCAGTGGCCACTATAATCCATCCATGACCTCTTCCTGACTTCTCAACAATTTCTCCAATAAAATCAATGCCCCATTGGACAAAAGGAGCTTCTACAGAGACTAGATTTAGGGGTAAGGCTCCTTCATACTTGAGCTTAGAAGAAAATCTTTGACATGGATCACATCTTCGAACATATGCATGGGTATCTTTAAATAAGGTAGGCCAATAATACCCAGCCCGTATTATCTTACCAGTAGTAGTCTTAGCAGAATAGTGACCTCCACATACTCCATCATGCATTTCAATCAACACCTGTTTAGCTTGAAATTCATCCAAACACATTAGTAACTCTCCATCTCTTTTTCTCCAGAAAAGATCACCCTGAATGAGCACATACTTTTGGGACTTAAGATTCAAAGTTCTCTTCTGATTTTGTGTCATTTCTTCTGGCAGTATGTTACCTTTCAATACTTGGATTATCTCTGTGTACCACGGCTGTCTCTCAATACTAGTAACCAAAGCATTTCTAACCTCAACATTGTGTATTTCTACATTCATGAGATTTGACTTAGTCATGAGCTTAGCCAAACCTAACCCTCTCACCAATTTAGTGATCTTTATCTCCAAATTGAACTCCTGAATTCTATTGATCCATCTACATCTCTTCCCAGTAACCTCAGACTAAGACAAAATATCTTTAACTGCAGCATGTGGAACATAAGCAATGATGTTTGCATTCACCAGATATGGCCTAAAAGCTTTAACAGCTTTAACTAAGGCATAAGCTTGTTTCTCCATGGTTTCATATTTTAGTTCTGCTGCCTACAAAGATTTACTATAGAAAGCTATGGGATGTTCATATCCTTCATTGTCCTTTTGTAATAATACTGCAGCCACCGTGTGATATGAGGCAAAAGAAAACAAAGAAAAAGGCTTACCATAATCCGGGGATTTCAACACTGGTGCCTCCTGGATTGCCTTCTTAATCTCATCAAAAGCTTTTGAAGCTTCTTGATCCCAATGAAACTTTGTGTCCTTCTTGAGCAACTTGACAATAGGCTTCACTATCTCAGCAAAGTTTGCAATGAATCTCCTAACAAAATTCACTTTGCCTAAAAAAGGTTGGATTCCTTTCACATTTTTAGGTTCAGACACTCTATTGATTGCTTCAATTCTCTCAGGGTCTATTCTTACCCCTTCCTTGGAAACTATGTGTCCCAATAACTTTCGTTCAGTGACCCCAAAATGACATTTCTTGGGATTCAGTGATACACCAAATTCCAAGGCTTTATCGAACACCTTCTCTAGATGTCCACAATGATCATCAGCTTTCTTTGAGAAACAGGTTATAGATCATCTTGGTAAACCACCATAATGATATTTATGAATTCCTTAAAAGCCACATCCATAGCTCTCTGAAATGTAGCTCCTGCATTTTTTAATCCAAATGGCATTCTCACATATACATAGGTTCCCCATGGAGTAGTGAAAGTTGTTTTAAACTGTTCAAACTCCTTTACCAGCACTTGATTGTATCCTAAGAAACCATCCATCATGGATAAAAGATCACATCTTGTCACTCTTTGTAGCATTGCTTCCATATTTGGGGATGAATAATTATCTTTTAAGGAAGCAACATTAAGATTCCTAAAATCAACACACAATCTGATGTCTCCATTCTTCTTTCTTACTGGGACCAGATTAGAGACCCATGAAGAATGTCTTATTGGTTTGATAATCCCCCCTTCTCTCAATTTAGTCAACTCTTGTTGCATTTTAGTTTCTAATAAGGGGTTGGTAGGTCTCTGTTTCTATCTGAAAGGCTTAGCATCTGGAAGTAAGGGAACTTCATGCTGAAAAAGATCTTGTCTATACGCCTTTAGATCTTCATAAGACCAAGCAAAGACATGCTTATACCTTTTCAATAAATTGATAAGGTTAGTCCTAACATGAGGGGGTAATTTCTTTCCAATATATACCAACTTGGGGAATGATTCTGTCCCCAGGTTTACCTCCTCGAATTCTTCTAACTTGGTGGTAGATTGCTGGTGTAAATGACTATCATTATAACTAAACATACTTTCTAGCTCCACCAACCCTTTAGGTATCTCGTTGGTTTCCAACTGGACAACATCATTTCCAAACAATATCTCTCTATTATCCACCACTTCCACCAATGCATTGCAATCAATCTTTTGTCCATCATAATCATCAACACATTGGATGAACCTAAGAATATCTTCATCATCAGCAAAAGCTTGCCAATTATACACATTATCAGGGATGGCAGGCCTAGATTTTATTTCTACAGTGGAAATACCAGTTAGTGTTGCATCATCATTTTTCAAAGCAACATTAGCTAGGAAATCTGCCATAATATTTTTGGTTCGCTCTATCCAATTAATAGAAAATGCATCAAAATGCTCAATGACATCCCAAACAGCATGCTTATAATGGGGCTTATCATTTTTGTTGACCTTAGCAGTCAAATCTTTCATAGCAGTAACTAGTTTCTCTATTTTATCCTCTTCTTTAGCAACTTTGTTAGGTTGCTGTTTGGTTTCATGCCATAATCTACCATCTGTCCTTCTTCCTAATTTTCCAGACGCTTTTCTATTACTTTCTACATTTATGGTAATTCTAAAAGCATCCCTCAGGTTATGAGGATTTTTATCCCTCAAGATATAAGCCATTTTGGAATCAAATGCATTATAATATGTATTAAGACACATATTATCATCTAGCCTCATTACTTGATACAATCTATGCATAGCTTTCTGGAATCTAGCATTGAAATCAATGACTATTTCATTTTCAGATTTTCTAATGTTATTGAACTCATTCAACATGAAACTCACATTAGTCTTATCACCATACTATTCTTGAAAGCAGTTTTTAAAATCTTCCCATGAACCTATGCTAGCTACTGGAAGACCTCTGTACCAATCTCTTGCATCATCAACTAAGGATTGAACAAACAGTTTCATAATAACATCTTCATCTGCTATCTCATAATCATTTATCAAATCCCCATAAGATTTCAAATGTTCCTCAGCACTAATCGCATTGTTCCCAACAAACTTATGGAGTCTGTCTCTTAACTCAGTAGGAACATGATTTGGATACCCTGGGATCCCATCAAAAAACAATTGCCTATATTGTTCTAGATTGATTGGCCTTCTTTGAAAAGGGGAAATAGCACTATTATTTCCCATGATCATTTTAGCTTTTGGGATTGGAGATTGAGATGTTTGGGTGTACTGTTTATTTGAGGGTATTTGGCTTACTGAGGCAATATTAGCAGGTATAGCAGGTTGAGTATTGACCTGAGGAAAAGAGATGTGTTGAAGATTAGGCTTGCTAAGATCTTCCGATGGGAATGTAATAGGGGGATCTTTTAAGTAGTTAATATATCTTTTAACTTCCTGATTCGCTGCTTCTAACTCAGCCTTTTCCAATTCTATTTGGAGGTCCTCCTTTTCCTTTCTCATCCTTTCCATCTCTCTCTCATGTGGTAGGATCCTATGAGAAATCCCTTCTACAGTTTTAGACTCTACTTCATCATCTACCCATATCTATTTTCCTTTGTCTAAATTGACTTTAGGAAGCTGGGAGTTATTAGATACTTCCTTAATTGGCTGGGCTACGGACTTAGAAGGTGGTTTAATCTTAGGGATTAGGATCTCCCTAATCACTAGGCCTTCCTCATCACTTTTTTCTTTTTCTTTAGCAAGCATTTCAAGATCAGCTATCTGTCTAAGGAGCCTATCTCTCTCCATTAATTTGGCTTTAACTTCCTTTTCCTTATTTGCCTCCTTTTGGGCTCTTAGGGAAATTAAATGATGGACTCTTTTGTTTAAATCTTCAATCTCTTGAGACATCTTATCTTCATCAGGGTAATTTTCTTCAGAGTCTGATGCATTAATTTGGTCTATGTCAATTAAGCTAATGTTCCCATCTATTGTCCTAGGAACAGAGTGCCTAATTGCATTTGAATTGGTTCTATCTTTTGCATAAACACTAACATGAGATAGATCTCGATTTAAAATAGGTGCATCATCAATATTTCCAAACAATCCTGAATGGAAACCTAAAATATCATGCTCTGAATCTTTAGAAGATGAATTTGACTTTGCATAAACAGGTCGATCAAGCATCTTACCAGTGTTATTATTTTTCTGCACCCATGCTACACTTGATGGCTCGTGCATCACAGATCTCTTCTCGCCTCTTCATGACTGTTCTGGTAGACCTTCTTGCAAGGTTTCACGAGGATGTTTCTTCATGAATGATCTTGTGTTCTTATTTCCTTGCATCTCGCTAGTCTTTCTTTTAGAAAATTTGTATCTCACAAGGACTGGTTCAATAGTAACAGAGTCGCCACCCACAAAACTATGGGAAAAATAAAAACAAGCAGTCTTACCCACAAACAAACAACAATATTTTCCACAAGTCTCGACACAGATCTGTGTTTATATCTTTGTTATAACTCTCCCTAGCAGAGTCGCCACTTTTGTTGTCCTTAAAATCTGATTCCCTTCAATGTCCTTAGAATAATATGATCTAACCTGGGTGCAGAGGAGACATCAAAGATAAGGAAATTCCAGAGACAACATATGACAAGGTTTGATTAGACCTTCGACACTTCGGGCTTCCTTGGAGCCCAGCTGGGTATACCTTTATGAACTAACTTCACACTTTTAAAACAATAAACCCACAGCAAACTAGTCCAGAAAACCAGTGGATTTGTTCACCTTGAAATCAACTTAAATCAAAGAATGCAAACTATACTTAACTTCAGCATTTTGATCAACAAAGTATGCAATAAACAACCTCGATTAATACCAGTGCCTTATCCAAGGTTACAGAGTCATCTAAACTCAAATAAAACTCCTGAAACAATATATCTTTATGCTTCCCATCGGCTTGGTTTCCACTTAATCCTTATATATGCCTGACACATACAAGAATTCAATCATTCCAGACTAAGCTATGGTCCTCAAAATTCAAAGTTTCCTTCCAAAGAATTTACTGGTATAAGTGATCCCGCATATTTAATTTCCCTCCTAAAGAGAAAAGCTAACAAACACTTATACTGAGATTGCTTTGCAATTCCATTCAAAACTAAACAACCCTAGATTATTCAGAATAAAGATAGTAAATAAATTTGTGAACAAACTTAAAGATAACACAAAGCTTTACTCAAAACCGATGGCCTGTATATTGATATTCATTTCAAGAAAAATTACAAGAAATTCTGATTCTCCATTTAAACTTTGGAAAAGCTCAGATAAATTTCTGTAGCGTTTTCTTACAAAAATTTTGTGATCCCTTTCCCTCTAGTCCTAGTATCCATTTATAACAATCATGGATGCACAAAGCTTCGTACTTCTCAAGGAGAGTTTGTTACAATTATTTCAAAAATTGAAGAGATTACAATTTTTGCGTAAAAGCAGTTATGCGCTCTTTTCAACCTCTTCAGTTTGTTCAACAGATTGTTCGGTTGCAACCTCTTCTATCTTTTCAGGGGCGCTCTCGAACTACTCCGGATCATGGGTGGAATATTTAACTTCCCACTCATTATATGTCTCTTATGTCAGCCATGAAAAATTAATCACATTATCTTTAATTTTAGTCAACCTTTTCCAAGAATTTCTCAGTTTGTTGACTTCTAAATTAAGAAAACTATAATGTGATTTAATTTTTTCTATTTCCTGTATTGTTATAACAAAGAAAGAGGTATCATCAAGATCAATGATTCCCTTAACCCTTGCTGACAATTTGACTTCTATCTCTTTAAGCCATATTTGCTTATCTTTCAACTAATCCGGATTGGCAAAAATTCCTGGGAGCAACTCAAAAACATGATCAGCATATTCCTTCTTGCATAAATTGACCTTTCTATCCACATTATCTACATCTGCTTCCAATTGCATTAAAACTTTAGCGACATCAGAAGTGGACTTGATAATGGGATTGGCTCTTGCTTCATCACAGGATACACACATGAACTCTAAATCTTGCTCCCTAGGCCTCCATTTGCCAAAAATGGGTGTCAAAATGACCTTATCTCTCCTCAATTCATTCCATATCTTCATAACTTTTCCCACACTGTTGTAAAGCAATGAGGCATTTATCGTATCTGCAAAACTGGAGATTGTGGCCCTTACCTTTTCCTCATATTTCCCTGCATACAAAGCCTGAGCTTGCTTCAGATTTTCTAGTTCTTGAGGAGTAATCTCAATCATTTGGGAGCTGGAAGGTGCTGGAGATGGTGGAAATTTGATGATAGGGCTTGTAGGTGGAGGTCTTGCAGGAGAGGAGGAAATCATCAATGTTGAAGGCTCACCTTGTTGGTGGTGTCCCATCAGCTGGCTCTACAACTTGGCAATGATGCTATCTTTGCCCCTTACTTCCTCCTTGGCACTATTATAGGCCTTCAAAACTATTTCCAACTTAATTTGGAGGGCCTCCTTTTCTTTGGCTTCCTTCTCAGCCACTGCAACACTGAATTTTGCAGTTTCTAGCACAGTGCTAGTAGCCTCTACTATCCCTATACTCTGCACTCTTTTTACCATCAATCCACCAAGGTGACTTGACCCTGGGGTGTCTCTGCCTTTCTTGCCCTCATTTCTCTTGAGGGACCACATTACTAGTGCAGCATTATCCTTACTGAATGTAACCCCTTCCATGGGTTTAGTTTCTTTTCTTACTGCATCTAGCACTAGAGCATCAGCAATATCCCACTCTGGTAAGATGAGCACTCCAGCTTGTGCTACTAGATCTCTTCCCTGTTCAGGAGTGATGGTTTTGAATTCCTCCATCATCTCCTATTTTATTTCCTCCTCCACTGAGACTGGATCTTTATCAGGCTGCTCAGCCTTTCTCGTCTCACATCTAGCATTATATCTATTTATATGTTGTTTCCAAATGAACTGCATGAATGCTTCTGATGTGACAAAGTTGTCATCAGCTAAAAAGGCACTACTTGCCTTTTTTATCTCAGGATCCCACTCCTGGCCTTTAAGTTCAGTTGAGGTAATGTCCATTTCAGCTTCAATAGGCTCTTCTGGCATCCCTTCTTCCACTTCATCATAAGTGTATGCAATTTCACCTAAGCTACCCAACTACAAGAGGTGTCCAGCTGTTGCTTGTTCATTTCCTATATGAATAGGGGATTGGGATGGGGAATACAAGGATGTATCTGATTGCACTTCCTTCCCCACCCTTTGCTTCTTTGGGCTATCTTGGATGTCAATGACTTCTTGTACTTTCCTTTTTCCTTTGGATGAAGAGGGCTCCCCTGTTGTAGGCACCAGCACACTGTAACCTGATTTCTTATGCAGGGTGTAGTCACCAGGAGGAATTGCTTTGGTGGAAGCTGACTTGCTCAGGATCATTCTAGCCTTTTCAGGGTTACTCTTAATCACAGCTTCCCTCTTCTCCTTCAGTGTTTGCATCACATCTTCAAAGCAAACAATCAAAAATTTTAATTTTTCTTCGAATGGGAAGAAGCTAGACAATGGGTCATAGCTAGCATCAAATTGATGCACAAAATCCAAGGCTTTCTTATATGCCACCCACTTTTCTTTCCTTAATTCCTGCTCATCTAAATCAAATTCATTTCTGATGAGATCTTTAGGAAATTGGAATTGATGAGGCCTACCTCTGCATGCTACCTTCTTCCTGAACATACCATTGAAGAAGTCCTCTGGATCAGCACACCTGGACACTGCAGTGGATAAATGGTAAGGTTTGAGGAAATCCTCAAAGCAATTCTAGCCTCCCTTTGTAATTACGAATTGGTGGGCTATGGTAGCTGCAGGGAAAATGGTCCCTTTACCTCTGCCTGTTAACTCTGCCTCTTGCAGGCCACCAATTTGTCTAAGGATCTCAGCTATTCCCACTTTGAGAGGGACCTGGTAAGGTAACAAAAATGGAGTACCCCTGAAACCAAAAACTCTGAAAACTGTGTAGACTAGATATAAATACATGTCGCCCCAGTTATGAACAATTTTGATGTTCTCTGCAAATTCTTTTGGCCTTATGAATTCCAGTAGAACCTTGGGGACTCTTGGGTTATCAGAGAAAAGGAGAGTCCTTATTTTAGATGAAAAATATTTATCAAACTTTAGGAAACTAGCATCCTCTCTGTCCCATGACAACACAGTACTCCATAAGTGTACTGGCATTTTCTCTCCTTCCTTCTCTTTAACCAGGTCTAGTCCACTGGCGAAATAATCACCACCTTTGAAGAGAAAAAGGTACATTAAGAGTGAATACCATCTGAAAGGTCTATCCACCTTTCCATTTTTTATTCCTATCAACCTTCCATGGATAGCATCGGCAATGTAAGAAGCATAATCGAATGTGATAACAAGAGAAGGAGTCAAAATCTGAACAATCATTAGCAAGTAATGATTTGGCATATTTGCTTCAGCATCCTCTCCTAGAACTTGGCAAAGTGCCCAATACATTCCTTTAGCCCTCAAGGTAAACATACTTAATGAAAAAGGCTCTTGTGTGTTGGGCCCTACAACTGCTAACCCTCCTATTTTCAGAAAAAGTTCTTTAAGAGGCCCATTCCTAAGATGACTCCTCTGTGCACTATACACTTGGGCTAATGATGTGAAATTTATGGGTTCCAGGAAGTTTGTGAATTCATTGAGCCCAAATGTTGTTCTTAATTCTTCTGCATTGATTTCCACAAGGGTTTTCCCATTTACATCCTAGATGCATCTTGTGACTGAATCATAGTTCAATGCCATTTGGGTTAGCAGGTCTGTATCCATGAATACCCCTGGGACTACTAATTTCCCAACATCTAGTTTCCAAATATTGTTTTGAGGAGCAAGAGAATTTCTTATTCCAAATCCGACTCTGAACAGCCCCAACCTAGACAATCCAACCTGTGGGTCTCTCAACCAATTAACTTTGTCATACAATCCTTCTCCTATCTTCAGATGGGGAGCCCTGGGCACTAACTCTTTGGCCTTTGATGCCTGGTTAGTTGACAACGTCAACTGTTCTAAAAAATCATCACATACACTTCTTTCTAAATAATCAACTTTGCTAGAAAATTCCCTTTTAGGAGCCATTTGAAAATGCAAGAAAATGAATACACTCTTAAACAATCCTGCAACACGAGAATGATTTTATTCAAAACACCACACAAGAATTGCTACAAAACATAAGAGAACCTGATGCTTGCTTGAAGGAATTTGCTCTGCAACTGAACCGCTTGCTCTGTATCTGAAAAAGATAACTCTGCATCTGCTCTTCTGCAAAATCTTTTAAAAGATATCTTCACTTGGTTGTTAGGAAATAAAATACTTGTACTCTGGGCTTTAACTATAACATTGATTCCACATGCTTCGATCGTCCCTTCAAAATCGAATTCATACGAGAATTCATATTTTTAGCTCAAACGGGTCACAACATTCCTGCAAGTGTTTCACTGTTACCTTTTCGTTATTGACAGCTTTGTCTTTAGTCTAGGTCCCACTTTTCTATTGGCTACATAATACCATGCGACACCCAACCATTGGCCTTAAAAATCCCTTCGCATTCCACTTGATACTAACCACGTGTCTTTCTTTATACTATGACGTGCCCACATTTTCTTTTTTAACCATGTCATCATCATGACACGTGGACGGCTCTCGTTAACTCTCGCTATTTCGCAGGCTTAAAGAGTGAGCATTTTACCGTTGCAAAATAGCGCGGGCCGTTTGATCATCCCTCGAGTTGATCACTAATTAATCTTTTGAAAAGGTTTTCAGGAATGGTGGGCCCGCTGACTCGTCACTAACACCTGGCATCCAGTCACCTGTGGCGCTAATTTGTCGCTCTGTCATTCACCCAAAAGAAACCATGAGGGGTCCCGCTTTCATCTCAAGAGGTCTATCTCTCATGTCATCATCATGACACATGGACGGCTCATATTAACTCTCACTATTTCGCGGGCCTAAAGGGCGAGCATTTTACCCTTGCGAAATAGCGCCGACCGTCGGATCATCTTTGTAGTTGATCGACATTTAATCCTTTAAGAAGGCTCTCAGGAATGGTGGGCTCGCGGACTCGTCACGAACACATGGCATCCTTATCACTCGCGGAGCTGATTTGTCATTTTCTCATTTGCCAGAAGGGAACCATAGGGACCCACATTTTCCTTTTAGACCGCGTGTCATCATGACACGTGGACGGTTCATGTTCATTCTGGTTATTTCGCGGGCATAAAGAGTGAGCATATTACCCTTGCAATATAGCGCGAGCCATTGGATCATCTTTTAAGTTGATCGACCTTTAATCTTCTGAAAAGGCTCTCAGGAATGGTGGGCCTGCTAACCCATCATGGACACCTGGCGCCTTGTCACTTTCGGAGCTGACTTGTCACTCTGTCATTTGCTAGAAGGAGCCACGGGGTCTCAATAAATTGTTAACAGCTGTACCTACCAGGTCATCTCCCCCTGCGACCCGACTCATCTCTGGGGCCCACTTTGAACCTTTAATCCTGACCCGCTGACTGTGGTGACTTGTGCCACATGCTACCTTTTAATACGCCAGAAGAAAGCCATGGGGCTCCAATAACCCTTGACAGCTACACCATTTACTTCCTCCGTCATGACACATGGATGGCTCTCGTTAACTCTCGCTATTTCGCGGGCCTAAAGGGTGAGCATTTTACCCTTGCGAAATAGCGCCGACCGTCGGATCATCCCTCAAGTTGATCACTAATTACTGGGCCCGACAACTTTAGAAGAAAAGCATACAAGGCATAAAATTTTCAAATAATCAACGTAGCCGCCTAGGCAGAAAACAAGGGGGAACACTCCCTACGACCCCGCGACCCATAACTTAAGTGAATAAAGTAATAGAAGATTAGAAACCAGAGGGTTTAACACAAAAAGATAAGATCTAAAAAATAAAAAACCCTTAAACCCCCAAGGTTTAGAACAAAGCTGAAGCACTTGGGATTACACCCTATTCGGAAAAATTTCAAGGTACCATAGCCAATTATGGGAAAGGAAGAACCCAATTTTAAAACAGTGATAACAGAATCCACCAATCCGCTTCACAGGGTTCTCGCCATCACAGAAGAATTGATCCAGACTAGTGGTATTTGAGATACGCCTCTACTTTTTCTATTTTTTGACCCTCCATGGAAAGTCCCATCACCTATGCTATAACCTCCTCATTCACTTCAAACGAAATGCCACCCATAGGGACCCTTCTATCAACCCAAGAAGCCACAAACTGTTTAGACAATCTGTCATCATTGCCCTTCATATTCTCAATGAATTTATCTATCCCTCCTTCCGTGCACACAAACCAAACCATCAGCTTGGCTTTGAAATCATTTGTCTTATCTGGTTCAAGTCTAAGTCTATCACCCCCCATATCCACTTCCTCCAGCTTAACGGTAGTAATGAGAAGTAGGGAATTAGAAATGCAGAGCCACTCAAGAGAAAATGAAGTCCAGAAATAAACCCACCAAATTCCATAATAAGGCAATGCAATAATCACCATGATTATTGCAAGTCATGTTTAAAAAAATCCACCATGCTTGAGATCTATTCCACTCGTGTGAGCCTTCAATCCGCCCAGTGTTGCTTAGGCGAGACGGGTTGTTGCCTTCATCACCACCAATGTCATTCGTCTTGATGATTAAAAAAATACTATCTCTCCCGATATCGGTACTCCACAAGGAAATAAATCGTTATCCAACCACCTTGATTTATTTTGGGAATAATGACTAGGCTATATGCCGCCACATGGGATGTCCATCTAGCAATTGTCAGGCTCAAACTTCAATTTCAAAATTTGAAAATTTATAATCATCATCAGATTACAAATGTTAAGAGGTAAAGCAGAGGGAGATTAAACATTATTAGCACTTAATATTTCTCTCTCAAGGATCTCCTTGGTGGCCACTTGCAGCGGATGAACATTCCTCCAACACCGTAAACCATCTTGCAGCATGCCAAAAGCAGCCATGGAGTCAACAGCCACATTCCCTTCTCTATAAATATGGCGAATAGTGAAACTATCAAGGTTAGCTAAGAGCATTCTTGTTAATATAATATTCAAAATAACAATATTTTTGCTATTACAATATTAAAATTATTTATTTTAGTTTTGTTATTTTCATGTAATTCAATATTCGATCAAATCAATTATAAGTGCAATAAAATTAAATAATATTACAATATATCTTACTATTTCTAATACAATCTCATTTTTTATAATCAAATTATAATACATTTAATTTTAACCTACAATGTATATAATTTGAAGTTACAATAATAATTCAAATCACATTGACTATTTATAAATCATATAACTACAATCTTATCAAATACACTAATGTCAACTAATTCAAATGATCATTCTTATTTATTCAGATAATAATAGTTACATTTATTAATTCTATTACAATATTAAATCAATCGACAAGTACTTGCCACTACGTGGCACTTGTTAAAATTTAAAGTAATGCACATTTTTAACTTACTTTTATCATAAAATAGTTCAAAAATATAAATTACATCACATCATAATTAAAAAAATGAATTTAAAAAAATTACACAATTAAATCCTAATAAAAATTATCATACAATTTTCTTATATGAACACAAACATTCAAATGAATACTCATTTTTAACTCACCAAATTTGGTCCTAAAATGCTTCTCAAAAGCTCTATTCTATTCCATAAAAAACTATCCAAAACATCAAACATCTTGACATCCAAACCACTCCAAAATAGCAAAATAGAATCTTATCTATGCTTTTATCTCAAAATTTGATATATAAAGAATTTTTGCATGAAAAGACAACATGATATGAATGTAAAAATGTTATTCACATCTATCTACCAAAAGTTTTATATTTTAGCTGTAAAGAAAATGACAATAAGAATATAATATAACATTGTCAAAATAACTTTATCTAATATATTTGACTGTTAAATATGATCTTTTTATTTTAATATTATTTCTTAATGTTAAAACAACTTATGAAATAGTAAAATAAAACAATTTCTTACTTATTTTTTATTCTTATAATCATATAATATTTTCCAAACTTTTAGAAAATATATAATTTTATATATTTTTGCGAAGGGCTCTGCTATTTGGCGAAATGCGAAATCATTTCTCAGCGAACTTGTCAAGGTTTTCGGTGGGGGGTTGCAGACAAGTCTTTGCCACTCGCCCGAGGAGCATCTCGGTCTTCAGTCCGCCATGTAAGGGATACCTTGCAACAAATGAAAGGCGTTCGGTTTACAGAACGAGCGAGTTTGGGATAAACGATGAAATTAGGGCAAAAAAAACCAAAGCCTTGTCACTTCCCTCCGACGGAAATTGGCAAGTCGTTCGATCGAAAAATGCCAAGAAGAAGATGGGCGAAAGTAGAAATATGTCTGTAAACTTCGATGGGCACAAAACCACAGCCTCGAACCAATATCCAGCAACTGGGGCAAACCTGGTGCCGCTCGGGAAAGTTAGAAATTTTGAGATAAAACCCAGAATAAGGCCGAGGCGAATTTGTAATATTCCGGCAAATTTAATGGAACCCCAATTCAATTTATACAGCGAATGTGGGGTTTTTGCAAAATGGGCAGGAATAGGAGAAGATTCAGGAAAAATTATCGATTGGTGGATGGCCCAATACCCGGGACAGGTAAGTATCTCTATCTTGGAAAATAATTTTCTTGCAATCTTGTGTGATAATCAAAATACAAAAAATGATATTCTCCATGGTAAGGTAAAACTGTATAAAGGCTATGGTTTTTTTAGATATGAATGGAAACCGAATTTTGATCCATACTCACAGAATTTAAATAAATGCCCTAGATGGATTAATCTGGGTCCTTTACCAGTCGAATATTTGGATTTTAAAATCTTAGAATATATAGGGGAACAGTTTGGCTCTTTTCTGGGCTGTGAAGGACTAGGAAAAGAGGTTTTAAACAAGAATATCAAAATCTTAGTTGAATCTGACATCAACTCTCCAGTCTTAGAACCCACCATGCTAGTATCGAGCAGGGGGGAGTGGACCATTCATCCCACCCTCTATGATGGGGTTATAAATGAATCCGATATAAGGCTGAAAACATGCCCAGTTCTCATTAATAGTATCGAGCAAAAGGAAAACCCTCTCCCAGATCAGAATAAAAAAATCACATCAAATGCATCCCTCACACATGATAATTGGCCTCCAGTGGCTAACACTGAGGAAAATAGTAACAATAAATCCAGTAACATTAGTGATCTTGATAAAATAATAGATGAGGCAAATTCTATAAAAGAAGATGCCCTGGTGGAGATGACAAAAAGAATCTCCGATTCGGTGGATTCATTGAAATTTCCATCTGAATCAAAGTCAGTCAAAAATTTGGGACAAGATAATGAGGCAGATCAAGAAGAAATGTCCTCTAGAATGGCTGCAGTTCTTGAGGTATTCGACAATAACGTAGATGAAAATCTTTCCCCGGAAGAGGAAGCTGAGAAGAGGTTCCTAATTCAGGAACTCTTGTCTTCTATGGAAGAGGAAGAAAACAATGAGAATAGGGTAGGAGACATCATACCTATTCCTGTCAATGACTACACAATAGCTCAGTCCCAAATGGGAGAGGATGACAGAGAAGGAGTGATAGTTTCCCAACAAACCTTAGGGATAAAAAACATATATGACGGGAAAAACTTTCCTGACTGCGCTAGAGAAGCTAAAAGTAGAGGCAGAAAATCTTTGAGCGAATTAAGACTGCAGGATGGTAATGCAAAAGACCAAGGCAAATTAACAGCCTTCTTTGATGCTGGGAAGGGGAAGGGCCTTCCCACGGCCCCATGAAAATCTCTTCATGGAATGTTAGGGGCATGAATGCCCCTAACAAACAGCATCTAATTAGACGCAACATTATAAAATGGAAACATGACATCGTTCTCATACAAGAAACTAAATTAGCCCAGGTAGAAGCTGAGGCTTTTAAAAGGAAATTAGGTCTTCTTTGCTGTGAATTTGTGGAAGCCAGGGGAGCTTCTGGTGGTATTGGAATAATTTGGAATCCGCGGAGTATTATATTTCGTCCTATAGCAGGTAATAGAAATTGGCTATTAGGGAAGGTTATTAGCAAACATAGCAATCTCACATTCACCCTAATAAACATTTATGGCCCAATCCCAGATGTTGGAAAGCGTAGGGTTTGGTCAGAGACCTCGTTTATGATGGGGCTAGATACCTCCTCCCCTGTTATTCTAGGAGGGGACTTCAATGCCATCCTGAATTTATCAGAAAAAAAGGGTGGTATTCGTAGGGAACCACAGTCCTTAAAAGACTTTAGAGAGTGGGTTGCTCATAACAACCTGATAGATATAGAAACAAGTAATGGTGTGTATACCTGGTACAATAGAAGATCAGGCTTTACACAAATCGCTGAGAGATTAGATAGATTCCTTTTTAGAGGGGACTTGAGCGATCTAGCGGTTAACCTCTTAGCTTCGCTTCTCCCATCTTCAGGATCTGACCATTATCCTGTTATACTCAATATTGAGGGAGAGGCTACACCGCGATGTTGCCCCTTTAAGTTTGAAAAAACATGGATGCAAAATCCAGAGTTCTATGATCTCGTCTCCAGGTGGTGGTCTGAGGTAAGTTTCCAGGGATCAAAGATGTTTTGCCTTGTAAATAAACTAAAACATCTCAAGAGCAAGTTACTGAAATGGAATAGTGAAGTTTTCGGAAACATTTTTGAAACCAAAATATCATTAGAAAAAGAAATCGCAGATCTAAATGAAAAAGTGTTTAGACTTGGAATGGATCAGGATAGCTTCCTCAAAGAAAAGGAGCTTCTCGGGAAATATGAGGATACGTTAACAAAAGAAGTATTTTGGAAAAAGAAGTCTAGAGAGAATTGGCTTCAAAATGGGGATAGGAACACTAAGTTCTTCCACAACAGTACAAAAATTAGGAGGAACACTAACAGTATTCACAAGATCATGAGTAATAATGGTATACTACTGGAAGATCATAAGGATATAACTACTGAAGCGGTAAACCATTTTAAAACCCTGTTCAGTTCGGAATCTTCCCCTAAAGATGCCAATTTAACTTTGCTTAGGAATATTCCTAAGATCATAACTGAAAACCAAAACAAAGCGCTTAACAACAAATTCACTGAATCAGAAGTAAAATTAGCATTGGGGCAGCTTAACCCTAATAAAGCACCCGGCCCGGATGGTTTTCCCGCTTGCTTTTTTCAAAAATGCTGGCACATTATTGGTAAGGAGGTTGTGGAAGCATTGGAAGCTGTTAGAAACTCTGGGAGTATTTTAAGGGAGATCAACAACACTTTCATTACCTTGATTCCAAAGAAGGAGGAATCAAGAAATTTTGAAGACTTTCGACCTATCTCCTTATGCAACACTATTTACAAACTTTTTACCAAAATTTTAGCGAATAGACTGAAAGGCATCCTTCTGTGCATAATTTCTGAGGAACAGACAGGTTTCGTACCAGGTAGATCTATCTTTGATGGCATTATTATTGCTCAAGAAGTCATGCACTCGTTACAACAGAATCGATCAGCTGCTATGATGATCAAACTAGACATTAAGAAGGCATCCGATAGAGTCGATTGGAGATTTCTGTGTAAATGTTTAGAATCCTTTGGTTTTTCTAAACAATGGATCAATTTAATCTTCGAATGCATCTCATCTCCCAGGGTATCGTTACTTATAAATGGATCCCCTAGTGGCTTCTTCCAGATATCTAGAGGGATTAGACAAGGAGATCCTTTATCCCCTTTCTTATTTATCATAATGGCAGAGGGCCTTGGGAGAATCATTACAAGCGCTCGAATGAATCAGATTATCAAAGGCATTAAAATTACTAATGGAATGGAGGCCATAACCCACCAGCAGTTTGCTGACGACACAATGCTGATGGGATGTGCGAATAGGTCTGAAGCCATGGCTTTCAAAAGGATTCTTGACATTTATGCATTAGCTTCTGGTCAGGAAGTGAACAAGAATAAATCGGAAATCTTCTTCTTTAACACTTCGCAAATCATAGAGACAGATATTTGTAATATATTAGGGTTTGATAAAGGGAAACTTCCTTGTAAATATCTGGGGATTCTAATGGATAAGGGAAACAATATAAATTCATTATGGAAAGGAATCCTTGAAAAGATGGATCTCAGGTTGGATTCTTGGAAGAACAAATGTCTATCTTCGGCTGGGAGGATTACATTACTAAAAGCTGTTATGGCGGCTATCCCGATATACCAAATGTCTTGCCAGCAACTACCCAAAGGTGCTCGGCTAGAAATGGTAAAAAAGATGAGGAAGTTCTTTTGGAATATGAACTCAGACAAAAAGAAATTTGCGTTAATCTCTTGGAATAAAATTAGCCAGCCTATCAATATAGGGGGAGCAGGCATCAAAGATTTGGGGGTTCAAAACATGGCTCTGGGGGCGAAGTTAGTCTGGAAAATGTACTCGGAACCGGATCTTAAATGGGTAAGGATCCTCAAAGCTAAATATCTCACTAATTCCAATCCTGATAGTATACTAAGGACGGAAATAATGCCAAAGGGATCCAAAGTTTGGAATTTTATGCTAGAATGTAAAGAGGTGATCAGAGATTATCTAACTTGGGATATTGCGGAAGGATCTAAGGCATTGTTCTGGGAAGATTCGTGGGGGGGTTATTCAGCCCTAGACAAGTCAGGAATAAGCAAAGAAGGTATAGAACATTGCAAATCAATCAGGGGCAGGTTTGTTAAGGATTATATCAAGCTTATATCCAATGACCCCGCTTTGGGTTGGGAGTGGAAACCCCTTGATGAGATGAACTTGACAAATGCTGACAAGGAAATCCTCTGGAATAATTTGAGGCATAGGCATTTTTCATTACATAGTGGGAAAGACAGGATAATTTGGGCGGGTAGTTCATCGGGCATTTATAAAGTCAAAGAAGGTTACTCACTTTTGAAATGCAGAAGAGCTGCAACCAATCCTATTATTCCGATTAGCCTATGCTGGAATAACGTGGGTCTCACCAAAGCTGGTATCTTCTCATGGGTAGCTTCCCAAAAGAGGATTCTTACTTCAGATTGGTTCTCAAAATTAGGATTCATGGGACCATCGAGATGCCCTCTTTGCGAATCTGAGGAAGAAAATGTGGATCACTTGCTTCTAAATTGTAGTTTCAGTCAGAGATGTTGGGATTGGCTTTGTTCAAGCCTTGGCTGGCCGACTCCGAGACCTAGGGACATTTCAGAATGGTTGATTAGTTGGCAACCTCCCCACACAAAGGATATTTACCACTTAGTGTGGCAAATAGCGCCGGCAATTCTCATATGGGAAATTTGGAAGGAGAGAAATAGGCGGATCTTTAAAGAATCAAAATTGAGGGTGGAATCCCTTCTAAATAAGATCGAGGCTACAATTGTGGAAAAAGTCAATAATAGACTTAGACATGTACAGGAAAAGTCTATTAATTTAACCAGATGGGATGAGGTTCTTCGATCTAAGTGGAGGGGTTTGATAATCCCCCCATTTATTGGGAGAGGAGGTAAGCAGGCTGAGATTGATAGGAAGCTAACAAAATGGGCTCCCCCCTGAAAGGGTTGGGCTAAGCTAAACTTTGATGGTGCCTCTCGTGGGAATCCTAGTTTAGCAGGTATAGGGTGTGCTATTCATCAAGATAACAGTGTACTCATTGCTAGCATAAATAAGCCTATTGGCCTGGCTTCGAATAACTTGGCTGAGTTTTCTACATTGCAGGAGGGATTGATTATAGCCAAATCACTCAAGATTAAATATTTAGAAATAGAGGGGGATTCGTCGTTAACTATAAATGCAGTCAGGACTAGGGAAGTGTCAAACTAGAAATTGAAGGCGGAATTAAAAAGTATTCTGGATTTGATCAAATACTTTGAGGAAACTTCGGTTAAACATATTTATAGGGAAGGCAATTCTATAGCTGACAAGTTAGCCAATTTAGGGGCAGATGGTAATTTGTATGTTTTTAGAAAGGATAGCCTCAAGGTTTAAGCTTAGGTGATGGCCGTGTCACCCCTTCATATCACTCCTCTCCTAGTCCTCTCCTATTTTCACATTTATAAGCTCTAGGAAGGGAGGCCACAACCTCCTTATATCAGGATTTTGGCATACTAAGATTCAGATATATATATATATATATATATATATATATATGTACTCTCATATATATATATATATATGTATATATTTATAGTCAATCCCATATTCAACGGATCGATTCATGTTATATGATGTATTTACATATATAAATTGTGTAGGGGAAAAAGCGAGACTAGGTTAACATGACCTAATCCTACCTTTTGACACACATTACGGAATACGAAAGAGCCTAGAGATATCGCACAATTGGCTACTTCTTTTTGTGAAAGAGAGAGCCATGGGATATCTATTAGGATTTCTATTCCTTTGTTGAAATTGGAAGATCAAATGATGCAAGTTCAATCCCTAACCCCAAAGTGCAAGTATGAACTAATAACAAGATTGCAGAATTGAACTTAAACAATGGAAAGCTGTAAATACAAGGATGAAATAAGAATGCAGGTGCGTACACGGAGTTAAAATCTGACTGAAAATGTTCGGGACGGGGGCGCAGGCGCCACTGTCCTGATTCTACCCCTAAAACTGCTCCGGAAACTGTTGTTTTTGCACTTTGGAAAAAGCTGTCAAAAATGCTGCAAATGCTGTCGGACCAGGGCGCCCAGTAGGGACCAGGGCGCCCAAAAGGGACCAGGGCGCCCAGCGCCCCTGTCCTGGCAGGACCAGGGCGCCCCACGCCCCTGTCATGGTCTTTTTCTCTGAAATTTGGTGGGAAGGTCGGTCTCAGTCTGCTTCTCCCGGATCTGCAACCTGCGGCGTCGTCCGAGTCCCGAAACCTGCACTTATATCTGAAAAGGTGTTTGGGCGGCTATATAGGGTTTTGCCTTAGTCAAACCCCCGCTTCGGTGATTTCCACCTCCACGAATAGCCAAGTTGTATTGTAAAATGTATTGTGTGTGCAGACCTAGTGTGTGTGCAAGGTCCTTAAATGCAAGAAAGCAAACTAGAGCAACCTAGAAAGTAAACCCTAATTGCTTGTAAATGATAATGTAAATGCTCTAAATCAAGATGCAAAGTGATCTAAAGCATGAATAAAGGATATATTGAAGCTTATGCAAAGACATGAAAACAACATGAAATCATACCCAACCCTCAAGGGAGGAGTACAAGCCAATCTTCAGTCGGTAATTTCCTATTGTTCTTCAATGTCTTCCAAGCCCTAAGTGGATGAATGAATTTGATAAGTGCTTGATAGAGGAATGTTGAATGTTGTTGAAGTCTTCAAAGATCTGCTCTTTTGCTGCATAGGAGGTCCTTGAAAGCCAAAAATCGGATCCTTTCAAATGAAGAAAGAGAGCTCTTATGTATGAAACCCTAGGTCTTAATTTCAACTTTTGGCCGACCTAGAGATTGAATATCCCGCCAATTTCTTGGGGTTAAGCTTTATTTTATGATTGGATCGTGCTCCCAAAATTTCAGGAAAAATGTCCGGGACCATGTTGCACGGGCGCCATGGTCCCGACAACTTTTCACCAAATTTTCAGTGCCATCAGATATGATGATTTTAGAGAGAATCCCAAAGTTACAGGTGATTTCGAGATGTTTTGACCCCCGAAATCAAGCCCCCAAGTTCAAAATAGGACCTAATTAGGGTTTTTGATTAAATGATGTATAGGAGGAATAAAATGAAAAGGGCACACTTTAATGAAAGGGCCCAACTTTATGATATGGGAGATGATAAAATAGAACCTTAGACCTAATTAATTTGATTAATTAAGTGCTAAAGGGGAAATGCAATGCAAAATGCAAAATGTGCCAAGGCAGGTGCTAAACTAGGTG
Organism: Cryptomeria japonica; assembly: GCF_030272615.1. Classification (NCBI taxonomy): domain Eukaryota; kingdom Viridiplantae; phylum Streptophyta; class Pinopsida; order Cupressales; family Cupressaceae; genus Cryptomeria; species Cryptomeria japonica. The sequence continues at coordinate 194,171,390 of NC_081405.1, read as the reverse complement.
TGAAATTGTACCACCCTAGCAAGTGCGTACAATTTATGATGCTACATTTAGCCCCCACTTTAGCGGTCATATGAACGCTACATGCATATGCAAGCTAAAGTACAGAAAAGTAAACATTATTTGAAAAAGGATATATCCATAAGTCTGTCGAACGAAGCCCCCAACGGTATCTGCAGTACACAGTTAGGAACCGCTCCCTACAAAACACACGTTAGATCACAAAATCACCTAATGCTTACTAAGGAAGGTGATGAAAATTAGAGGGTAGCTATATGCCCCCCCCTGTTTCGGCTTGCTAATTTTAGTGAGTTGAAACAGGGTATCATGTTTACCACTTCGAATTGTTAAAGAATATTGATGACAAATGCTCACAAGAAGATTTGATATGAGATCAAAAACTAATGGAGAATCATTTGGTAAGAAAGAGGACTAAATCTCAATTTCAACACAACAAAGAGTGTGAGGATTTGAGAGTTCTCTAACACAAGATGAAGGATGTACATGGAAACAAAATGCAAAGAGAAGAAAAAGAAAGGAAAAAAAAGGCATGAATACACACATTGGTGATCCATGAGTTAGACAAATATAACATCTTCTAGAATAAGACAAAGAAGAGAATAAGAATGCAATACTTCCTTCTTTTGCGAGGTGAAAGTGATTCTTAATGAAGGATGACGCTCCTTTTAACGCAATTAGGAGAGTGAATTCATTATAGATGTATTTTACCAAGTGCAAAAGAGGTTGTAGTCAAGGACTTACACCTCTTGTAAGAGAGAATCCTTGAACAAACAACAAATGCCTACAAGGAATAACATCAAGTAATAAAGTTCACACCATCCACAAAATAGGAAAAAGTGGATCCTTAGATAAAAATAAGGAAAGATCATTGCCTCGATGAGAAGGACTTACACAATCTTCTAGGGAGAGATTTGGACATAAGCAAAATAAGGGATGTATGAAATCACTCTTGTCTCCATAGGAACAAGAAAATTAGGCTATTATGTTGCTTCAAAAAAATATGATTGCACTTGACATTGTACCATCATGAATGACAATGAGCCCCCAGTACATGAGCTACCAATGTCACATAATGATGAGCAACATAATAGCCATTAATGTTATTTAAAGACATGATAGATTGAATGAGGTATTTGAATATGACATGCTAAATGCTCAACTATAAGTGAGATCAAAAACATGTATAAAATGATAAAAATCGAAGAAGAAAAGTCACAAGAAATCTTAGAAGAGGGATGAGTGTAATTTATTAGAGCCTTATCCCTAGAGGAAAGGACTTTATGATGAATAGGAGATAAAGATTCATAAGTGGATTTAGAAATTTGAGGGGATTCATAAAGAGATTTGTTCATTGCCAAGATTTCCTTATGAGGGGAATGAGAGTTGATAGAAGTAGAAGATGATTTAGTTGAAGTGAGATCATCATCACTACTAAATATAGCATTCACATTGAGAGATGGTCTTTTAGATGTTTTAGTGCGTTTGCAGGGATTATAGCCAAGTCCAAAGGCATAATTGTGAAAATTAGTCTCTAGAGGAACTTTTATCCCTTGTTCATGAGTGCCACAACCATTTCCATGATACCCATGCTTAGCAAAAATGCCAAAACCACGACCATAACGATCAGCCATTTCAGGAAGAGAAGGTGGTTTTTCAAACTCTTCATAATTAGAGGTGTGAGGAGAAGAAGTTTGAGAAGCGGCCACAAAATTATTGCTCATAGATTCAGGTAAGACTGATTGATCTCTAGTTTCTTCCTTCTTTTTACCTTTAAGATCTCTAGGAGGAACCCTATATTCACCTACAAAGGTGGGATTAAAATCAAGAGATCCCCAATCGTCTTCCGTGAGAACCTTCTCAGGATCAAAAGCCTTTTCATGTGTAGACTCAAGTCGAGAAGGATCTTTTTCAGGAGCTTTAGGCTCATCCAAAGAATTTTGATTATTAGAGGGTGATGATTCATCCATAGGTATATTGTTTAAAGAGTCATCACTAGAGGAGGAAGGCTTAGAAGAACTCCCTTTGGAAGTAGATGTTTGCAAACAAGCCTGAAGATTAGTATCGCCTATCAAGGTATATGTCTTATTGTTATAAATGAATTTAACTTGTCTATGCAATGTAGAGGGGACAGCTTGCATACTGTGAATCCAAGGTCTCCCTAATAACAAGTTGTATGATAGATTTCCCGACATAACATGGATAGGAGTAGGCAAAGTAATAGGTCCTACTGTGATGGGTAAGGTGATAATACCTAATGAAGACTTAGCCACATTATCAAAGCCTCGAATGGGATGAGAGTCAGGCTCAATAAGGGATGTATCCACATTCATCTTATGCAATAGATTAATGCTACACACATTAAGGCCAGAGCCATTATCTACCAGTGTTCATCTTATAGCAGTGTCATTTATGATAACCACAATCATCAAGGGATCATATTGTTGTTGAATTTCACCAGTAGGCAACTCATCTTGGGTAAACACAATTTGAGCTTTAGGATTTATCACAGAGTTAACCAAAGACACTATATTACTAGATATATTAGGTGGAGGAACATTCAAATCTTTCAAGGCATCTTGTAACATTCCATGATGAACAGAAGAAGTTTGTATCAAATCCCAAAGAGATATCTTAGCAGGGGTAGCTTTAAGTTGTTCTATGAGATCATAGTCCTTACTAAGCATTTGTGAAATACGAGGCACTTGAGGAAGAATAGGTTGGGAAGGAGGAAGTGAAGTGGGGATAACTGGAGGAGGACTAGGTTGCGTATTGTTTCTTGTATTATAGGTATGGGCAACCGCATGATAACTCTCTCTAGTTAGTTGCTTAGCATACTCATAAGGGCTCTTAGAAGAATAACCTCCTTGCACAGTAATAGTAGGTTTCTTAGGAGTGCAAAAAGAATCATTAGCATAACCACCTTGAACCACTAAGATAGGCTTATTTAAAGGTTGAGAATTTTGAGAAGGACAAGCACCTTGGACAGTGAAGAGAGGTTTGTTAGGTGTCTCATTCACATGTATCAAATTGATTGAGGATGGTTTAGAGGAATGAACAAAAGTGTTGGAAGAATTATTGGTAGTCTTCTCTTGCACTAAAATCTTATCACGGATCAAATCAATTTTAGGAGAGAGACAAGGGATAAGCATTGATGTTCTAGTAGGAAGAGGAAAGGTCATATCATCCTCTATCATCACAGGATCTACATGGGGAATAAACTCTCTAGGAGAAGGATCAACACTACTCTCTAAAGTCTCACTTTTGAGAGGGAGATCTTTGAAAGAAATGTTAACCATCTTGCTTTGAACTAGGGTTTCCTTATGAGTAGAACTAAGTTGAGGAAAGGGAGAATAATTGAGATTCAAGGAAGGTGAGAAATTATCAAGGGAGAGAGAATAATCTACACCTTCTTCTAATGGTTCATCCCAAATAGTGAAGTGGTTGAAAGGAATGTTTGAAGTATTGTCAATTTCGGGAGAGGAGATAACATTGCTTATTAATTCCTCATCCTTAGAAGGGAGAGCATCAATAGATGTGTTAAACTCATCCTCTTTCCTCAAAATATGTTCAATATGATCTTTAGGGGAGAGAGAATTAAGGAAATTGCTTATTATTTCATCTTCTTTCTCTAAGGGATGCTTATGGGTAAGACAAACTTTAGGAGAAGGGTAAGCATTTATCATTAATTCATCATCTCTAGTGGGAATTTTGTTGGAAAAGGAAAGGCCATCACTAGGAAATGTAGGGATAATGTCATCTTCTTGCACACAAGGATCCTCATGAAGGGAGCATTTTTTAGGAGACACAAAGGCATCAAGGGCATCATCCCACAAAGCATGATCATATCTATTAAAAGGTTTATCTTTTGATTCAAAAGGAGATATTTCCTCATAGAGGGGATTATTGAACACAACCATGTTACTAGATTCAGTGGAAGAGTTGATAGGAATGTACCCTTGAGAGGAACCATTTGACTTATCTTTCTCATCACATCTAAATGGCATAGTAACAAGGTTTATGAGTTTTTGGTAAAATGAAGGTTTGGTATATTTAGGTTTCAAAAATTCATCTAAAGCTTCATCTAACTCATAATCATCACAAATATGATCATCTTGCAAATAAAAATCTAACATTTTGAAATTGCATAAAATTTAAACACACAATGCAAAGAAACACACTTTTTTTTTTTTTTTTTTTTAATGAAAATGAAATGAAAACACACTAAATCTAGATCTAGATCTAAAAAATGCAATGCAAGAGGAAGCAATGATAGATTCACGTCGGGTTCACCAAAATGTGTAGGGGAAAAAGCGAGACTAGGTTAACATGCCCTAATCCTACCTTTTGACACACATTATGGAATACGAAAGAGCCTAGAGATATTGCACAATTGGCTACTTCTTTTTGTGAAAGAGAGAGCCACGGGATATCTATTAGGATTTCTATTCCTTTGTTGAAATTGGAAGATCAAATGATGCAAGTTCAATCCCTAACCCTAAAGTGCAAGTATGAACTAATAACAAGATTGCAGAATTGAACTTAAACAATGGAAAGCCGTAAATACAAGGATGAAATAAGAATGCAGGTGCGTACCCGGAGTTAAAATCTGACTGAAAATGTTCGGGACGGGGGCGCGGGCGCCACTGTCCTGATTCTGCCCCTAAAACTGCTCCGGAAACTGTTGTTTTTGCACTTTGGAAAAAGCTGTCAAAAATGCTGAAAATGTTGTCGGACCAGGGCGCCCAGTAGGGACCAGGGCGCCCAGAAGGGACCAGGGCGCCCAGCGCCCCTGTCCTGGCAGGACCAGGGCGCCCCACGCCCCTGTCCTGGTCTTTTTCTCTGAAATTTGGTGGGAAGGTCGGTCTCAGTCTGCTTCTCCCGGATCTGTAACCTGCGGTGTCGTCCGAGTCCTGAAACCTGCACTTATATCTGAAAAGGTGTTTGGGCGGCTATATAGGGTTTTGCCTTAGTCAAACCCCCGCTTCGGTGATTTCCACCTCCACGAATAGCCAAGTTGTATTGTAAAATGTATTGTGTGTGCAGACCTAGTGTGTGTGCAAGGTCCTTAAATGCAAGAAAGCAAACTAGAGCAACCTAGAAAGTAAACCCTAATTGCTTGTAAATGATAATGTAAATGCTCTAAATCAAGATGCAAAGTGATCTAAAGCATGAATAAAGGATATATTGAAGCTTATGCAAAGACATGAAAACAACATGAAATCATACCCAACCCTCAAGGGAGGAGTACAAGCCAATCTTCAGTCAGTAATTTCCTATTGTTCTTCAATGTCTTCCAAGCCCTAAGTGGAGGAATGAATTTGATAAGTGCTTGATAGAGGAATGTTGAATGTTGTTGAAGTCTTCAAAGATCTGCTCTTTCGCTGCATAGGAGGTCCTTGAAAGCCAAAAATCGGATCCTTTCAAATGAAGAAAGAGAGCTCTTATGTATGAAACCCTAGGTCTTAATTTCGACTTTTGGCCGACCTAGAGATTGAATATCCTGCCAATTTCTTGGGGTTAAGCTTTATTTTATGATTGGATCGTGCTCCCAAAATTTCAGGAAAAATGTCCGGGACCATGTTGCACGGGCGCCATGGTCCCGACAACTTTTCACCAAATTTTCAGTGCCGTCAGATATGATGATTTTAGAGAGAATCCCAAAGTTACAAGTGATTTCGAGATGTTTTGACCCCCGAAATCAAGCCCCCAAGTTCAAAATAGGACCTAATTAGGGTTTTTGATTAAATGATGTATAGGAGGAATAAAATGAAAAGGGCACACTTTAATGAAAGGTCCCAACTTTATGATATGGGAGATGATAAAATAGAACCTTAGACCTAATTAATTTGATTAATTAAGTGCTAAAGGGGAAATGCAATGCAAAATGCAAAATGTGCCAAGGCAGGTGCTAAACTAGGTGTGAAATTGTACCACCCTAGCAAGTGCGTACAATTTACGACGCTACATAATATATATATATATATATATATATATATATATATATATATATATATATATATATATATATATATATATATATTCATATATATAGATATGTGTATATATATACAATCATATATATATATATACATATATCCATATTCTCATATATATATGTATATGTGTGGGTAGGTGTGGGTATAAATAGAATCTTACACAATTGCATACACGCATATATACATATATATATATAGAATCTATATATATATGAGTATATATATATATAAATATATATATATTTATATATATATATAAATATATATATATTTATATATATATATAAATATATATATATATTTATATATATACATATCTGAACCTTCATATATGATTTTCTTTCTCCTGACCATTTCCTTGACTACCAAGGCTGTGAGTGGATGCCAGGGGTGTTTCAGTCATGTAGAGGGGAGATTGGTAGTAGTCTGGTTTCTCTGTTTTGGTTCGTGCAGGTCATCCCTCCAATGAAAGTAATATGAATTACAATGGTCTTGGGCTGCGAAGGTATAGACTTAAATAAGGAGTAAATCATTTCTTTCAATGGCAAACTGGGTCTACCAGGCTTTGTGTCTTCGAGCTACGGTTTCTGGTTTTGATATGCGGTCTTCAAGATTCTACATATCAGTTATAGTTGCTAATAATTCTAACTTTGGATTCAAGCCCTGTTTTTAAACTGGGACAGTTATTTCTGGTTTCTATATCGAGGTTTGCTTGACAGTAGAGGATTTTTCAGAATAGCTTAGCATTCGATTTATCTCGATTTTGAGATACCCTGTCTATATAGTGTAGGGTTCATTCGGTTTCTTTCAATCGATTGATGAATGGGTGGCAGGTTTTTTGTTGAAGTTATGAGGAGGGTAGTAGAGGTTAACCCTGACTTTTTCATGGATTCAGTTAATTAGTAGGTTCTATTGATGTAAGCATCTGGAAAGTCCCTCTGCCCTTATGTTGTTTCACTCCTTTCTCCAGGCATATTTATTTCTGTGTACATCTGTATATTCTTATGATCCTAGCTGACTCATTGGTAGTTTTTTTGCATATTGGCATATAAATACATATACATATGCATATGAAAATATTTATGTTTGGGAGAATCTGATCTCTGTAGAGTTAAAAGTAATTAAGAATCTGAAAGAAATTGATCCTTTCCATTAGTAGGCAGAATTGTAGCCTGGATAATCTCTTAAATTGAAACCCAAAAGGTTAAGATGGTTTCAAGCTAAGGGATATCCAGGCTATAATCCTCTTACTTAAATAGAAAGATGTAACTATTCATTGTATGATTGCAGCAAATTATTATGTATACTATGCTTCTAACAGTCTGGCAAAGTAAGTTGCAATAAGGTTTTGCAAATTCGGGATTCAGGTCAGAAGTTAATACTCGAAGCATTTGTGGATAAGCCAAAGTGTGGAAGATGGATTCAACCGGAAAGTGCTAAAAGATTTTATGTACAGAAAGAATCTAAAATGTCTTAATATGTCAGCCTCCAACCTCTGATGAGGAATTGTAAAAATGTACAATTGGTTATAATATCTAATCCCAGAAGGGATCTGGGCTAGACCGGAGGTTTTCTTATCTCCATTCTTTCCTACCGGTGCCCACACTGAATGGAGATGTAAAATTTTTTATAAAAAATAATAATAAAATTTTGGCTTCGGCCTTTTATCGATAAAAAAAAAAAATATTTTCCAAACTTTTGATATAAAAAAATAAAACTATTTATTACTCTATATAATCTCTTAAATTAAAATATAAATAGGAAAAAAAAATTCAGTTCTCAATAATCACCTATATGTTTGAAGTCAACAATCAACCATATGTTTGACGTAGCTCACTTTCCAAGTTTTGCTTGACGTTGGAAAGATGTGAGAAAATCATAGCTTTTTGTTTGCCCTTTTGTTTGTTGGTAGGTGGGCCCACCATGTCTTAACAATGGTTATTTAAAATTTTAATTAATAAATAATAGTCATGTTTTGAAAAGGGTTTTTATTTTTTAAATTGTTTGATTATTTATAGATATTTTTTATTGGAGTTATAATTTGGAGGTGGATTTTTTTTTAAAGTTAGAATTTTTTGTACAATCAATGATTCAATCAATCAATAGAATGAACTTCAAATAGCAAGTAACTATCTCATATCTACTTAGACTGTTTTCATTCTGATGATGAATTAGGGAGTGTGATTTGAAACATTGACAACAACATTGAAAGATCAAAGGGGCCGAAAATTAGACATTGCTTAATCTAGATCTAGCTTCATGTGCTCTCCTATATTGGGGCTAAAGAGACAAATTGTGTGGGTTCAAAATAAAGTTTGGAGGGTCTTTCTTCCCCATATGCACAAGGTCTATGAAACATTACCACACTCTTCAACAAGACTATAAGGTGTAGGAAGAGTTTACAACCAACATTATAGTATAAGGATCCAAGCAAGCTAGCGAGATATAAGTGTAACTCTCTAGAAGGGAGGTTGTTTGCAATGACAATAATAGGACAATAAAGTGTTGCATATTGGTAGTTGTTCTCAGTGAGGCCTTCCTTCCTTCATGTTTTCTTTTTCAACATGTTTCTTTATCTCTTTTTGGAGAGGAGTTTTTTCCCACTGGGTTTTCTCCTTTACTCCGCTTTATAGAGATTTTATTGTATTCGGGTACCTAATCAGGCCTTGTTGTCGGGACCCTCTTTTGCATTGTAGTTCCTTTGCTTTCTTTTGCATTGTTTGTAGCTGCATTGTAGCTCATCTTAAGGGGGGATGTTAGAGTAAAGTAATTAATTAACTTTACTCTCCTCTTAAGATTTCTCTTTATGCACATATTAGTCATTTAATAATTAATATTTAATTATTAAATGCACACACCTTAGGGTTAGGTTTTCCTTTCGGTGTTGATCTCTTTTATAAGGATTGATCTCTTGTATTTTTCATTCCTCTTGATTCATTTTTCTCTGATAATAAATCTTTCACTTTGTCAGAGCCAAAACCCTTGTATTCATTCTCTCTCTTTCTCTGTGACAGGTTTCTTACATGCAGGTTTCTTTGGGTTCTGTGGATTTGTATTTCTCAAATCCTACATGGTATCAGAGCCATATCTACTGCAGCTTGTTCAGACTCTTGAAAGATTTTGAGATCTAGGTTTTGGTTGCATTAGATCTATGTTTGTCTTCTGTTTTTTATTTTGGAATAGGGGGGTATTCTTTTTTTGGTGCACTTTGAGCCCAAACGGACCTCACCGTTGAGCTCGTAGCACCCCAAAACTCCTATTTTCATATAAAATTCGTCCGATTTGGACATAGTTGCTCCAGAAGGCAAAAAAAATTTGCCCCAAGGCCGTACGGCCCCAGGGCACGCAAATCGAGGCAAAATAAAAAAAATTACAAAAACCATAGTTTTTTATACAAACCCCAGTGCAGCCAGTTTGAAACAAAGGCACCGCCGGTGTGCAGCCCGGCGGCCATTGCCCGGCCATCGCCGCCGGCAGTAACCACCGGTCGTAGCCAGGCAGCCACAGCCGCGCCGCCCCACGAAGACCGCCCACCGTCTGCCCGAACCAGCGGTGCCGCCCCCATGCCACCACTGCGCCACCAACCCCCTGCGCCAGCCCCTGGTCACCCAGCGGACCAGGGGCCATTTTTTTTAAAGCCCCTGAGGGCTAGAAGGGCCATTTGGGTCTTTTTGGAGCTATTTTACAAAATCAGCCATAAATCGAGCATCCGATCTCCGTTTTTTGAGAACAAATAGGCATTGGAAAGCTAACTCCGAGCGCGTTCTAATGGTGTAGGAATTTTTTCATATTTCTCTAGTTTGATTGCATTTTTTTGTAGTCAAAGTTCGATGAGCCTTTTTGCACTCCGAGGGGCATAACTTGCTCGTTTTTGCTCCGTTTTTCGAAAGCGAATAGGCGTCGGAAAGGTGGTTCTGTTCTCTTTCCAGATCTATAGTCTATTTCATTAGTAAATTCTTTAGGTGCTCAAAATTTTGTCTCAACCCGTTACTGCTTTCTCTCATTTTCTGGCTTTCAGTTTGTACTGGGGATTAGTTTTTTGCATTGTGGGGGGATGTTTTTTCTTGCTTTCTGTTCTTTACATCAGAAAAGAAGAATATACAAACACCTAAACAAAACACAAAAACCCCTTCTGCATCTTCTGTCTAGTTCTGAAAGACCACTTAATAATAATTAAAACAATTTAGAGCAGTTGAGGCACAGTTCACAGGATGGCCGACAGACCTATTGACTCTCTCTCATCGCATAATTACCACACTTGGAAGGGTTGCATGATGACTCTTCTCTAGTCTTGAGGGTTATGGTCCTGTTTGGATGAGGTTCAGCCTCAGTTGACATATCCTTTTGAGATTATGCAGCACCGGAACAATATGGATCAGGCTATGGGATTGATGGCTTTACACATTTCTGACAGTCTCCAGTTTCATCTTGAGGGTTGTCTCACTCCTCAAGCCATTTGGACCAAATTTGAGGGACTTTTTGGTACTGTCAACGAGTTCAGAGCTTTGCAACTTGAGGCAGAGTTAACTTCCTTGGTACCTGATTCGTTTCCTTCTATTGAGGACTTTCTGATGAAGTTCAAATAGCAAAGATCTATCTTGCAGGGTTGTGGTAAGACTAAGACTGATACAGAGTGCATTTTCCTAATTCTCTCCAAGCTTCGGGGTCCATTTCAGATCTTCTCTTCGACCTTCTATTCCACCATGGATGCCTTGGGAGCTCGCCATGTCATGCCTTCTTTTGAGGTCTTTTGTGATCGTCTGACTCGTGAGCAAGCTAAGCTTAAGCAGTTGGATTCACTTTCAAGTTCACAAAACCAAGCATTGGTAGCCCAGTCCTCCAAAGGAAAACAGAAGCAGAAATCGAAGCCTAAGAAAGATTCAGAGGCTAGTGAGAATTCCTCCAAGCCACCACCTAAGTCCGATTCAAAACCACAGTTCAATTCTAAAAAGGGAAAATCTTCAAAGTCTGGTGAGTCTTCCTCCAAGACTAAGAAGAACTCCGGTGATCCTTGCAATTTTTGTGGCAAGGAAGGACATCCCGTTTCTAGGTGTTGGAAACATTTAGAGGCTTTGGAGGAAGCCATACAATAGCATAATATTAGTGCACCTCAGCCTCCTTCACAGCCCACAGGGAAAGGTCATGCTCTTTCTGCACGAGCATTGTCCTCTGCATCCACTTGGATTCTAGATTCTGGTGCCTCTCACCATATGACACACACAGAGGATTTGGTCACTGCTCTTGCCCCTATAGGCACTAGACATATTGCAGTTGGTGACTCAGCACAACTTTCCGTTCAGGGTTCTGAAACTGTTTCATTGGATGGTGGTTGTCTACAGGATGTGCTTTTGGTTCCTGACATTTTGATAAACCTTCTATCCATTTATCAGATTTGCCACTCTGACTCTGGTAAGACAGTTGAGTTCTCACCTCATGATGTGGTTATTTGAGATCTTCATGATCCTGACTTGGTTGTGGCTACTGGGAGTGTGGATTCTGCATCTCACTTATATAGCTTTGATGGCTTTGAGAGTTCAGACACGGTTGATTCCTCTCTTATAGCACATGCAGATTCAGTGAGTAGGCTTTGGCATGAGCATTTTGGCCATGTCAATTACAGATATCTACAGCAGATGAGTACACAGGCACTTGTGATTGGGCTTCCAAAGATTTCTTGTACTGATGGTGTATGTCGTGGTTGTGTCCTTGGCAAACATCATCGAGATCCTTTTCCTAAGGGTCGAGCCTCACATGCTAGGGCAGCCCTAGAGTTGGTACACAGTGATCTTATGTCCTTTCTGACTCCTTCTTTTTCAGGGGCCCGTTATGTGCTCACTTTTATTGATGACTTCTCCAGACGTACATGGGTGTACTTTCTTAAGTACAAGTCTGATGTCTTTGACTCATTCAGGATTTTTAAGACATTTATGGAGAAGCAATCTGGACTTTCTATCAGGAGGATACACACAGATAATGGGGGGGAGTATGTTAATCAAGCTTTCAGAGATTTTTGCACTGAACATGGTTTACAGCATCAGTTTACAGTTCCTTATACCCCTCAATAGAATGGTGTTGCTGAGAGAAAGAACAGAACCTTACGGGAGATGGAAAATTATATGATACAGTCTTGAGCTATGAGTTCTTCCTTTTAGGCTGAGGCAATCAATTGTACCAATTATATTCAGAATCGGATGCCACATAAGGCATTGCGACATATGACTCCTGAGGAGGCTTGGACCCATGTCAAGCCTGATGTTTCTTCATTCCGAGTTTTTGGTAGTGAGGCTTGGGCATTTATTCCTGATGCTCAGCGAAAAGCCATGGAGATGAAGAGCCGACCACTCATATTTGTTGGCTACTGTGAGGATGTTAAGGCATACAGGTTGTTTGATCCTGATTCCAGAGAGGTCTTGTTTCGACGGGATGTCCAGTTTGATGAGTGCTATCCTCAGATGGATTCTCCATCACCAGCTTCTCCCTCATTACCTACTCCTTCCTCTTCATCTCTTGAGGATTACTTATCTCTTGAGGATGATGTAGATGATGATCCACCATCTCCACCACCACTAGTTGCTCCATCTTTGCCGAGGTGGGCCTGTGACACTGTTGATGCAGCTAGTTCTTTGGCAGGTGATTCTTCAGATATTCGTTGCACTCATGCTCAGACATCTGGTTCTAGTCTTTTGAGTCATGCCCTTTCAGATGATCCTCAAAAGTTTTCAGAGGTGACAGGACACCTTGAGTGGGATAGGGCCATGGATGAGGAGTATTCTTCTTTGATGAAGAATCATACTTGGGATCTTTGTCCTCTTCCTAAGGGAAGAAAGTTGGTTCGGTGCAAGTGGGTGTATCATACCAAGTATGCTGCAGATGGTTCTATTGACAAGTATAAGGCACATCTTGTTGCGAAGGGGTTTTCTCAGGTAGAGGGTATTGACTACTCTGAGACCTTTGCTCCTGTTGCCAAGATGAATTCTATACGCCTGGTACTTTCACTTGCAGCTTCACAGGGATGGACGATGTTTCAGATGGATGTGAAGAGTGCCTTCTTGCATGGAGACCTACATGAGGAGATCTATATGGAGCAGCCTTACGGCTTTGTATAGGACACTTCTTTGGTTTGCAGACTTCGACGTTCATTGTATGGTCTCAAACAAGCCCCCAGGGCTTGGTATGAGAAGATGGACTCCTTGCTTTCCTCTCACTTCACACGCTGTCATTCCGATCACACAGTCTATATTCAACATCAAGAGGGTGATCTTTTGATTCTAGTGCTATATGTAGATGATCTCATCATTACAGGTAGCTCATCCTCCATGATTCAGAGTGTTCAGAGAGCTTTGATGGAGTAGTTTGAGATGACAGATCTTGGTCTCTTGCACTTCTTTCTGGGTCTACAGGTTAATCAGTCTTTGGATGGGATTTCCATTTTTCAAGAGAAGTATGCTCTTGATATGCTTCAGCGATTTGGCATGCTTGATTGCAAATCTGCCCCCACTCCATTTCAATCAGGTGTTGTTTTGTCTTCCACTTGCTCTACTCCTTCAGTAGACCCCACTTTATACAGGCAGTTGGTTGGTAGTTTGTTGTACCTGACACATTCTCGTCCTGATCTTTCCTTTGTGGTTGGCCTTGTCTCTCGGTTCTCCCATGATCCTCATGAGAGCCATTGGCAAGCAGCCAAACGTATTTTGAGATACATTCGGGGCACCACTCATTATGGCATTCACTACTCTTCAGGATCCCCTCACATCATTGGCTTCACTGACTCCAATTGGGCTGGTGATGTCAATGATCGGAAGTCTACTTCTGGCTTCATTTTTTGCCTTGGTTCTGGTCCTATCACATGGTCTTGCAAGAAGCAATCTACTATTGCATTATCATCTACAGAGGCTGAGTACCGTGCAGTAGTGTTAGCCAGTCAGGAGGTTTTATGGCTTCGGCAGTCGATGACAGAGTTTGGGTTTCTTCCAGATTGTCCCACTCTTCTTTGGTGTGACAATCAGAGTGCCATTCACATTTCTCGCAACCCAGTGGAGCATTAGCGGACAAAGCATATTGAAATCCACATGCACTTCATCAGGCAGTTGATTCAAGATGGTTCTCTCATCTTGGAGTACATTCCTACAGAGGAGCAGGTTGCAGACATCTTCACTAAACCTTTGGCATCTCCGCGCTATCTTCAGTTGTGCTCCATGCTTGGGGTGAAGGAAGTTGTCCTTGGGGGGTCTCAGTGAGGCCTTCCTTCCTTCATGTTTTCTTTTTCAGCATGTTTCCTTATCTCTTTTTGGAGAGGATTTTTTTCCCACTGGGTTTTCTCCTTTACTCCGCTTTATAGAGATTTTATTGTATTCAGGTACCTGATCAGGCCTTGTTGTCGGGACCCTCTTTTGCATTGTAGTTCCTTTGCTTTCTTTTGCATTGTTTGTAGCTGCATTGTAGCTCATCTTAAGGGGGGGTGTTAGAGTAAAGTAATTAATTAACTTTACTCTCCTCTTAAGATTTCTCTTTATGCACATATTAGTCATTTAATAATTAATATTTAATTATTAAATGCACACACCTTAGGGTTAGGTTTTCCTTTCGGTGTTGATCTCCTTTATAAGGATTGATCTCTTGTATTATTCATTCCTCTTGATTCATTTTTCTCTGATAATAAATCTTTCACTTTGTCAGAGCCAAAACCCTTGTATTCGTTCTCTCTCTTTCTCTGTGATAGGTTTCTTGCATGCAGGTTTCTTTAGGTTCTGTGGATTTGTATTTCTCAAATCCTACAGTTGTAATGGTGAAAATATTAGGGTTTTCACCATAGAAGGGTGAAGACCACTAATATTTTGCTTAGGGACCACTACATTGAAGAGGGGTGAACCTAATAGATCTAGCCACAAATTAGCAAGGATAGGGCTAAGAATTCTTATTAGATTCATTGGTTTTAAGATTAATAACCTCTTTTAAGTTGAATTGTTGAAATGTTGAAATTAGGGCAAATGTGCTAAAATTGAAGAGATTATGTATGAACTATGAGCTACGATCGTCAAACGAAGCCACAAACCTGGATCTAAGTAATATGAGAGTATTCAGATCTGTTCCTAGAAGGTCATCTTAAAATGTCGGGGCCAGAATGCCTATTGCTTTGGTCCTCCACACTTTTCATTGTCCAAAGGGGAACCTGTTTGTCGTCTTTGTGAATAATGTCAATCCTGAGAATCGTAGCTTCACACCTGTTTTCTACGCACAAAAAGAAGGGGGAAATTGTTGGGAATAGGGGTTTTTCTAATTCAAACCTTAGTTTAGGAATTAACCTTGAATGAAATATTGCAAATACTGAAATAAATAATGGAAACATATACCTCAGATCTGCAATTGTTGATGACGATGCTTTGCTTCTTGAATGTAATCACATATGTTGTATAAAATGGCATGAACATGGCAAAAACCTAATCACACATAGATACTTGCATATGAATGATGTAATTTTGCTACACAATGGATGAATGACGAATATGCAACCTTGAAGATCTCTAAAAATGTTTGATAATGAATGCTTCACAAATGTTAGGATGCTTGATTGCTTAGAGATGAAGACTTATGATGCTTGGATGAAATTAAGTTGATCAAATGTCTTTATATAGGGGAATCTAGGTCAATTTCTAATTAGGCTGACCTCCAATGATCATGTAGAGCCACAAATTTCATTTCTTGTTGGAGAGATAGGGCCCATCTCACACTTCAAAATAGGACCTGACTAAGGGGGATTGGGGCGCTAGCGCTCTGGTCCTCCTCAGTCGGGACCATGGTTTAGCCCCAGTGAGAAGGACAACACTATAGGAAATCAAATAGCAAGTGTACATGGCATCAGAATTGGAGTTAAGGCACTGAAAGGACCCGATAGGAGATGAGGAGGAGACACGCTAATGTAGGGGCACAAACATGAGGTGCAAATTGGCCCAGTGACAATTTACAATGTTATAGTAGCATGCATAACTAGTTTTGAATGATCAATGATCACTTCTTAGGCATTCATAAATGGCATTAAAAGAGCATATGTTGTTAGGCTAGAAGGATCAATCAAACTATGAGGTCACATCACAATAGGTTGAGAATCAAAAAAAGGGACACCAATAGTGAAATGATGGGGAAGAACGTCCCACCACCAAGAAGTTGCACCAATAGACTTATATTTGGTGTGGTGATAGTTTGAAGCCAAGTGATTAGTTTTGAAGCACCAATAATATTAAAAGGGAAGGCCTTCATAACCTAAAAGCTAAATCCATGACTTATCCTTCACCTACGAAACAATATCCATTGGAATATCCTTACAAATGCCCATATCCACCAAGATGCAAGCAAAAGTTCTATCTAGGAGAGGACTAAAGTAGGAGCCGATCAACCATCAACAATTGAATTAGTGCATTCCTTATAGATTCATACCAAGAATAGCCAAATGAAATTTACATAAGAAGTTAGGCATCTAAACCCAACCGTGCATGATATTAAAGATTTCTATAGTGGGGTTGAATGAAACAACCCAAATTTTGAGTATGAGAGAGTATTGTCCCCACATCCAAATCTACCCAGTGAGCACAACATCCTTGTCATCAAAAAAATTAAAAACCATAATGAAGAAAACAAAAGTGTAAGGGTAGATCTCCACATTTCTATGACTAAGCGGTCACCAAGACTTAGAACGTCATTGATGGAGCTCAAGGAGGCTTGGGAAAAAGTGTTGAAAGGGGCAAATTAGGCCCTTATTATGAAATACACCTCACCCTCAACTGCTTCCTACTTAAAAATCACAATAGGAGGATTTATAACCACATGGGATAAAGGCATGAACTTCCCCTATGGACAAGGACACACCCCTGTACACACTCTCTATGGTGGACATTCTAGATAGAGTCACCAAAATTTGTGAAAGATCAAAGGTTTCCACAAATATTTTACCCCATTTCCATAAAATGGGCATCATTACTAATAATAAGATCAACTAACACCAAATGAGAGCTACCAATAGCACCATGGCCACGAGCAAACCTAGTAGCAAAAACAAGGGAAGACACCTTAATACACCCGCTACAACTCCATTCATAGAAACATTAACAATCACAACTATGCAACTAGGTTTGGCATCAGCATGCATCTCAAACACCCCAAGGTGATACCATAGAATGAGGTAATAAGTCCTTGTGGAAAACTATATGTAGGGTATTGTAGCTAGGAATTCGGAAATCATCACAAGCAAGTCAATACTAATCTAGCTCAATCACGAAAACTAAAATGCAATGATCAATCCTAAACACACTCAATAAAGACATGAAAATAAAACATTCAAAACTAAAGACTATGCAAACCAAATGTAGATCTGAATGCTTCCTTCATGCAGCTCCATTGTCCTTCTTTTTTCTCCAAATAGCCTTTGTTTGTGGATCTCACCTTCAAGTGCACACACATGAGATGAAAGCAAGTAGACAAGATAATGGCACAAGAGTACTCGAAGCGTGATTGATTTGACAAAGTGACTAGAAATTCGATAATCTGATTCATTCGATAATGTGATTCATTCAATGATGTGATTCGTTCAATGATGTGATTAGATGGGATTGAAGAAATTCATCCAATTTATAGACAAATTGGAGAAAAGATCAAATTAGCATGAAAAGGATATTAGAAGCAACTGATTTCAAAAATGGCACAACTGAGTGGAAAGAAGAAGGTTATGACACCTTCTATGTCATGAATTATGACATATTGCCAATGCAAAGGTTAGAAAACTAGAACCTTATGACATCTTGCTATACCAAGAGTATGACGCATGAGAAATTCATGCTTCCACCGAAGCACAAAAATAGGAAGAAACTAGAGAGAAACTAATTAGGTGGAAATTAAAATTACGAAATTAGAAAATAGGTGGAAATTAGGAATTAGAAATGATGAAAATTAGGTAAATTAGAAATGATGGAAAATTAGAAAATTAGGTAAATTAATTAATAATTTGTCATTTATTAATTAATTCACAAAAAAAGGAATAATTAGCCAATTAAATGAACATTTAATTGTGACAATAAGACTTAGGATAAATAAATAAATAATTTATCCTAGAGGAAGAAATGACAAATTAGGTTAAATGAATAAATCATAAAACCTTAGAAGAAATGCAAGGACGATAATTAGGTCTTGACAAGAGATAATTAATGTCGATTTGATTTTATCATGATTTTGAATTGATAAATGATTTGATTGACAAATGCGCCAATTGACAAGGAACAATGACTAATTGATCCAAATTGACATGATTGAGAGGAGGACGACGATTGATGATAAATTGATTGCAAAATGAAAAAATTGACAAGAGGACAAGGATCGATGACAAAATAGATGACAAGAATGAAAATGACCACGATCGATGACAAAATCGATCGCAAAACAACAAGATTGAAAATGACAACGATCGATGACAAATCGATCGCATGATGATAAAATTGATAAGAGGACAAAACCCTAATTAGGATTGACGATGTCCAAAATGATGACAAATAAGCACGCACATTGATGTGACAAGATAAGTTTGACCAAAATCATCACTGAAGATTGTTGTCGACAAGACCGAATTCGAAAGCGAGACGATTGAAGAATGCAGAAGAATGACTCGATGCTTGCAAATGATAAAGACCAAGTGCGAGTCATAGGAGAAATGTTAATGCGACGCAAAAACCCAAAATGAGGCAATGCGCAAATGTTAAAGTATGACTCCGCAAGCGTTGACCATTTTTAGGTGTCTACAAGTATATAAGTCATTCGACATAGCTCTCTATCTAAATGTTTTACCCTTTGAATTTGTTGGAATTCAAATCTTCAATATAATACTATTCCATTATTTTTATGTAGTCATTTATAAAAACTTAAAATATTCTTTTAAGCATATGTAAGAAGTCTTTACATATCTTGATATAAATTACTACTAAAATATTTCTATCATAATTTTTTTAGTATCACAGAATTGTAATTCAATTTATTGAGCACAATTGATCAAAATTCAGACATAAATTACCAAATTCAATACTTAAATAACTTTGACAAACAGATTACCCTTCATGTGAACATCTCTATAATCCAACTGTTTTTCATAAAATATAATTCTGTCCACTGTCATTGACTTCCAACAACAACAGTGGCCTCCACATTCTTCCAAATTCTGTTCAACAAACTAAAAGTTTTGTATGACTTCCCTTTAATACTTTTCTCTCTCTTCCCCTGCCACAGGCGTTCTGCAGTTTTTGTTATATAATCGCCTTCTCTTACAACTATGGGAGGAATGAGGCCATGGATCACAGAGCTTAATTTTATTTTAAAAGATTAAAGTTTAATGAGCAGAAAGAAAAGTTGAAAAAAAACACTTTTCACAAATCAGATTTACCAACTCTTCCCTTTCAGATGGAAAGCAACAGAACAGAATAATATTGGCCTTGCATTAAATTTTTTTGGGGGCATTTGATCTATTTTTTCTTCTCAGTTTCAAATGATTGATGAAATTTTTAACTTAAAATTATGGTACTAGTTCTGTTGTTAGATGAAAATCATGAATGACATCATTTTGAGGCTGAAAATACTATGTATAAAAATGAAACTAGATTTTTAACAATACCATTTGATTTTTAATTTGAAGGATAATTTCTGATTTAGATATATGCTTATTCATCATATTATTGTTTTCTGGTTCATAAAATGACAGAAATGCCCATATACTTTCGAGTTCTTCTATTCCAAATAAAAAATTTATAATTTCTTTGATCTTTTTGCATGAGAAATGAGGAGCTTTAAATGATTTGATGAAATTTTAAACCCAAAATCATGGTACTGGTTTTTAAACCCAAAATCATGGTACTGGTTTCGCTGCAGCATGAAAATCATGGAGGACATCATTTTGGAACTAACAATTCGATGTACAATAATGAAATGAGATTTTTTAACAATATGACTTTTTTATCAAAGGACGTCTTCTGATTTATATATATTATTTGTCCATAAAAAGATACCAAACCACTTATCATCGCTAATTAGAAAAGATTTTGGTTTTCCATTTACTCACATAACCTGCTCCTTCACAACACCAAACCTTGAATATGAGTAACATAAACACATATGTACTAGGGGACCAGAAAGGAGAATTAACCCACAAAAGAAGAGCACACACAGATAAACTAGACCACCATGGACTCCATGGTAATCATAACCATCTATGCTCCAAACTAGTATCTAATCCATAAGCATCTACCACACAACTATAAAACAAGCAATCAGGCCCCAATTACTCAAACCCACAATATCCCACACATACAAGCTTTCAGCATGCATGTCTCAATTTCAACCATGAGATCCCGAGTTCGAGACTCAGGAACGCTCAATTTCTTATTTCCAAAGAACCTCCAAGTAACGGCACACCCAACTGCTCCTCACAAAATAGCAGAATGAGCAGAAAATGTGAGAGACGGCGGCAGCCATTCCAGCTTTCAGGGAATTAAAAATCTCCTTTTTAATTTTCCCACGTTTTGGGGGAACTGGGATGAGCCCGACGACCTGCATTTCCTTAGTGTTGTTGGGATCTCTAATGATTATATATCCATCCCAACAAAAAATTTCCTTCACCATTTCCCAGACTCAGAGCAACTCAGAGACCCCAAATATTTGGGTACTTCATTAACCTGTTGTAACTAATGGAAATCGATGGTTTTTATAGGCTTATCGAGACTCCCGGCTGTATTTGAAACGCGCGGTTTTATCCATAGGGAGAAAACATTTTTATTTATTTATTTTATTTATATATATATATATAAAATTCCAACTTTGACAAATCGCGGTCTCCTAAGCCGTTGATAGTTTTTAAAGCAACTACCTACCAAAGCATAAAAAATTTCTTTGTAATTCAATTAAAAAAATATCTTGATAATTCTTTTGGTAAAATTAAAGGTATTTTGACAAAATCAAAGGTATAAAAAATATTTTTTATTGATTCTTTTTGATAAAACAAAAGGTATTGTAAGATTGTAAATAGGTTTGAATAATGCACTTACATCTAATATATATGTTCCATTTGAACAAATATTTAAAAGATTTACATTTAGCAAACCAAGATATATAATTGGTCTCACATTTTATGTGACTCTATCTTTATCTTAATGATTGTTTTTGAGTTTTGGTCATTTAAGTCTTTGTTTTTATCAATATCAATGATATATTTGATTGGTCAATCTATTAGATTGTTTATATTTTGGATTGCATAAATTTTATGTTATAAAACAAGGGATGCAATGTGTCAAATTCCTATCAATAATGTTGATAGAAGAGGTGAGACATAAATAAATATATATAGAGGCAAAGATATGCAAAAGAGGACATTAAGAGGGATGTGGAGAAATACATCAAAGTTGTTATCATTTGTTTAAATTGGTTATAAAGTAAAATGAAGAAGATAATTAAAACAAATTTAAAAAATGAATCTAAATTAAAAATTAAAATAAATTAAACTAGATTGCCCAAGTAAAGTAATAGTGGCATGATCATTCTCATTTGCTCTGACAATGAATAACATAGTTGAAACTCTACCATTACTTCAAGGTCTTTCATTAGCCATGACAAAAGACATCACAAACATCTAAATTGAAGGAAACTCATTAATTGTCATTAATGTATATAAAAAAAGAGAGAGCCAAAACTAGAAACTACAATACATTCTAAAACAAGTTTGGTCCATACTAGATAAATTAAGCTCCTTTGTCCTAATTCATTGTTACAGAGAAGGCAATGGGATAGCAGATTGGTTAGCCAATCATTTTGTTTCACAAACTAAAGCCACTATAATTTTTACACATAGTCAATTGCTAGACATTTAGCAAGTGAAAGTAATAATTGAAAGAGAATCTTCATTAAAATAACTAGCCCCCTTTAGCAAGCTAATGATGTTTGGCCAAATAAACAGCACAAATTAGCAAGAGCTTTTGAAATATCATCCTTCATGCATAACAATGAAAGAGGTTTTGTGATCAGCTTTGATGCTGGCAACAATTCAGGGAAACATCAAATGCCTTAGTATCACAAGAAGAGAGAGATTTATACATTATGACACACAGTCACCATAGTTAAAGAGCATCTTGACAGTTCCTTTGGATGAGGCAAATATTTTTAGTAAGGACAGGCATAGCAGGAAGGCTTTACAACAATATCTATCTCAGGGTTTCAATATCTATCTCAGGGTTTCAATAGGTGACCTCTACCTCATTGCTTTGAGATGCAAAACAATGCCAATACAAGAACAAAAGAAAAGAGATCTTATTAATGATTTATAAAGCCAATGTCAATGTTTGTGATGGGTAGATGATAATCATGAGGTATTCATGGGCATTCAATATCAGAGACCAGGGCTCAAACAATGCATAGTGGTAGGGAGATGGATCTTTTACTTGTTTCTTAGAGAATTTGTGGCATGGGTGGAGAAGTCTCTCTTTCAACTGAACAATGAAGTGAGGTCACTTTATATTGGAGAATCTACCTAAAATCATATTCAAATTTTGTTCCAATCCGTGTACTCCCATTATTGACATTCTTAACTCGTATGATCAACAATAGTCTATATCATCAGGTTGATGGCTGCCCCATGCTCAGTGAGTAAGAAACTCCAAACACTAATACATTTGGACTAGATTTCCGACTGAGGTTTCCAACGGAGAAGGTATATTGTGACCAAATTTGATTTTTTTTTTAAAATGCCCGAATTCGTCGTAATTCCGATGGCAATTTGCCATTTGGTTTCGATGAAGAAGGCATTAGCAATGAAAATTTTCTTTTTTTCAAAAAAAATGCTCGAGTTCGTCGTAATTCCGATAAAAACGACCATTACTTAAAAAAGAAGAAGAGGGCAATTCATTTGTGCATTGCAATCCCGCGTAGGCATCTGTGGCGACTTCAACCCCCAACAAGATCAAACCCATGGCGAAGGCATTTGTGCATTGCTTGCAATCCCACGCAGGAGGTAGATTCTTCACCTTAATTTCATGTTGCAAAAAATATACCATTCAAGAGATTCTACAACTTTTGCTTGCTTTTATACATGCTAGCTATGCCTGCATTCTTGTGGGATATTGACTAATTGTGGAAGCAACTCTTGGAGTATGAGAGATTCCTTTTTTATGCAAAAGATGTTAGGAAATGAGACATGTGGTGGTTCATTGCCCTAGTTTTTAATGCAAATTGGTCAATCTCGTATTCATATTGATTATCCAATCTCAGGCCGGATGGCTCCTAGTCAAAGGTGTGGTTCCCTGAATGTGTAATACCCTGTAGGAATCCACTCCTCGCAAAACCATAGAACTGTGATTGAGGAGTGATCGTTCAATTTTGTCGCAGCAATCCCTTCCTCTCGTATACATGTTGATTGATCACTATTGTATGAGCTAATATATAGGGCGGTGTCTGCCTTTGGCTACTGAATCGATGGAGATCAAACCAATGCACAAGAAAACAATGCGAATGAATATTATTCAAGTGATTTGCAACCTTCATTCAGTGTTGTTCGGGAAAGCCTTTCTTTCTCTTGCCAGCCAGCCTAACACACCCGACCCGGAAGCCCTAGGGAGATACAATTGTGTTCAGTTCAGCACAATCCTAACCTAGAAGGGGTGGACTAAAAATCTCCAGCCACACAACTTATCACTTTGTAATTAACATACAGTATAAAGCTAGTCTATATGACCCCCAAACCATTTTCTTACTATCTCGGGTTACCCTAGTTTAGGGTATTGGCAGTTTTTACTAAATCTTCTCTATTTTAGGATATTGGTAGCTATCTCTCCTTTTGCATAGTTTTAGGTTGCATACAAAGTCATTGCCTTCTTTGGCTTCCTTGCGGCCTCAACCTCAACGATCATCTTTTGCAAACTTACTTTCTTCAATACTCTCTTCTTTATCCTTTCAAAGTTGAATTGTAGCCACTTAGGAACATCTAGATTCTCATCACTTTGGATGGACAGGTTCATGGTAGTTACAACCTACTTTGGCCTTTGTTATTCATCTTGTTGCTTGTGCACCTAAGTTTAAAATTTTGGAGGAGTCATCTTAGGGGTGGGGGCCTAGATAGATCCTCTTTTTCTTGTTCTCCATGCTTCTTTGACTCCATATTCTAAGTTCCTTCTGACTTATATTTCATTTTCATGAGTCAACTTATAGTTCTTAATTCAATTATAGGCTAGTATCTTGTGTGTTGATTGTACCTCTTAGTTTGATAAGGTTTTGGGTGGAATTTAATCTCTAATTTTGAGGAAAAAGTTTCCCTATACATGTAATTTCAAAATTCATTTTGAGGGTCTAATAATTGATTATTTAAGGTCCAAGTTTAGTAACACTCATTAGTGTGTTTTCTTTCAAAATACATTTAACAATAGGCTATAGATTGAATACTTGTGCTTTGCTAGTATATTTTGAAGAATTAATGGAAATGAAGTTCATAGTTTGCAACGTTATTGGTATTCTTTTTTGATTGCTTGGTATTCTTTTATTTCTTTCATTTTCCTTAGTCCTTAATTAATATTTACATTTATGAAACATCTTCTTTGTTATAATCAATTTTTGCATCTTTCGTGGTGATTGAGGTTAATAAGCAACATGTGAATGAATAGTAGTAGTTGTTCTAGAGCTCTCCTTGGTCTCATTTTCATGTTAGAATTGCCAATTCTGGTATGATAAATTATTTACATACAAGGTTATTTCTAGATTTTGTTGATAATGTGGATTTAGGTAATACTGATGATTCATTTTCTCGTAGCCTTGTTCTATCTTTTGCAATTTATTTTAACCTTTTACCTTAGGCAAATTGAGAAATTGACATTTCAACTTGATTAGTGACATTTTCCCCTTGAACAACTTGATTAGGAAATGATAAATTCTAAAGGTAAGCTAACTTAACTCAAGGGACTGATATGGTATCCTACCATGAAAGATGATAGTTCTAAGCAAAAGACTACCTAGTGATATGAAAGTTGATGCAAGATAGCAAGGACAAGAAGGAAATTTATTTTGAACTTTGACAAGATTGAATCTTTGGGTGGAAGTTTGAATGGATTGATAGCGAAAAGGCATGCTGATGTAGAGAATCCAATAAACTCAACCAACAAGGGAGATATTTCTCCCAACTCACCTATTCAATTAGGTGTCAACCCTTCACTTACTCACAAGACCCCTCACAAGGCCACAAGTTACTCAAAAGGATTCAATACCCCAAAACACACCCATACTCACCAACCCTCACCCAACCATTGAATCACACTCAAATAGGACAAATAAACATGTCTAAGTCACAATCCAACTCTCCAACATTCAATCACCACCAACACCCTCAACCCTTATTCACACAAATCCTCCTTCAACTGGGTCTTCTAATCCCCCTGGTACTCAACTCACAAAATGTACTAGATATCCAAAAAACCAATGTACTTTTGGATACTTTTACAAGAACCACTAAACATATACCACCATGGGTCTTTACCCTCCCAACCACCCAAAGGTCAAAGGAAGATTCAGTGCTGCAACACTTAGTTTTTGTGACAGTATCAAGCACTTAGGATAGTCACTCCTTTTATGACAGTATCAAGATTAGATCGATACTGGACTGGGTAATAATGGAACCACCAACAATGTATTTCTCATCTCAAATAATAAAGAGAATATAGGGCTGCATCTATGAAGAAAAAAATGTTGGAAAGGACTATTTCCACCTACTTGGCCACTAGAGTGGTTTTTGAGGTGTATTCAAAGCTTTTACTCCTTTTGTTGCATTTTCACTTGAAATATGGTTGAATTGGCTTTGTAAGCTCCTAGATACTTGGTACATGTTCTAATCGAGTTAAAAGAGTCTCAAGACTACCCTATAGTCATGCTCTACCTTATCCAACTACTCAATCAACTTCCCAAACTTATAGGACATATGGTTTTATTCCTTACTTTGAGTTGAAATTGTCTTGGGTTAGATATAACTAAAATAAGCCATTCCTTCAACTACTTCAAAAATCATCAAAAAGACTTCATACTACTATCTACATGTGTTTCTATCCTTAAGAAGTCTAATTTATGCAAATGAAAAAACACCTAAGAGGTCATAGCTACTCCTTTTGACTTGGTAATATTCATGGTTTTTCTTTGTCTATTTAACTTCATTCCTTGCATCTTACCCACTATCTTGTAGCATACTTTGTTTTCTTTTTTAGTGAATTGCATTTTAGTGGACTGTTGTGCATCTTTAAAATCATTTGACAACTTCAGGAAATGGTTTTCCTTCTTTATTACTTGACTATATCATTTAATATGCATGGATGGAATTATCATTGATGCATGGATGGAATTATCATTTAATTTTCAAGATGGACCTTATATGGATGGTCCTTGCACCTTTTCAAATTGAACTTTTGCAAAAGTCCAAATTTGGAGAGGAAATTCCTACTATTTGTGAATCCACCATTCATCTTTCAAATTTTAGGTCCAATTTCCATGAATAAGGGTTACCAAGACCCTAGTCCTATAAAAATGAGCCATGAGGAACATCATGAATAAGGGAATGAACCAAATTTATGGAAACATTGTCAAACCTAAGTACAATTAGGCATAAATAAGGCACAACCACTTAAATTGAGTCCAAACTTAGTGTATTTTTTTAAAGAGATACAACTTATGATGCAATATTTAGCCCCCTCTTAGCAAGAGTATGAAATTATGCTCATTTACTCTTTGGAAAATACGGAGAAACCAAATATTCTTTCACCAAGATATTGAAGAGTCAAGATGTCTACAAGATTGGAAAGGTGGTAGCTCCCAAGACTTATGATATTGTCAATCTACAATATTGAGATAAAAGGGAAGTACAAAGTGAGTAATATGAGTAACATTGGTAACACACATGGAGCATGCAAAACACAAAGTTATGACATTTAGAACTAGTAAGATTCATATATTCTCACTAGGAACCATATCAAAAAGACAAGGCATAGATCTAGGACTAGTAAGATCCTTATATAGTTACTAGGAGTCATGTCAGAGACACATAAAAGAATGTTACCCAAGTTAGTAAGATCCTCTAATACTTAGTCATAGATCGCATTCTAACAACAAATAGAGACCTAATTGTGAAAGTTTGAGGTCCATTGGGAAAAAAGTTGTCATATTGCCATGACAACTTTTGCATTTCTTGTAGAAACTTCTTAAAAATATGGTTGGAAAGTTAGTTTATGGTGGTTTGAGGTTGTAACACACTTTGATGGGAATAAATAGGCCTTTGGTATACCATCCAAGAGTTTTTCTTAATGAAATTGGGGTTTTAAGTGCATTTTTTCATGCTATGTATCATATCATGCTTGATGATAGACCTTTTTTCATGCTATGTATCATATCAGGGAAGAATTTGGTGGGAAGACCAAGCGATTGGTATTTTGAAGTAGTTGATGATAGAGAGAGGGGTGAGGGGACCCTATGCAACCTTCGAAAGGGTTTGTCGATCAAAACTAAATGAAATAGATTAAATTTCTATGACTGTCCTAAGGGTATTGATTGTCACAGTCATAGTTTTACTAGTGATATTATTTTTGTTTTGACAGAGTTGTGTTTGTAAACCCAAGTGTGGACATGTAATGGAGTCATGAGATGTCTTAAGACTACATCAATACTTAACAACAACATAGTGTGTAGGCACCTAAAATATGAAAGGACTACATATTGGAAGGTGTGTGTGACGATGCCATGAAAGGTCTGATATCCCTATGTATCGGACTGAGAAAACCAGTGAAAGACAAAAAAAAATGCATTGAGAAGGAAAAAGGTTGAATTGCCTAATGTTTGTTGTTAAAGTGATGTGTGGGAACCCTGCCAAGTCAAATACCTTGTTGTAGATTCAAAGGGTGGAAAAAGAATAAGCATTTTATTTACCATCCTAATAGACCATCCATCATAACAATTATTACCAATAATGATGTGTGCATTGCAAACAAAGTTCTAGAGGAGGGCTCTTTCTATTGTAATACCAAGTGAGTGTTTATAGACCTTTTGTAGGGTCCTCCTAGCCTAGAGTTAGGAGTTCAAAGCCTACATACATTGATTTGGCTTTGTGGCCATCAATGAGTGCTCACCCAATAGGACAAGTCTTAAGAGTGACAATTTTGGAAGTGTGGCATTGTTGAGAACCAACACTTATGTGTGAACCCCATCTTCACATATTATGATTAGTTGCCATGATACTTGACCCTATCCTCATGGTGTTGGCTCAATTCATATTAGTGTGTTTTGTTGAAGAAGCATGATGTGAGAAGTTTGATGCAGAGGCAAGGGTAGA
Organism: Cryptomeria japonica; assembly: GCF_030272615.1. Classification (NCBI taxonomy): domain Eukaryota; kingdom Viridiplantae; phylum Streptophyta; class Pinopsida; order Cupressales; family Cupressaceae; genus Cryptomeria; species Cryptomeria japonica. The sequence continues at coordinate 194,143,016 of NC_081405.1, read as the reverse complement.
ACTCAGTATTTCATATTAGGACAACAACCACATTGATTAGGCAAGTCAGATAAGGTCTCTCCAATGTTTAGGATACTGAATTCACATTAGACACTCATGGATTACCCCAATTAGACATTGTTCAACTTAATATATTATACAAGGATTGCATACCACAAAGCCATTAGATATGTTTTGAGATGAAAAAGAAGAGTTAAATGGTTTTGGTTAAATGATGATAATTTCTATTTTCAAGTAATTTAATTTGGTATATTATACTGAAATGTGATTTCATAACTAACATTTGAACTTCTAGATAACTAGTTCTATAGCCCGATTTTCTTGCCTACGAAGAAAGACCATGTCAGACAATATCAAAAGACAACAAAATAAGGAGACAATTGCTAGATTGTGGTCTAACTTGAAAAGAAAAGGTGATGGAAAATGTTGTTGTCCGTGCAAAATTTGTAAGGGGTTAAAGACTAGAAGACTTCTAATCAAAACAATGAAGAAACATTGTAGGTTGCATGGTCACATTGAAGGTGGACATGATTATCATCCATTGGTAAGTTTTTCATTATATCATTTTAACAATTTATATACATAATAAATCATGTGATGATGAGATCATGATCATGGTTTATTTATGTTTATCAATTTTATATAGGTCAAGCACCCCGAAGCACATGGTATGGATCAACACAACCCAGAGAATATGGTTTTTGAAGTGGACGAACATGGAGGTGTGAATATCAAAGCTAAAGATAATGATCCCATGGAAGATGATGATCATGAGCCAGAAAACACAATTGAAGATGATGGTACAAATACATTGATCCATGACACATTTAGTACTCGCGTAGCTGATCATGATGATGAAGATGACCTTGATGTTGTTCATGATGTCCCTCTACTTGAGAAGGCATCTGAGGCCCTTTACGAAGGCTCGTGGACAACTCTTCTCTCCGTTGTATTGTTGTTGGTGAACTTGAAGGTTATGAATGGTTTATCCAACATAACAATGTCACATATGTTAAGGTATGTCATATATGTCATAATAAACTGTGAATCATGTTGTACCATTAATATCTTTATATTAACAAATTGTATTTTTTTCTGTAAATTGATAGGTGAGTTTTTGTTACCACCATCAAATATTCTACCTCGCTCATACCGATAATTATCTGTCGTTATGAAAGATATTGGAATGGAGTATCAAGCAATAGATGCTTGTCCCAATGATCATATTATATATCACAAACAACATGAATTTCGAACTGAATGCCCTGAATGTCATATTGGTAGATATCAAACAAATCAAATAACAAAAAGGGTTCCTCTCAAGGTTCTTCGCTATATTCCCATTATTTCACGTATGCAACGATTATTCAAGTGCACTAGCTTGGCACAATTTATGGATTACCATGCATGCAATAGAAGTCGAGATGACATTATTCGAATGTTTATGGATGGCTCAACATTTATGGACATAGAGGAAAAGTGGCCACACTTTAAAGAAGAACCTCGTAATCTCAGGTTTTCATTGGCAGCAGATGGTGTCAATCCATTTGGAGAGATGAGATCTATTTACTCAGTGTGGCCTGTTTTTGTTATCAACAATAACATTCCTCCATTGATGTCAATAAAGAAGGAGCACATAATGTTGGCAATGATTGTTCCAGGTATTTTATCATTAAATATAGTCATCTAAATTTAATTATAAATATTGCAGTAAAATGGTCATAATAATTATGTAATGTTTTTGTTCATTCGATTAGGTAAGTACCAAGTTAAAGATATGAATGTATATATCGAGCCTCTTATCGATGAGTTGCTGGAGTTATGGAATGGTGTCACTATGTATGACGTCTCTAGACCAATAGGACAAAGACAATTTCAATTCCATGCGATGCTTCTATGGACAACACATGATGCCCCAGGGCTAACACTTTTTTGTAGTATGTTATAGTGTTTAAGTTGTGCATGAACATTATAATTCAAAAAATTATCATATTTAATCCAATTATACATTATCTTGTAGGTTTTCAAACAAAGGGAAAATTTGCATGTCCTGTTTGTGGTCCAAAGATGAAATCTCATCATTCAAAAAGTTTAGGAAAGTAGGTGTTTGATGAGTATAGGCACTTTCTCCACAAAAATCATAAGTATCAAAATACTGAAAAACATCTTTTCAATGGGAAAGAAGAGAATACATCAAAGCCACAAAGAATGACACCTCACATGTGGAAGTTGGAATATAATAGAATTAATCATCAAGGTAATGCCATTCCATCTATTGATTTGTCATAAAATGTCTTTTCTATTTTGTTTTGTTTACTGATGATGTGATTGATGATCATGAAGGTCGTGAAGGCATAAATGATCACCTTCCTAAGGGACTAAAAAGTTATCCCTGAAAATTTAGTAGGTTGCCCTACTATGAGCAGTTACAAATTGTTCACTTGTTTGATAGTATGCATATTGGAAAGAATATACCAAAGACAGTATGGAAAATATTGTATGGAAGGCGTGACAAAGAAAAAATTGTAGTGACATTCAGGATTCCAATCATGCAATGATAAATGTCATTCAATCAAATAGCCATGGAGACCAGATTAATATAAGTGAGCTTCCTTGGTTATTAACAGACGAGCAAAGCAATGCTATAAAAGAAGTCATACGAAAAATTTGATTTCCCACAGGATTTGCTGCGAACATAAACAATCTCATATCAAAGAAAAGTGAATTTGGGCCAGGGATGAAAATGCATGATTGGCATACCTTCATTAAGGTAATTCATGTTCTTGTGTTTTTAGTATGTATTTAAGTATTGCGCGTACATGTACTTTTCATTGTATTATGTTACAAAAAAATGAAAAGATAATTTTATAATTGTTGCAGTATGTTCTACCTCTATCTCTCCCAGATGACTTCGACAATAATGTCAAGCAAGTCATATATGATCTTGGAAAATACATGAGGTAAGTAGTGATATTTGTTCAGTTCGTTGTATAGATATTATATTTGCTATTTGTTTTACTTGTTATGTAATATTTTTTTTTGCATCTTGAATATCTTGTAGGTGGTTTTCATGTGAAGAAATCCATAAAGACGATATAAAACATTGGAAGAGAAAAATTCCTCATTTAATGTGTGAAATGCAAAAGTGTCTACCTCCAGCTTTTTTCAATGCACAAGAACACTACCTCATACACCAAGTTGAGGAGATTAAATTGTGTGGACCTGTACACACTAGGTCAATGTGGATGGTTGAGAGGCACTTGAAATTTTTTAAGGCTTTGGTTCGACAAAGAGCACATCCTGAGGGTTCTATGGTGGAGGGATATATGGTATACTAGACTATGGTGTACATTTCTGAATATCTTCCTAAGTTTGCAACAAAGATCCATGTGGATTGCATTTGGGATCCCAACCCCATTAACAAATTTGAAGGGGAGTACTTGATGGGGAAAGGTAGATTGAGGAAAGTGAGAGGTAATTATAAGATGTTATTGTAGTTAATTAATTCTTAATCTTCAAAATAAATCGATTGTAAGATGTCTATTTATTTTTTGTACAGTTGGTCGAGAGTGGGATGCACTACATTTTGTTAGGATTCCCAAAGATACTGAGAAGGGGGGGGGGGGTGAATCAGTATCTGACCAATAATAACAATTTCTTAACTTATAACATGAAAAGCATATTAAAACTATGTACCGGTAAACCATAAATAATGCAACAAATAAGAATAACAACCACAACATGAAAAGCACACCATAAGACAATGTTTTAATGAGGAAACCCAGTGTGGGAAAAACCTTGGTGGGATTTGTGACCCACAATATTCACTTACTGGCCAATAAGAGAATATTACTGCTACAATAGGGGCCTGAACATGCAGGAAGGCCAAGTGCCTAGAGCTCACTGCTCAATTACAAAAGAAGTCACACTGACTTACAAAAATGGATTATACTAATCCAATGTCTTGTATTGCTTCAGATTAGCATCTGCTATGCCAGATTCAATACCGGTTTAAGTTCTGCTACATACATAAACCCTTATCCAATAATTTGCATAATAGGTATGCTACCTTCTATTCATATTTTGCATCATATCATATATTAAATGATCTACAATGATCTCATACATATATGAGTCATATTACAATCCGCCATGTCGTCTTACAAAATATTTTACAATTAATTACAAAATACATTAATACAAAATTGTTGTTGGCCAGGGTGTCAGTAATCTTCCTTTTCGGTGCCAGTGTTTTGTATGTCAGTGTAGAGTCTGCCAGTGACGGTGCTTGTGTTTGTCTGTCGGTATCACATGTTTGTAAGGTTTCCATCAATGACAATACCTTCAATCACATACAATATCTCATTGGAGTGTGCATTTGCCAACAATCTCCCCCTTTGGCATTGATGGCAACACTCATGAGAAAAATTCAAGAATGTATCCAAAAATTAAAGTCCAAAAATTTTGCCAAAAAATGTACCAGATGTGTGCTCCCCCTGAGCAGATGATCTCTATTTTTTTATTTTTCTCATCTCTACTACTCCCCCTTTGACATCAATGACAAAGGTTGTCATTCACTGTCAGTGGAGTCCTACCTAGATTCTTGTAACCAATGGGTTACAATTTAAAAAATATATGTCAAAACCAAATTTAAACCATTACTGAATGATTTGCTGTCTTTTAGTGCATCTTGAGTTCTCTGCACTATACTGGTGAGTATGTGCATTTTCTCTTCCGGTGTCTTAAGTCCGAGAACCAGAGCCTCAGAAATTTCTTTTCTCAAAGAAATGAGGTAATCTAGTTTTGAATCAAGTCTACATTTCAAGTCCTTTGCTTTATCCTTTATTCTTTCTTTGTCCTTCTCTAACTGCTTGATTTTCTCTTCTTGCTCTGCAATCTTCTTCTCTATCTCCAAAAATGAATCCGATGTACCTATCAGATTGTCAGCAATATTGTTAATCTTATCTTGTGCTTTGCTGATTTCCTTGTCTAGATCTTATGTTAAGATATTTGTTTTATAGGAATCTCTATACAGTTTCTTGAAGTCAAGAATTATCTCTCCAAGTTCCGGTAATAGTGTTTCCATTTTCTCCTTATTCTTCTTCACAATTTCCTCAAAGAATTTCTCTTTTTCTTTAATAATTCTTTCCTTGAATGTGTCCTCATTTATTTTATCAATAGTCAATATGCTGCCGGTGATGAAATTAGACAATGTGTCTAGTTGACCTAAAGAATCTTTGTTATCTACAATACACTTTGGTGCTATCAGTTTAAGAATGGGAATTGTGTCATCAATAGCCTTATAGGCTTGTGCATTGCACTCTATGATCTTCTTTATTGAATCCAATAAGACCTCTGTTACATTTGTAGGTCTGAATTCTGCCATAGAGGTACCAGATGTTTGTCCAACTATTTTCACAATAGCCATACTACCAGTTGTAGTAATCACCTTGCTTGGTTCGACCTTTGGTAGGTCAGTCTGAGTTTGCATTTCTACAAACAAAGGTTTGGGCTTTTCAGTTTTGGCCGGTGGTAGTCTCTGTCTGAACCTGTGTTTCAACTTGTACCTGTTCTGGTTTTTCCATCTGTATCTCAGAAGGTTTCTCTGAGCTCTCAACAGCCGATTTCTCAATCTGTGTCTCTATATGCACTTCCGGTTTCTCTATTTGTACCTCTGCACTGTCCATATCTAGTTCTCCTGATTGTTTATCAGTTGTATCTACCAATTTCTCTAATGGTTTACCAGTGGTATCCTCTATCGGTTGGTCTATCTGAGTAGGTTTTTCTATGTTTATATTTACAATTTCATTTACCTCAACCTCAACATCTGCAGCCAGTGACTCAGTAGTCACATCTGTCTTCTTGTCCTCAATAGTTTCTCTGTCAACCACAACATTTACTTCTTCAGTATCTATATTCATAGTGTACAAAACTTCAAACTTGGGATTTGTATCCTCTAATGGAGCCTCCATACTCTTAGTGGCCGGTTGACTATCTGTAGTATCTACCGGTGGAGTATCCGAATGAGGTGGGGTTAAGTTATCAGTTATTTTCAAGCTTGGAGGTCCACCTACCTTACCTTTCCCCTTATCCTTGTCCTTTTGGTATACTTTAATAGTCTTTGGTCTGAGTAATTCTTCCTGTTTTTCTTTTTCCACAAAGAATATATCCCATGCATCTGCTATTTTCTCAGAGACTTCATTCACTCTACTTGTCATTAGTGCTACGTGCCGGTGAGCAATGGAGAATACTATCCGGTTTGCTTCACTAATTAGTTTATCTATTTCACCAGGTGAGTTGACTAGATGTACTACAAGTAATTTTTCAATTATAATTTTCTTGTCCAACTCAATGATGGCTAACCTTCTAGCTTCCAATCTCCTATACACATCATTTGGTATTTCATCAACAACTTCCATCAAAAATTTCTTATATATATCCAAGTGTAAGATTACACTATTCTCTATGCTTTCCTTGTCATCTACAGATAGTGTGTTGTATATTTTGCTAATGTTCTTCAATTTACCATCTTTAGTTATTTCACTTAGAAGTTTATTGAGTGGAGCAATATCTTGTTTACCTTTCTTTTCTTCTTAGGTGTCAACTTCTTTTTCACTGGAGGCCTCACTGCCTCTTGTTTTTGCCTTGTTTTCCTGGGTGTAAGTGAGGGTACCGGTGAGGGGTTTTCTTTTCCTTTCTACCCTTTTAAATACCGCTGGCATATCACTCTCAGAGGAGGTTCCAACCTGTGAAAGATGAGCTTCTGGTTGAAGTCCTTCCAACTCACTTTCCTTTATACCAGTTTGCTTCAAAACATCTTCCTTAATTGCTTTAGCCTATCAAGTTCCTTTTCTTACTATTTCTTAGACCTTCTTAACCCTTTTTCTAGACTGAATTCCACTTTCTATTGTTTCAACATTTCCAAAAACTTTCTCAGTGGGTTCCTTTGGTGCTTCAAGGAGGGCTTTTGCATAAGTTTCAATAATATTGTCATCTGTCTCATAGCCCATTTCGGTTACCAAGATAGTTCTAGGGACAACTACCTCCATCCAGATTTCATCCTTTTTAATTACAAAACAAATTTCTTTCTGATACTTGTCCACAATAGCTTGTGATAGTCTTACTCTAGTTTTCATTCGAGCTTTCAATGCTTGAAAATATTCATTTAAGTTTTTCTCCCGGTTTTCTCCCATATTGTTTAGTAGATCCAATAGTTTCTTTCCTACCGATATGTCAAAGCCAAAATCTCTTGCACCAATACCGAGTACTTGTTTAGTTATGTACAACATTAGACAAACATCTTCCTCTTTCTGCATCTTCTCACAAAGTTCTCTTCTTTTATTCCTTGCTATAGTGTAATTTTCTTGAAGTGCCTGAATGATATCCTGAGCATCCTTCAGATCATCCTCAAGTTTGATATTTTTCACCTTTTCTGCATCATAGTCTAAAAGATTTGTTTCCAATTGATTTCTCAAGTTTTCCATCTCCACTGGTGTCAAGATCTTCCTCAAGTTGTTAGGCTTCTGAAAATAGAGGACCAGGCTCTGATACCAATTGTTAGGATTCCCAAAGATACTGAGGGGGAGGGGGGGGGGGTGAATCAGTATCTGACCGGTAATAATAATTTCTTAACTTATAACATGAAAAGAATATTAAAATTGTGTACCGGTAAACCAGAAATAAAGCAACAAATAAAAATATCAACCACAACATGAAAATCACACCATAACACAATGTTTTAACGAGGAAACCCAGTGTGGGAAAAACCTCGGTGGCATTTATGACCCACAATATTCACTTACTGGCCAATAAGAGAATATTGCTGCTACAATAGGGACCTGTACATGTAGGAAGGCCAAGTGCCTAGAGCTCACTGCTCAATTACAAAAGATGTCACACTGACTTACAAAAATGGATTATACTAATCCAATGTCTTGTACTTCTTCAGATTAGCATCTGCTATGCCAGATTCAGTACCGGTTTAAGTTCTGCTACATACATAAACCCTTATCCAATAATTCGCATAATAGGTCTGCTACCTTCTATTCATTTTTTGCATCATATCATATATTAAATGATCTACAATGATCTCATACATATATGATCATATTACAATCTGCCATGTCAGCTTACAAAAGATTTTACAATTAATTACAAAATACATTAATACAAAATTGTTGTCGGCCAGGGTGTCGGTAATCTTCCTTTTTGGTGCCGGTGTTCTGTATGCTGGTGTAGAGTTTGTCGGTGTTAGTGCTTGTGTCTATTTGCCAGTATCACATGATTGTAAGGTTGCCATCAATGACAATACCTTCAATCACCTACAATATCTCATTGGAGTGTGCATTTGCCAACACATTTGTATATTGCAAACAATCTTGATTGGATGATGGTATGGATTGAACATTGTCAACATTCTAGACGCACGTTAACATGGGAAGGTGTGGCTTCATTGGTTAAAGAATCTCATCGTAATGGAGATTCCAATATTATGCAAAATATTGCATCAAAATATTAATAAATTGCAAACATTTATTTTATCAAACAATGCAAGCAAAATTCACAGTACCAAGCAAAAATGCAGGGCTCTGAATTCAATAGAGAGCCCACAGAAGATGACAAGAGAATTGCCTACCAGCAAGGCTATTTAGCCATGGTTGATCAGCTATGAGAATTGAGTGGGCATACACAACATTCAAGTGCATCCGTCACACAGGTAAATATGCTAAATGGAAATTGTTTCAAATTGAATACTTTACCAATAATCTAATTGATGTTGAGTTCCAACATAAAGTGACTATATTTGTTTTAAATAAGCAAGTAATGATAACAATGTGCATGACATTGGAATGCATCCTGCTAATCGTGAAACACCACCTACACATGAAGGTCCAGATGTGCATCCCAGTAGTGGAGGTATTCATTTGCTATTCAAATTTATTTATTTAGCTATTAATACAATTAAACATCTTAATTTGTAATTAGAGTAGTAATTAATGTAACCTTTTTTGTTAATATTTTAGAGCATGTAGTCGGTGGTGACCAAGTGGAGCATGATCTGGGTACACAACATCAGGAACGTGATGTTCCCCACTCAGGTAAAGAGGACCACTGTTATTCCTTTAAACAAATATAATTGCAATTGGTGTTCAGCATTAATGTAACCTTTAGTATTTCAACTCCAGATGATCTAGAGGGTGTTCAGTATGTTGAGGTTGAGGCTACACAAAATGATGTGGCCCCATCAAGTAAAGAGTGCAACAATTATGTTCTCTAAATTAATGAAATACTTGTAACAATAATAATTTTTTTTTGAATTTAATCCATTTCTTTGTTATTGCAGAGGACCCCCCTTTGCTTCAGTGTCCTCGTCCTCAATATAGGACTAGGCATACATCGAGATCACGAGCAATTGGTGGAACATCTGCAGATGGGGGAAATGATGAAGAAACCGATGTTCCACTTAGTCTTTTCATAGCTTCAAAGAAAAAACAAAAAAAGAAATGATTGTAATGTAACTTATTTGATAATGACTGATTTTTAAGTGTTAGTGAATGTAATTATGTGGTAATTAATGGTTATGGATGATATGTGTTAATTAATATTGATGAATGTTGCGTGTTAATTAATGTTAATCAATGTTATGTGTTAATGAACGTTATGTGATATTAATGAATGAATGCTATATTTTATTAATGGTAGAAAGAATGAATGAATGAATGAATGAATGTTATAAGATGTTAACGGGGAATTTAGAGTGATGTTAGGGGGGGGGAGGGGCCAAATGAGCTTCCACCTTCACGTGGTTGGCTCTGTTAAGTAGAAAATATTAAACTATTCTCGAAACCAAGCGAAGCTCAACAAGATAACACACTTTTCAATATTTCATTATGTTGCACAATTAATCTTATTGAATAATGTATATTGAATCTTAATTGCAGGGTCCAATAGACCCAACATGAACAACAACACCACAAGTTGTTGGGTATAATGAACTCCCATATTGTCTTGTCTGTACACGAACAATATGAGTTGCTTCTAGTGTTGATATCCAAGGCAGGACTACAAAAGTTATGAATATGCCTCATCCTTGTAAGTTTTTTTATTACTTGTAAGTCATGAATATGCCTGATCCTTGTAAGTTTTTTTATTACTTGTAAGTCATGAATATTGCTCTTTAGTTGATTAAAATCATTTCAGTGAATGCAAATCTTGATTATTATAAAGTGATATCTACACTATCAATATCAATTCCAAATTGAAACCCTTTCAGTGCATGCATGTTGTTTGCCAAAATGCCATCTCAAAAGTATCAGTAAACAAACATTGGCATTCACAAAATCAAGAAAGACAAACTGAAAATTAGCAATAGAGCATTCAAGTTAACTATTTGTCAAGAAGCATAGTTGAAAAGGTGCAAAAGAAATTGGTTTCAAAATAGGGGTAGACCATTACAAATTGGCAACTTGGCATCAATTCTCTTCTTACTTCTCCTCAACCCTCTTGCTCTGCACTCTCACTCTCACATTCACAGTTGTCAGCTTCTTGCTCTTTATTTTTGTGAGTTGAAACAAAAATAGGAGGCAGTTTTATAAAGTTGGTGGGGTTTGGGTGGGGCCCATAGGCTGTGAGGGTTTGACCTTGGGCATGGAGTTTGAAAAAAAGTTCTAATTTTTTTTAAATCACTTATGGGTTGTTTGGCCATGGGAGATGCTTGGATGTCCCTGAGATGGTTAGGAGGCTCTTGGGAGTCAAACGTCTCAAGGATTTCCTAGAGATGTCTCAAAGATGATGGCATTGGATTGTACTGGGGCGGCAAGGGGACGTCCCATCCAAGTCCCTATATTCTGAAGGTGTCCCCATTTCAAAAACACAGTTTTGGGGGAGGAAATGTCCTTGTGGAACATTGGCTCCAATACATACGTCTTGGTATGATTTTTTAAATAAGACACCAGAATTCATAAAAGAATATCTTTAGAATCTATATTAATCAATAAAAGATGTTTCTAATTCAATGTATGTACCAAACCCTATTACCAACAATATAACAGCCCTATCCTACAAATTGGACTGGTTAATTTTCTCCAATCAAACAAACATGTAATCACTCCATAAACTAGGTACATTAAGCACACATAGAATTATAAAATAACTAACTATGATACACCAATATGTGAAAGTTTAATGACCTAGATATTAGGACTGCAAAATAATATATTGTATCATATTCCTAAAATAACCCTTTTTGTGTGACATGTGAAGTACAATACACAACTAGGAATTATGTTGAGTCAAATGCAAAATCGGTACTAACCATGGAAGTTGAGGATAAATCATGAACAACATATCCGAAGCAACACAAGAATGACTCAAGTGCAGATGAATGCTAGGAAATAAAGTGGAAAACAATGCAAAATTAGGTAAGAAACTAGGTGACAATAAACCATGAACAGCTTGAAATAATCTATAATTAATGATCTATGTGATCCATCAACCTATGACTATGAAACGTAATCTGCAAACAATAAACTTGTGGACCATTAAGAACAAGAAGAAACTTGTTAGTAGATCTGCCATTTCTTGTCAATCAATCATCAAAGAACTTGTGATCTTCCATGCACCATGTATGTCGTATACCATATCTATATACAAACATTTTGTATCGAGTAAACTACATTTATTGATTCATTGAACTTGTTTTGGTTGGATCCAAACACCATGGAGACATAACCATTAATCCTAATAAACTTTGAACCATGGAGTGCAAACTAAATGGAATCATGTCCAAAATTTTGGTTAAAACAATCTAGGGAAAATAGTGGGATTCCAATTATCCATCTCAAAACACCATCATTGAAACTTCCATGTTCAATATACAGAAAAAAATCTATTTTTTTAACCATTTTACTCATCAATATATTTTTTTGCTAAATAAAAAATGGATTTATATTAAAAGAGATAAATATTACAAAACCATTTCAGCACAGTTTATATCCCTATCATTTATCACTATTTCTTTTTGACAGATTGCTGCCTTTTTCCAGTGGCAGTGTTGTAGTATTGATTAATGTGCTACATCATAATGTGATCAACTTAAAAGAAGTACTAAATTTTGTAGGTCCTGGAGACAACTGAGAGGGGGGGGGGGGGGGGGGGGTGAATCAGTTGTCTAATAAATTCAAACCAAAAACTTATTAACCAACTTAATGCTTAATACCGGTAAATCAGTTAAGTATGCCGGTAAACAATGTTAATAGTAAATTGCTATACCAGTAAGAATTAATGCATGAAACATAAGCACAAAGTCATCCACAACACATGACACCAATATTTGTACGTGGAAACCCTATAAGGGGAAAAACCACGGTGGGAAATCTTACCCACAATTAGATGATACTACTACAGATAGTAAGCGTACAAAAGGGGTCTGCACATGCAGAAAGGCCAACAGCCTAGAGTTCACTGCTCAATCACAAATGGGAGTCACACTGACTACAGTTGGATGGTTAAATCCAATAAGAATGTACTGCACAAAATAGCATCTTCATATGCTGGATTCAGTACTGGTGTAATGCTGATATGCTTCTACAAAAACCTAACTTCACCTTCAAATGATGTCTTCGTGTATGCCTCTTCTTTATCTCGCATATACCTTTTCTTAAATCTTTTTCACATTCCACACTTGATCTTACAAATAAGATCTTACATTTATACCATACCCTAAGACCAATTTTAGTAGGTTGGCTCTACAAGATATTACAATAAAAACATTTTACAAATAATACAATATCCGATGCAATAACCGATTGAACATGTCAGCTTAATGCATTTACAACAATAATAATTCATCTCCATAGCATGCCATGCTAATCTGGAAAACCTGCCAGTGTAACCCTAGATAACTTGGACCTATTTGCCGGTAAGAGCAAATATGCAAATAAGAATATACCAATGATTATTACTTCAAAATAAAGTGTCCACATGATGTCTTCGACATTACCAAGTGTCTTCCATGTCATTCCAAGTACCGGTGAACATTATATCCCATCGGTTAATCATATACCGATAACTGTTGTACAGTTTACTATTTATCGGTGAATGTTGTTGGATCTCCAAAGTAGGTGTATTTAGTAGGTGTTGACATCAATGACAAAACCATACCAAAATACCAACAATCTCCCCCTTTGGCATTGATGGCAACACAAGATGGAAAAACCATCAAAGTGCCAAAACAGAAATGCCAAGTGTAAAACCAACAATCTCCTTAAAGTGACAATCTCTCCCCCTGGAAGCAACATGAGTTATTTTATGTTATCCCGTACCAATTTTCACCATAGATATCTCTCCTCAATTGATAATGTGTTTTTCCATATATCTCTCCCCCTTTGACATCAAATGCCAAAGCTACAAAATTTGAAGTCCATACAAAAATACCAACTACTCCCCCTAAGAAGTAGCTTCCTCATCAAATACCGAAATAAAAGATTTGTCCATTTAATTCTGTCGGTTGATGACAATCATCAACTGTCTAAGTCTCTACCGGTGGAGGGATGACTCCGAGCTGATCTCTAAGATACTCAAAAGTTTCCTTAGGCAAAGGTTTTGTGAAAATATTTGCAAGTTGTTCTTTAGTATTCACATAAACCAGTTGTATCTCCTTTTCTTCAACTTTTTCCCTTAGAAAATTAAGTTTGATAGAAACATGTTTTGTTTTAGAATGTAATACTAGATTCTTAGATATATCAATTGCTACAGTGTTATCACAATATATAGTAATAGGTTCCTTGCATTTTACCTTTATGTCTTTCAATATTTGCTTAAGCCAAAGTACTTGTGTATAGTTTGTTGCTGCTGCAACATATTCTGATTCTCCTATTGATAAAGATGTACAACTCTATTTCTTACTTAACCAAGAAACTAATCTCTTTCCAAGAAAGACTGCTCCTCCAGTGGTGCTTTTTCTATCATCCACATCTCCTACCCAATTTGCATCTGTGTATGCACATAGATCAAAATTTTCATTTTTAGGATACCATAATCCAAGATTTGTTGTGCCTTGTAAGTACCAAAAAATCCTTTTTACTGTTGATTCATGATTTTCCCTAGGATTACTCTGAAATCTAGAAACTATACATACTGCATTCATAATATCAGGTCTGGTTTGTGTCAAATATAGTAAACCTCCTATCATAGATTTGTATCTAGTTGGATTAATAGGTGTAGATTGATCCCTTTGAGATAATTTGTCATTTGTAGTCATAGGTGTGCTTACCGGTTTAGAATTCTCCATCCCAAATTTCTTAAGTAGTTCTTTCAAGTACTTAGATTGACTCAAAAATATGCCTTTATCAGTCTATAAAATCTGCAATCCTAAAAAGAATTTTATTTCTCCGATCATAGACATTTCAAATTCTTGCTGCATTTCAAGAGAAAATTCTTTGTATAATTCATCTTCTCCTCCAAATATTATATCATCAACAAATACTTCAATAATCAAGATGTCATCATTAGTTACTTTGTAATATAAATTGCTATCTGCATTTCCTTTAGTAAAACCAATCTTTAAAAGATACTTATCCAATCTTGCATACCAAGCTCTTGGAGCTTGTTTTAATCCATACAAAGCTTTTCTTAATCTACAAACCATATCATTGTCATCTGTCAAGAAAAATCCATCAAGTTGTTCAATATAAACTTCCTCTTCAAGATCTCCATTAAAAAATGCATATTTAATATCCATTTGATAAACTTTGTAATCCTTGTGAGCTGGGAAAGCCAAGAATAATCTAACTGCCTCAATTCTGGCTACCGGTGCAAAGGCTTCATTGTAATCAACTCCTTCTTTTTGAGAATATCCCTTACACACTAGTCTTTCTTTATTTCTGACAACCTTACCATCTTCATTGAGTTTCTTTCTAAATACCCATTTGGTTCCAATTACATTTTTATTTTTAGGCCGAGGAACAAATGTCCAAGTATTTTTTTTTTCAATTTGTCCTAATTCTTCTTCCATAGCTTTAATCCAAAATTTATCTTCACATGCCTCATTGATAGATAATGGTTCAATTTGAGAAATAAGACATACCTCTTCATTTGCCAATCTTCCTCTTGTCATGACTCCTTTAAATTTGCTTCCAATTATCTGATCTTCAGAATGATTCAGTCTTACATACCAAGGTGTCTTAGTCTGTTGTTGTTCTTCAATTACTGTGGAATCCTCTGATGATACCAGAGTAACTGGATCATCATTTTGTACCGGTGGATTTATTGTAGGTTCATTTGTCATAATTTCTATTCCCGGTTTAGAGTCTATATACCTTGAAGTTCCTCTGAATTGTTCATCAATCTTTACATTTGTACTCTCAACAATTTTCTGTAATCTTTTATTAAAACATCTATATGCTTTACTCTTAGATGAATAACCAAGAAATATTCCTTCATCACTTCTAGGATCAAACTTGCCAATATACTCATCTCTTCTAATATACTTCCAAAAATTATGAAATACTTAAGAGTAGGAGTATTACCAAACCATAGTTCATGAGGGGTCTTACCGGTTTCACCTTTGATGTGAACTTTGTTGAATGTATAGATAGCAGTGCTTACTGCCTCTCTCCAGTACACATGTGGTAGATTTGCTTCTGATAACATACTTCTTGTTGCATCCAAAATAGTTCTGTTTTTTCTTTCAACAACTCCATTCTGTTGTGGTGTCCGAGGTGCTGATAACTATCTTTTGATTCCATTTACTTCACAGAATGTATTAAAATCTTTAGATGTGAATTCTCCTCCTTGATCTGATCTTAAACATTTAATTTTCTTACTGGTTTCATTTTCAACCATTGCTTTGAATAGCTTGAACTTCCCAAGTGCTTCTGATTTTTCTCTGAGAAAAGTAACCCAACACATTCTAGAATAACCATCAATAATTAGCATGAAATATCTATCACCTTGTAAGCTTTTATTTCTAGCTGGACCACATAAATCAGTGTGAATTAAATCAAGGGCATTATTGGATTTTTCTGGAATACTTTTGAAACTAGCTCTAACTTGTTTTCCAAATTGACATTCCTTGCAAATTGTATTCTGAGGTTTCACAATTTTAGGTAGATCTCTAACTTCCTTAGAAGTACTGATTTTTACCATGCAATCAAAATTTGCATGACATAGTCTTTTATGCCATAGCCAACTTTCATCTATATGTGCAATTAAGCATGCCTTTTCACTGTTATTCAAATTAAAGATATTACCTCTAGTCTGATTACCGGTTGCAATTTCCAAACCAGTTCTATTCATGATTTTGCATTTTCCATTTTTAAATTGTAACTAAAAACCTTTCTCAACTAATTGACCAACACTTAAAAGATTATGTTTTAATCCTTCAACATAGTAGACATTTTCAATGTTATGTTTACCATCAAGAGATATTGAACCCTTACCTTTGATTAAATAGGCTTTGTCATCTCTGAATCTTACTAAACCTCCATTGTATTCTTGAAAGTTCAAGAATTTACCTTTGTCTCCAGTCATGTGATGTGAGCATCCTGAGTCAGTAATCCATTCATCCTTTGATTCAACTTTAGCTCCTAGGGCTTGTTCTACCGGTTGAGCAATAGGTACCGGTTGATCTTTTGTTATAGCAACAAAGACCCATCCATTGTCTACTGGATCCTCATCAGAATCATCAGTCACACCTTCATCAGCAATGTAACAAGATTTATCTTTGTTTTTCTTAAATCTGTATCTTTGATATTCAGGATTAGGTTTGTATGTTCTTCTAGCTTCTTCTCTTAGTCTAGCATGTCTATCAGGGCATCTTGAAGCCATATGACCAATCTTATTGCAGTTAAAACATTTAAAGGGTGCTTTACCTTCATACTTACTTCCAATTGGGCCTTTTGGCATTTTTCTTGCAAATAGTGCTTCAAGTTCTTCAAGCTCTTCATTCTCCTTCCTAGTTTCTTCAAGTTCTCTTGCATAAAAGGCTCTCTAGTCTGATTTGTCAAAGGATGGAGCAGATGATGTTGATGCTTTGAAGGCCAAATCAGTTTTTATAGTAGTAACAGGACCAAATTCCTCAATTTCAAAAGCTAAAAGTTTTCCAATCAATGTATCCCTAGTTACTAATGTATTAGGCATTGTTCTCAACTCATTTATAGCAGTAACCTTCATTTTATATGCCAATGGCAAACCTCTTAAGATTTTTGAAACAATCTCATCTTCACTAAGGTTCCTCCACAACATTTGATACCCAAAACAATTTCATTTACTCTTTCCATAAAAGAAGAAATCCTTTCATCTTCTTCCATTTTCAGATGTTCATACCTGACTCGGAAGCTTTCAAGTTTTGCAATTTTGACTGTGGAATCCCCTTCATTCAGTGTTTCCAAATGATCCCAAATAGCTTTTGCAGTGGACCTATATGATAATCCCATGATTTGTTGATCTGATAATGCGCTCAAGAGTGCTTCTCTTGCTTTGCAATCATTTTCTTCATCTTTAGCTAAAGTAGTGGGAGCAGTCTGACCAGCTACAGTAGCAGTATAACCATTCTTAGTAACTTCCCAGATGTCTTTACCAATGCAATTCAGATGTGTCTCCATTCTGATTTTCCATATCCCATAGTTGGTTCCATCAAGTTTAGGACTATCCTTTCTAAAATAATTAGTAGACATTGGCTCTCATCAAGTTGTTAAACTTCTACAAAAAGAGGACTAGGCTTTGATACCAATTGTAGGTCCCAGCGACAACTGAGAGCGGGGGGTGAATCAGTTGTCTAATAAATTCAAACCAAAAACTTATTAACCAACTTAATGCTTAATACCGGCAAATCAGTTAAGCATGCCGATAAATAGTGTTAACAGTAAATTGCTATACCGGTAAGAATTAATGCATGAAACATAAGCACAAAGTCATCCACAACACATGACACCAATATTTGTATGTGGAAACCCTGTAAGGGAAAAAACCACGGTGGGAAACCTTACCCACAATCAGATGATACTACTGCAGATAGTAAGTGTACAAAAGGGGTTTGCACATGCAGAAAGGCCAACAGCCTAGAGCTCACTGCTCAATCACAAATGGGAGTCACACTGACTATAGTTGGATGGTTAAATCCAATAAGAATGTACTGCACAAAACCGGTGTAATGTTGATATGCTTCTACAAAAACCTAACTTCACCTTCAAATGATGTCTTCGTGTATGCCTCTGCTTTATCTCGCATATACCTTTTCTTAAATCTTTTTCGCATTCCACACTTGATCTTACAAATAAGATCTTACATTTATACCATACCCTAAGACCAATTTTAGTAGGTTGGCTCTACAAGATATCACAATAAAAATATTTTACAAATAATACAATATCCGATGCAGTAACTGATTGAACGTGTCGGCTTAATGCATTTACAACAATAATAAATCATCTCCATAGCATGCCATGCTGATCTGGAAAACCTACCGGTGTAACCCTAGATAACCTGGACCTATTTGTCGGTAAGAGAAAATATGCAAATAAGAATATACCAATGATTATTACTTCAAAATAAAGTGTCCACATGATGTCTTCGACATTACCAAGTGTCTTCCATGTCATTCCAAGTACCCGTGAACATTATATCCTGTCGGTTAATCATATACCGGTAACTGTTGTACAATTTACTGTTTGCCGGTGAATGTTGTTGGATCTCCAAAGTAGGTGTATTTAGTAGGTGTTGACATCAATGACAAAACCATACCAAAATACCAACAAATTTTACCTGATATTTCTTTTAAATTGAGGGGTGAATTAGCTATATCCTCTAAACCAAGCATTATTTTATCATATTTATTGTCAACATTCTTTCAATACCTATTTGTGAATATTTAGGGTGACATGATTAGCATCCTCCCCTTTCTACAAAATTATTGATTACATGAAATGGATTTTTTATGTCATTTTGCAATATACCATGGTTGTATATGTTTATACGTAAAGTTATGAATCCAAAATTGTCAAATAGATGTTACATAGATAACAGTCTTTCCTTCTTGCTATCTATTATGCACAATGGAAAAGTTTCCATTGTCCTTTAATTCTCGTATACATTACTTGAACCCAATCTATGTGTCTTTATGGTCGAAGTCATGGAATTTCAGCAATTTAATTCTTAGTATATAACAATAGCCTATTAGCAAAATGACTCTAGCGAAGACAAATTTGAAAGAATTCATAAAACAAGAGTTGTCAATGACATATACTGGCGCTTGAGTTTTATGTTTCTTTTGTTATAGGCTCCTTTGATGTAAGGGATAAAGAGGATCGACGGATACGAAGATGGTTTAAGAAGGGAGATATGATTATCCTCCCAGGAGGAATCTATCATCGATTTACCCTCGACACAAACAACTACATTAATGTAAATGCTCTTTTATCTCAAGGACACTCACTATAAATCATTTCTTATATGAACTAGAGGATATTATTATTATTTCTTTGACTTTTATCGCAGATCCTGAGGCTTTTCCAGGGTGAGCCATTTTGGACAACATACAATCATCCTTGTGAGGAGCATCCTGGTAGGTAAGAACCCTAATACTTGTAAGACCAAGATGAGAATTTCAATTTGATTGTTTTCAAGAAAACCTGAACATTCTAGTTTTACATATAAAAATGACATATTTTTGTGATGGCATGTTCCAATATGTATTTTATTTTGATAGATTGGTTGTAGGTTCTAGAGAGGACCCACTTCCAAACAAATAAAGTTGTTATAAATAGGCTATTGGTGAAGAATAACTGAAGAAAATCAATGAAAACCCACATCAATAATAACCAACATAGTCAAAAACATTAATCTAAAGATTCTTTTTAGCCCTCACCTTTCTTGACAACTTATTTATCTTTTGACAACACCAAACTGCTTGAGAAGGATCTTCTTACTCAAAGAAAAAATGTGATAAAAAACAATTGTCCAATCACTCGCATCAACATCAATCATGCCATAATTTGATGTTGCAAGATCCAAGATGGATATTGCATAACATAGAGAAGTCATCATTTGAAGGAAACAAGAACCCAGTGAAGACATTAAGAGGGCATGAAGGCACAACCAAAGGCCATTGAGTAGAAGGCAAAGGAAAAATCTTGGAAACAAGAGGAGGAGCACTTGGAGAAGAAGGTAGGGAAAATAGCAGTCCGACCAATAGAGAAGCTGAACTCTGAGGGCAAACTACCAGAGATAGCAAGAAAATCTCCAGCCAAAGGAGGGGAGACAAAACCAACAATCTCTTCTTAGGGAGGAGCTATAGACCCCAAATATGAAGAAAGAAACAGAGCTAAAGTAAGAGAATTGGATAATAACAAGAATGTAAAGTGCACCCCTAATTTGCTAACCAATTTTTTTTCACTTTTTCGTAATTTAGTTTTCAGACATTATAACAAACACTTGACATGTAAATTACTCAAATAGTATGCTCTACAAAATTCTATAGCCAACCCTTTTTTCCAAAATACAAACAATAGGCATTACATTAAATAGTTTGCTTGCAATTCAGATCACAGTGTTTCTGATTTGAAACAAGTTTATTGATGTCTGAGTTCTAATGATATTGCATGTACTGAATTCGAGATTGTAAACCCAAATATCATTCATGGATAAAAATTGTTAGGAAATATATTATTAGTGTGAATTTTGTTACAATGGTTATGAGTTGTTTTAAACAACTGACTAATTCTAGAGTTAGGTAAAACTACATGGAGAAATTTGTCAACCATTCCTTCATTTAAACCAAGCAGTAAACCTTTATGTATATGTATATGCATATGCATATGGATATGTATTTTGAAAAGTACTCCCTTAATTTAAAAATTATTAACAATCAAATGGTTGTACTTAAATCAGTTGAGCATAATTGGTGAGGGTGATGATATGTTTCTTGATTATAACACCCACAAAATGCTCAAAATTAAGTGAAAATGTTTAATGAATACACAAAACTATATACATACGCATATACATATGCATATGTATGCATATCCATATGCATATGCATATACATAAAGGTTTACTTGGTTTAAATGAAGGAAAGGTTGACAAGTTTACGGTGATCTCTTCGTGACCACAACACAATTAGGACAATGATCTCAAACACACTTTTTACCATTCTCTTGGTGATTGTGCCCAATTGTGTATGTCTTGCTTATGTATGAAAGTGGCATTTTGCAACTTTCCACCGACGATGTATTTGAGATGTCTTTCTTTTAGATATGGCATGAGCTTAGTCCTAGAATGAGACTAGGGAGTTGGACCATCTCAACCATGGTGCGCCTGATCATATTAGCTTGAAACCATGCACCTCATATTAGCCTCAAACCTATGCCCCCTACTGGTAGGTGGTGGGGATAGAATATCATTCGCTGTACATATTATCATCGTCGGAATTATGACGAATACCAAGCTTTCCACCAATGATGAAATGGTGGACATACACCATTCTCATCAGTGAAAATGTTCTCGAGTCGTCGCACTTTCGACTCAAACTACACAAACATTTGACGAGGATGTTGTACGTGTGACGACACTTCGTAGTCGGATGGTCGTTGATTCTCCTGAATGGACCGACGACACAAGCATCAGACAAATAGCATCACCATCGGTGCGAAGTTCTAAATTGTTGTCATCTTTGCGATGAAATCTACTGAAGCATCCGACGGGGATGCTGCATGTCTGACGACTTTTTTGACCGGAAGAGCGATCATGCCAACCATCGGCAGAGTCCATGGGATTGTCGTATTTCCAACAGTCATGGCATCATCGACAAATCCGATGACGAGCTTTCAACAACTACTTTTGTCGGCACTCTGACGAAAATTAGTCGTAATTCCAACAATCGGTCGTCAGAAATTAGCTCCGAATGTACTAGTGAAAGCTTTTACAAAAAATAGAGAAGATCAAAGCACACAAAGAGGATTGTGCAGCAAAATGGGTTTTTTTAATAGAGTTAGTAGCTTGTGGATCTGTCAATCTACGTTTGTTAATTACACCTCATACTACTAGGTCAGATAATTGCAAAGATATAATGTCATGAAGCATGATTGAGGAGAACTTTTCAAGCAGACCCTCTATAGAAAAGATGCTTGTAATTGATTATGTTTGAAGCTCTTCCTCATTGTCCCACAAGTTCCTCTTGTAATTATTGTAGGTTGCATCCCTTTTCTATTTGGAATGTATTTTGGAAAATGGCCTATCTTTATACATGTAAGTTTGCTACTATAGTCAAGCATAAATTCCTCTTTGCTCATTGTTGGGTTTGAGCATGGCTTCCCTACTTTGAAATTTCATAGCAATGTTGTGATTTATCAAGGCTATCATCGTTCCAAAATCATTTTGTTCATAGTTGGGTTGAGCATAGCTCCCCCATTTTGTTTTTATGCAACTTTGTTGTGGTTGAGTTATGTTCCCATAACTCCAAACTCATGGTTTTTAGATTGAGTTTTCTTGTCTCTTCTTATTAGATTGAGTTTTTCTCTTTGTTTAGTTGTTAGGTTCTTTAGTTTGTCATATCTTCCTACATATGTAATTCTCTTTTTTCTTTATTATATAATATGTGTGCTATGTGCTTTGCCTATAAAAATAAAATTAAAAATTAAAAATTAAAAAAAAAACTAATAATACATACTAAACTTATTAAGTTAACTAATTAAACAAAAAAGTAAATATAATTTTATAATGTATTAGGATTGAAATATTAATAAAATATGTACTTATAAATATAATTAATATGTTACAAACAATATTAAGAAAGATAATATTAAAAATTAAAAATTATTATAAAATTGAAAGTAAATATAGTTAAATTTTTAAATAAGCTAAATTTAAAACATGAGACCAACTTTAAAAAGTTTAAAATTTAAAATGAAACGGTTAAAAAGGTTTAACATTTTTTAATTTTGATTATGTAAACTTTTTATCATCTTTTTGATATCATAAACTATGAAATGGATATTATAAAGGAAATTTTTTAAATATAAAATATTAATAATAAAGAGTTTTCTAAAATATTATAATAATAATGAGTATTTTTAATGTTATTCAAATTTATATAAAAAATTTAGTTATAGATATGAGATTTTTACATGTTATTTAAAAAATAATGAAAGATTAAATAATTTTTTTCTTTCAATTGCAATATAAAGTAACTTTCAACTCAACAAATTTAAAGTCAAAATGATAATAACAAGAAGCAAATATAAAGTTACGTGTTAGCAAACAATTGTCACTACATGTTGGCATTGTGTTGTCATTGATGTCAACTGGCATAGAAGGACAACCGATATGGGAGTATTGTTGATATGCAGTCATTGATGTCAACTAGTGTTGTAGGTCACTGGTAAGGAAGAGAATGTCATTCAGATGAATGACCACTGGAGTCACCGGTACACAAGTTAGTGTTTGACTTGTGTGGATGAAATGGACAGGTTACCGGTACAGTCTATCACCGGTAAGGAAAGGATGTCAACTGGTAAGAGTTGTGTTGATAGTGAGTAGTTGCTAACCGACAAGCTTATGAAAAGTGTACAAGTAGGATGAGCAAGGTGGCTTGAGCTATTGTTTGTGATGAAGAGGCAGAATGTTACCTAAATCACTAGTATGATGTGTGGATGCAAAACAATGGGACTCCCACCGGATAAAGATGCAGTCACCATGTGAAGAGATGACTAACAGTGAATGTGCCCACACCCGATCACATGTGCCTATTTGAAGATATGTTGCACAAACAGGGAAGCCACATGAGGGTCAATGCAAGAAGATGAGTCCACTTTTTGGCCAAAAAGTGAAAGTGTTTTCCCTGATTTTCAGATTTTGTCTCATTTGAGCTTAAATTTTGAAACACTTAGAGATTGAATCTTGGAAAAAGTCAGTAATATAAAAGATAGCCCTCTGAATGTACTTTCCAAATATGTAATTTATTTTAATAGCCACATAATAAAAAATAACTTTTTGAATGGAGTTCTGAAAACTATGTTTTAAAAATGCCTGTTTCAAGACCATACCATGCATGTGTACGACCCACACTTTTTGAGACAATTAAAATTATTTTCTTAAACCGTTTTGGGAAATGGTTTGTAACACACTGAAGATTGATAAGCATATTTTTCTGTATTTTTTTTTCTAATATTTTTTTTTTAATTAATTTTTGAATGGTCGTAATTATCTTTTTAAAAATTTGACGTGTACGACCCAAATAATTTGATGTAAACTTAACATTTTTTGATTTTTTTTTTTTAAATACAAAATAATTTTGTGAAGATTGATGACATATAATTTTTTTTCCAAAATTCTTTAAAATAAAAAAGTTATTAAATTAACAAAATTAGTTAATATTTCAAATTTATGGACCCGATTTAGTATAAATTAAATGAAAAATAGTTAAAATAATCAATTTTTAAATAAATTTACATATTTAGAATCTAGACAGTATAATCTGAAATGGGTTTTAATTTCGTATAAAAATTCTCTGATTAGAGGCGCGTAAACTATTTCTAAAGTTCATATTTGTTCTTTCATTCATGGAGATTTGAATTTACAGGTTCATGTCTCAGGTGTGGCCATCCCAAGCCTATCCCGAGCCTAATCCCGAGCCAAGTGGCGGGTTGTGGAATCAACTTCCACAAAATGGGCCCCCGTTTTCACACAAGGGCGGCTTGCTGGAAAAAAAGGAAAAATGCGATTTAGAAATGGTGGCCCGTTTTTAAAAACAGGCCCCCGTTTCTAAAAAACGGACCCCGTTTTGTTTAAAAGCGGGGCCCCGTTTTAGAACAAAATGGGGGCCTATTTTTTTTTGCTTCGGACCCCCGTTACATTTCAGCTCGGGACCCTGAAGCATAAACGGGCCCCCATTTTTTGAAAATGGGCCCCCGTTTATAAGAGCGCATTTTCCAATGCACGAACTTTCGTGAATTTGTGACTCATTACCTTGCACTTGCCCATGAGTGCATTGTAGGATGCAGATGACAAGGATTCACTACCACCGATAAGAGGAGCCTATCTCCTATTATGCAAAGTGTGCATCATAGTTATGTGAGATAAGGAAGAAGAGGTAAAGGCAGGTGTTTGAAGGCTCACACTGGATTTACCGGTGAATCAAAGGGATGCCTCAAGTGCATGAAATCAGAGATATGCACTGGACCGACAGAGAAGGCATGTTGAGTTGCTGGGATAGATGAAGTGTGATGGGTTTGCCACTTTGACAACTTGGTTGAGATATGGTCTAGGTTGATGAAGAAGAAAACAATGTTGAGAAGCTGCAGACAGAGGACAATGGTCGGATTGAAGATGGAGTCAGTTGAAGGATGATGACATGGTGTCATCAAGGTGTTTACCGATATGTATGTCCACTAGTAATATGGACAAGGTGCAAGATGCAAAAGACTCCCATTTGATGAAGATGTGCATAAGGAAGGTTAGCAAGAGTGTTGACCGGTTGAGTGTTCCACTAGAAGACAAGCAGAGTGCAAGGATAATGATAGACTGGTCAAGGGTTTAACCGACAGGGATAGTAACCTGGTAGAAGAACATGGTAATGGAGTTGGTCGGTGATCCCATCCATACCGACACAGATGATCCAGAAAAGGTGGATGCCAACATAGTTACCACATGGAGGTGAAGTGGCATGCATGCATAGGTCGGTGTGTTGAGTTGGTGAAGTGTCAAGCGATGAGGTAGTTGGCAAAAGGTCAAAATTTATGTCGACTGGGTGATTCATGGGATGTGCATCAGAGGTTTGCGGCCCGAGGTCAAACAGACAATAGAGATCCAACACAGACTGTTGAGAAGATCGAGGCAGGTAAGGGGAACCACAAAGCCATTCTTGTTGATCGACCAAGAAATCTATCAGCAGGTTAAAAGCAGGTTTCTAAAAATAGAAGGTGTGATTAGGAAGGCACGCCAATGATAGGATTGATTGATGAGTTACAGTTCATTAATGTGTTGGCATATGGACACTCCAATGAGACATTGTATGTGATTGAAGGTTTTGTCATTGATGGAAACCTTGCAATCCTATGGCACTAGCAAGACATCATACCGACAAAGCATTACACAGGCAAGACAGTGCACCGGCATCAACAAGATCACTCTACACCGGCACTGACATAGAAGAAAAGATGTATACCGGCATAGAGGTCGACAGGACTTTTGATATGTAATATTTTGTTTATTATTGTAAGCCGACTTGGCAAATTGTAAAATGACTCTTGTATATAAAGGAGATCATTGTAGACATTTAGAGAGGTAATGTAGCGAGCATAAAGAAAATTATTAGGCAGGCCTAATGTGTGAATTATAGGTCAAGGGTATATGTAAAGAACAGAGTTAGAACCAATACTAAATCTAGCATTGGAGATGCTATTGTAAAGCAGTACAAGTCATTGGATTAGTATAATCCTCATTGTAAGTCAGTGTGACTTCTCATTGAGCAGTGAGCTCTAGGCAGTTGGCCTTCCTGCATGTGCAGGCCCCTATTGTAAGTAATATTCTCTTATTGGCCAGTGAGTGAATATTGTGGGTCACAAATCCCACAGAGGTTTTTCCCACATCGGGTTACCTCGTTAAACATCTTTTGTTATGGTGTTCTTTTCATGTGGATGTTTATGATTTTGTTTATTGCATTAATTCTTGCATACCGGTATACTACTATTTTATGTTCTACATGTTTTAACTTAAGAAATTCTTATCACCGGTTAGATACTGATTCACCCCCCCCTCTCAGTATCTGTGGGAATCCTAATAATTGGTATCAGAGCTTGGTCCTCTATTTTCAGAAGCCTAACAGCTTGAGGGAGATCTTGACACCGGTAAAGATGGAAAATCTGATGAAGCAACTTGAAGGAGCTCTTACTGACTATGATGTAGAGAAGTTGAAAAATATCAAATTAGAAGATGATTTAAGAGTAGCTCAAGATATCATTCAGGCACTTCAAGAAAATCTTACTGTTACAAGAAATAAGAGAAGAAAACTTTGTGAAAAATTGCAAAATGAGAATGATGAAAAGGAATCTTTTAATGATATGATAAGCAAGCTGAAACAAGAGATCATGACAACAAAAAATGAAATGAAGGATATGACTATGAGATTTTGCAAAGAGATTGAGGACGGAAAGAAGAATGAAGAAGAATTGACCAGAAGACTAAGTAATGCAGCAAATGAGAACACAAGACTTAGCTATGAAAATGACATGTTAAAGACAAATCTGATGCATACTCAGAATGACTCAAATGAACTAATGAGACAAAAAGAAATCTTGGAAAGGGAATTGGAAACTGCAAATCAACATAAAGAAAAATTCAAGAAAAGCTCAGAAGAACTTGGTACCTTATTGAAGAATCAAAAACCTAAAGGTGACACTTCTGGAATTGGCTTTGAAGTTGGTGAAAGCTCCGGTACTACAAATACATAGGATCATAACAAACCGGTAAGACCACCTAATGCTTATAAATTCAATGGAAAATGCTTTAACTATAATAAGTATGGTCATAGGGCAAATGAATGTAGATCTAGGAATTATCAGAATATCAATACACCCACCGGTCAATGTTCCAAATGCAACAAAGTTGGTCATAACTCTAAAAACTGCAGAATGAATGTGAGATGTTATGTTTGTGGAAGATTTGGACATTTATCTAATCAATGCAGAACACAAACCAGCATAGGTTATGGGAAAGCTATTCAGAAAAAAAAATGTAACTTGTTATGCATGTAACAAGATTGGGTATATTGCTAAATTTTGTAGAAGTAAAGGTACACCAGTAGACAACAAAGGTGCTAGCTTGAAAGGAAAAGAAAAGGTTGAAGAGGTTAAGAAAGAATTCTCAAAGCAATGGATTAGAAAAGATGATCTAAACATTGGGAATACTCCTCCACCGGTAGAACCAACAAATGCTTCACTGGCAGGACAGAGTGATGCTTCACTAGCAGGACAGAGCAGTGCTCCACCGACAGGGAGTTCTTCATCTAATTGAAGAAAATTTCCTTGAGGGTTTGGCAATCTAATGACACATGTGCTATGATTCCCTCGGTTAGAGATAAGAAGTGGAAAATCACTTATTACCAGCAAACAATGTTAAGTGAATACTTAATCGGCATGCAATTAATGTGGTAGATAGCAAAAAAGACTTTATAAAATAAGGTTTTGGCTCCATTTCATTTCACCATGATTTCAAACTTTTAGAGAAGCGTGAAGATTCTGAGCTAAGGCATTTCGAGCAAGAAGCAAGCACACTTTAAGCAATAATCCATCCAAGATAGAAAAAGGTATTTAATCATGGCATCCACCTCTGCAATTGAATACATAGCGAACCCTACTATTGTGGAAGTAATTAAAAGACCTAGGCCCGTATTTCAGTTAGTCCCTGAAATAGCAAAGAAGGATGATACCTTAGGTGCATTTTCTTAAATCCCTAAAGGTGTTGTATATGCTGAAGACCCTAGAATGTACATCCACTGCAACATTGAAGAGTTAGGAGACGAGGAAATCAAAACCATGTATAAAACCGAGATATGTGATGATACCGGCAATGCTGAAACTAAACACAAAGTTATTGAAACCCTAGGATTCACAGAAATCCTTAGCATTCCTGAATTTCCTAAGGATGTGATTAGGATAGTGTTAAGCAGAGTTCATGGAGAATTTTTCTAGTTAGATGCAATTCATAAGATCACCAAGGAAGCGGTAAAGGCTATCACAACGTTACCGGCCACCGGTAAAAGACCAGACAAAAACAAGAAGGTTTCAAATGATTTAGTCATAGACCTAACAGGTGCAACATTTGATAAGAGATCTCTAAGGGTTAACGATGTAAAGGATACAAATGTGAGATTCATAAGCATGATATTAGGTTACAAAGCCACTCATGCCAATAGACTTAACTCAGTTTCAAGTTTATGCATTAAGAGTGCTTATGATATGGTGACAGACAATGCAAAAATCGACATCTATGAATGGTTAAAGGATGAATTGATAGACAACCTTGGAAAGATAAAGAAGGATAAGAAAGGAACTTTCAGATTTGGAAATCTGTTAGTATGCCTAATGCTTCATATAACAAAACAGGTTCCCGGTATAGGATATAAAGAACTAGGATATGACATACTGGTAGGAAAGCAATTGACAGAACTGTTCAATACCATGGGTGAGAACAAAGAAAACAACATTCATGACTTTTTCCAAGCATTGAAGACAAAAATGAAGAAAAGGATAAGGTTATCTCAGAAAATTGTAGATAAATACAAAGATGACATATGCTTTGTTATTAAAAAGGATGAAATATGGATGGAAGCAGTCATTCCAAGGACAATATGGGTAACCGAAATGGGCTATGAGATAGATGACCACATAGTTGAAACTTATGCCAAAGCACTTCTAGAAGCCCCCAATGAACCTAAGGAAGAAGTATTTGGTAGTGCTGAAACCATAGAAAGCCAAATATAGTCCTAGAAAAGAGTGAAGAAGGTAGAGGCATTTGTGAGGAAAGGATCCAGACAAGAAAAGGCCATTAAGGAAGATGTATTAAAGAAAACCAACATAACAGAAGATGAGTTGGCAGCCCCACAACCTGAAGCTCATCTATCACCGGTAGGTACTTCTTCGGAAGGTGACATGCCAACAACCTTTAAAAGAGTTGTTAGGAAAAGAGATCCCTCACCGACAACCACTCCTTCACCTAGAAGGACAAGGCAGAAGCAACAAGCTGTGAGATATCCGGTCAGAAAGGTCACACCTAAAAAGAAGCTAACTCCTAAGAAAAATAAAAAGACAAAAACTGACTTGGCACCTCTAGACATTTTGCTAAATGAGATCACAGAGGAAGGAAAATTGAAAAACATAGGGAAAATTTATGACACTCTATCTGCTGATGAGAAAGGGCAAGTTGAGGAGAGTGTAATACTGCATATGGACATGTTCAAAAAGTTTTTGATGGAAGTAATCAATGAAATTCCTGATGTTTTATACAAAATACTTGAGGCCAGAAGGCAAGGAGTAATTGAATTAGACAAGAAAATAAAAATAGAAAAACTACTTGTTGTATATCCGGTAAACTCTCTAAAGGAAATTGATGATCTGATTGCTCAGGCAAACTGGATTGTTTTCTCCACTGCACACCGGCATATTTCACTGATGGCAGGAAGAGTTATAGAAGTTACAGAGGAAACAGAAGATGGATGGGACATATTCCTGGTTGAAAAGGAAAAACAAGAAGAATACAGGAATCCCAAGCCTATTAAGGTATATCACAAGGATAAGGACAAAGGGAAAGGCAAAGTTGGTGGACCTCCAAGCATAAAGGTTAAAGACAACCTACCTCCACCTGTAAAAATTACAACCCCTAAAAACCAACCGGCAGCAGAAAGAATGGATGTAGAGGATAGCAATCCAAATCCTGAAGTCCTATACACTGTAAATGTTGATACCCAGAAGATCAACATAACAGTTGATAAAGATACAACTGAAAAGATAGATATGGCTAAAGAGCCTCCGGTAACAGGAGATACAGAGCAACTAGCAGAGGATACAGGGAAAAAGGTGGAATCTAAGGCACAAACAAAGAAACCAACAGAGCTAAAAGCTCCGTAACAGGCTCACAAGGAAACAATGCCACCGGTAAGCAATGAAGCAGGAAAACCAGTGCTAAAAGAAATACAAACACAAACTGACCTGCCAGAGGTCAATACAAGCATGGTTATTTCCACCGGCACTCAGACTCTTGGATCATCATCAACATTCAAGTCAACTAATGTGACTGAGGTATTACTTGAATCCATTAAGAAAATAACTGACTGCAGTTCATAGGCTTATAAAGCAATAGATGATTCAATACCAATTTTGAAGATAATTGCTCCTAATTGTAATATAGATAATAAAGATTCTTTAGGATAGTTGGATACATTATGTAAATACATTTCTGGAAATATTGAGAAAATAAAGGAAGAATTAGTAAAGGACATGGTAGAAAAGGAGAAACATAAATTCTTTGATGAAGAAATAAAGAAGTGTAACAGAGACTTTGACACACTTCTACTAGAACTATGTAGTTTGTTGAAAGAGTATAAAAATCTGTATAAAGACACATGTAAAACAAACTTCTTGACTGTAGATTTTGACAAGAAAATAAGCAAGACACGGGATGAGATAAATAAGCTTGCAGACAATTTTGTCAACTCACCAGATTCACTATCTGTTTTTGAAGATAAGTTAGCAAATTTTGAGGAAGAATTGCTTAAACAGGAAAGAGAGAAAGAGAGAATAATAAACAAGGCAAAACACTTGAGATCTAAACTGAGTCCAAGATTGGACTATCTAGCATCTCTGCGGAAGGAAATCTCAGA
The DNA here is from genome assembly GCF_030272615.1 of Cryptomeria japonica. Lineage (NCBI taxonomy): Eukaryota > Viridiplantae > Streptophyta > Pinopsida > Cupressales > Cupressaceae > Cryptomeria > Cryptomeria japonica. The sequence continues at coordinate 194,111,647 of NC_081405.1, read as the reverse complement.
GGCATTAGCATAGGGAAGTAAAACACCGGCAGAGCAATTGCAGCATCTCACCGGTACTGTGAAGAGGACTGAAACAACAATAAAAGATAGCAAAAATTTTATGGATAGTATAAACTTAATTTTGGGTGATCTTTTTCAGATAATAACCACCCAACTATAGGGTTGAGGATATGGACAGATGTAACTACAAACTCTACTAACATCTTGACAACCTTTGTCATTGATGCTAAAGGGGGAGTAGTAGGATTAGAAAGTTCAAAGACAGGAATCATATGCTCAGGGGGAGCCCTTCATATTTTTGGTACATTCTTCTTGGTAAATTTTTTGGACTACACATTTTGGACACTTTTTGAAATTTCTCATGAGTGTTGCCATCAATGCCAAAGGGGGAGATTGTTGGCATATGGACACTCCAATGAGACATTGTATGCGATTGAAGGTTTTGTCATTGATGGAAACCTTGCAATCCTATGGCATTGGCAAGACATCATACCGGCAAAGCATTACACAGGCAAGACAGTGCATCGGCATCAACAAGATCACTCTACACCGGCACCGGCACCGGCACAAAAGAAAATATGTATACCGGCATAGAGGCTAACAGGACTTTTGATATGTAATATTTTGTTTATTATTGTAAGCCGACTTGGCAAATTGTAAAATGACTATTGTATATAAAGGAGATCATTGTAGACATTTAGAGAGGTAATGTAGCGAGCATAAAGAAAATCATTAGGCAGACCTAATGTGCGAATTATAGGTCAAGGGTATATGTAAAGAACAGAGTTAGAACTAGTACTGAATCTGGCATTGGAGATGCTATTGTAAAGTAGTACAAGTCATTGGATTAGTATAATCCTCATTGTAAGTCAGTGTGACTTCTCATTGAGTGGTGAGCTCTAGGCAGTTGGCCTTCCTGCATGTGCAGGCCCCTATTGTAAGTAATATTCTCTTATTGGCTAGTGAGTGAATATTGTGGGTCACAAATCCCACTGAGGTTTTTCCCACACTGGGTTTCCTCGTTAAACATCTTTTGTTATGGTGTTCTTTTCATGTGGATGTTTCTAATTCTGTTTATTGCATTAATTCTTGCATACCGGTATACTACTATTTTATGTTCTACATGTTTTAACTTAAGAAATTCTTATCACCGGTTAGATACTGATTCACCCCCCCCTCTTAGTATCTATGGGAATCCTAACACAATGAAGGTGATCAGATCTAATGAGATCTGATTAGATTTGGTTTGCCTCGAGGTCAATGAAGAAACCCTAATCGCCTGAAATTTGAATTAGCTTTTGGCGGGAAAACTAGTTTATAACTATGCAAGCCAAAATCGATTAAGGCTATCGCTGGATGAGAGAGTATTGTTGTTGAAGGAGTGAAATCAATCAAGTTCTCATCAAGAAAAAGGAGAGATTGAGTGTGAGGAAGAACATGGTTGAAGTGTTCAACCAGCATTAGTGAGGCTACCGGTAGTTAGCCATTGAGTCTGACATAGGAGATAACTGACAATGACCATATCGGCAGAGGAGAGTTGCAAGAGATTGTAGAGAAGGAAAGTAGAGAACCGGTGGAGAGAAACAGTGTTGTAGAGAGAACTGACAGAGAGAAGAACTGGTAGAGAGTCGAACCGACAATGGACTGGATAGAAGATCCGACGGAGAGATTTGAAGAAGAGTTACAAAGTTCATTTGTAACATGGCTATTACTTTTGTAATTGATTATGTCTATTGAAGATCACTAAGTTGGAGCTCGATGCAGGGGTTGGTGCTCCTTGGGTTGGTGCCCTAAATCAGGGGTTGTGGCTCCTTGGGTTGGTGCCCTAAAATCAGGGGTTGGTTAAAAATTCATTGTGAGGCTGGATTGGAGCAGTAGTCTCTAGCAGTATTTCTCACCGAGGTTTTTCCCATCTTGGGTTTTCCTCATATATGCTAGTATTATGTGATGTCCCCTTTATGTGTGAGTGCATTTGTGTTAGTCTCCCATTTAACCAGTAAGTTTGTATTCAGTTAGATCTGTTAACTGGTATACTCACATAGGATAGTTAAAGGGAAAAGTTTGAGAACCACTATTCACCCCCCTCTCAGTGGCGCATTGCGTCTAACAATTGGTATTAGAGCCTAGGTTTCTGGATGATAAGATTTCTCTAGCTTGGGTAGATTTTGGACTAAGGACACAATGGTCTACTTAGTGTCAATCCCTGCTCTAGTATTTGATGGTTCAAACTATTCCATTTGGAGTTATAGAATGGAAGTCTACTTGTCCCCCCTAGGGTTTGATGTGTGGATGTCCGTTGTAAATGGTTGCCCTAGTAAAGTTAGTCCTCCCATCGATTCTGAAGCAAAACGAAGAAACCAATGCAATGATGCAGCAATGAAAGCTATACTCTATGAGTTATCAGATGATATCTCCTCACAGGTGGATAGATGCAGATCGGCAAAAAGCTTATGGGAAATATTTAAGAAGCTCTACCAAAATGAGCCTACTACTGCAGAACCGGTTTGTGAAGATAGGATGAGAAATGCATCTCATGTATTTGCAAATGATGATGGCAGATATGTTAGTAGCTGCAACAATGATGAAGAAGGAATCCACCTCTTCATGGGTCAAGAATCAGAAGATGAGAGACACACATCTAAGAATGATCATGCAGATCACTCCTACTGGCAAGATGTGTTTGCCAGTGATAGTGAAGGAGAAGAAGAAGATAAAGCAGAAGTTGATCTTGAAGGTGAGCTTGTAAATGCACTTGAAGAACTTAGTAGAGTAAGAAATGAATACAAGCTATTCAAGAATGTTGTAGTTGTGGAGCAGAACTGGTTGATCAAATGCCTTGAAGAATCTGAGAAATGCATCTCAGAGTTGAAGACTCAACAAGGAGACACCAAGGAGTGTCAGTGTAATGATCTAGCATCTGAGCTAGAGATAAGAGATAAATAATATCTATAGCTTGTTGGAGAAATGGAAATTTTGCAAATTGACCCTGAGAAATGTCAGGATGAGCTCAAGGTAAGAATCTGGTTTGATGGCAGCAGTGATGCCTTGGACAAAATGTTGATAAAGAAAAAGCATGCCAAAAACACCAAAGGATTAGGAAGTGGTGTCAGTGGATGCTCTACCAGCAAGAATGTCCCCCACAATGACATTCTAATTGTCTCCTCAAATGGAGAGAACAAGGGGAAGACCTTCATAGTTAGAAATTCTCCCCAGAAGAAGGTTGATATAACCACAACCGGTGAAGACTTACAGACAAGAATGAAGACTGGTGCTGTAAGAAGGAGGAACACTGTAGATCCCAAAGGAAAAGGGAAGATGGTAGAAGACAACTTCATCGGAAGCGGGAACATGAGAAGACAACAAAGAGGACCTCCTACCGGTAGAGGACAAGGAAATGCTACTGCCCACAGGACAAAGCAAGTGTGGGAGAAGAAGAGATCAGATGGAAGAGCTGTAGAGAATGGACAACCTAGGATCCATCCTCAGAGAAGTAGAAATGGAGATGCTAAACCGGTAAGATCTCCCCATGAATGGCATAATAGATTTGTAAGTTACAAACCCTCCTTTACTGGTTATTGCTTTGCATGTAATGGCTATGGCCATAGGGAAGGAGAATGTAGAAAGGGATCTAGAAGGAAGTATCTAGGATCTCATTGAAATAATGCATATGAGGATAATGTGTCAAGGAGTAGATACATGCATATCCCCTCTCCCAGTTATGCAAAGAGTGTCTGTTATAACTGCAATAGATGTGGCCATAGAAGTTATGAATGTAGGAAAAAGGATTTGCAATCATATGGAAGTCGGTATAGCAACCATTCTCAACATAGAAATGGATATAGAGCATATATGGAAGTCAGACCTGCATGGAACCAAAGGATAAATGTCCCTGTAGGATCAAGAGGTCCACCGGTTTCGATTGCCAGTCACAACAACATGACTAGAATAATATGGTCAAATCAGTATGTTAAAGGTACCCCAATCATGAGGTTGGGATAGATGTTGTGTGCTATTATAGAAATACCTCCGGTTATGATGCAGAATCCAGAATTGGAAGGACCAATCAGCAAAAGAAGGTAAGACCTGCTCCCAAGACTGAAAATGGAAAGAAGAATGTGACCAAGCAGGTATGGAGGGAAAAGCAAGAGGATGCAACCATGGACTAGCACTGTGCATTCAATGTACAAGTGATATCTCCTAAAGCTTAAAAGAGATGCAAGACCTTAGGGGGAGTAGTACACTGACCTTATCATTCACCCCCCTTATTGGAAGAGGACACATGGAAGAACAAGTTGCTGCCAGTATGAAGGAAGAAAATGAGATGATATATGTGTGTGTAGTGGTGGCCTTGGCTACACATCTATAGATTAGAGCTAGATCACTACTGCATGTGTCAATAGATGGAGATTAACAATTGGAATCAGATGCAAAGTGACACAAAATTTTAGGAGTTACAAAAAGGTGCTCTGGTAGTGATGATGGACTGTAATAGGAAACCGGTATGTACAGGATGTCACCGGTATGAATGCTAACAAGTAATTGCAGGTTATGTAAGACAATGAGGTTAGAGATCATTGCATTAGTTGTGGTAGCATGGAATGTGGAGTTTATGTCTCAAGTGGTATTGGAAAAGACCTGAATGAAATATGTTAACCCGACTATTAATCATGCAGGCATGCATGTTTTTGGGCTAATCGATTTGACTCTTGGCATGATGATGGCATTGTATGGCATTGTGTACATCCAAGATCATGTCATAGGCCATGGTGGATATAATGGAGCTGAAAGATCATCAAATGATTGCATATGCACATCTCAACTAGTATATGGAGTTTCTTGGAGCACCGGTGTTGGACTTGACAGGCAATGGTGGACATGAGTTGTATGACTTAGGGGGAGTTCAAGTGCTTATGAAGAAGAACCGACATTATTGAACTTGTGAGTGTGCTGACTGCCTAAACTATAGATGATGAAAATTTCTATAGGAATACCCAGGAGAATTTCATGGTTAAGGGTATCTAGGTTTCATTTGGTTAATTGTATTCATAGTACAATCACACTTGATTCTAAAAAAATCTGGGATCAAACGGGAGATGATGTAGTCTTATCGGTAGGTAAGCAATATTCACTCACACACCCTTTTGCAAATTGAGTTCTTTAACAATTAGTATCAAATTTGCATGCTCAATTGGTGTCAATTGATGGTTGAGTCCTCCATCTCAAGTGTTGTAACTTGAGAAGATGTAACAAATGATAGTATCATAGAAGGAGATGCATCTAGTAAAGAAAAAGGGGAGAAATTTTTTTGTCAGTGCCTGATAGAAACAAGGAAGAGTGATATCCTAACAATGCCCTTTGCCATTGTTGTCAAAGGGGGAGAAAGATTCTTTAGTATACCACATACTACATGTGTGATAATTCATGGATTATACAAAGGGGGAGAATTGGATCACACAAAGGGAGAGAGAGACTATATAGTATGTCAAATACTACATGTGTTGACATCAATGCCAAAGGGGAAGATTATTGGCATTGTGTTAGAATTGATGTCAACCAGTATAGAAGGACAATCGGTATGAGAGTATTGTTGATATACAGTCATTGATGTCAACTAGTGTTGCAGGTCACCGGTAAGGAAGAGAATGTCATTCAAATGAATGACCACTGGAGTCACCGGTACACAAGTTAGTGTTTGAATTGTGTGGATGAAATGAATAGGTTACCAGTACAGTCTATCACCAATAAGGAAAGGATATTGAAACTAGAAAGAGTTGTGCTGACAGTGAGTAGTTGCCAATCGAGAAGCTTATGACTAGTGTATAAACAAGATGAGCAAGGTGCTTTAGCTATTATTTGTGATGAAGAGGCAAAATGTTACCTAGTTCACATCAACATGGGAGGAGAAGGATGTATAGGTCACTGATATGTTGTGTGGATGTAAAACAATAGGACTCCCACTGGATAAAGATGTAGTCACCATATGAAGAGATGACTAACAGTGAAAGTGCCCACACTGGATCACATGTGCCTGTTTGAAGATATGCTGCACAAACAGGGAAGTCAAATGAGTGCATTGCAAGATGCAGATGACAAGGATTCACTACCACCAGTAAGAGGATCTTATCTCCTATTATAGTTCTGTGAGATTAGGAAGAAGAGGTAAAGGCGGGTGTTTAAAGGCTCACACCAGATCTACCAGTAAATCAAAGGGATGCCTCAAGTGCATGAAATCAGAGATATGCACGGGACCGACAAAGAAGGCATGTTGAGTTGTCGGGACAAATAAAGTGTGATGGGTTTATCACTTTGACAAATTGGTTGAGATATGATATGAGATTATGAAGAGAAAGGCAAGGCTGAGTAGCTACAAACAGAGGACAATGGCCAGATTAAAGATGGAGTCAGTTGAAGGGTGATGACATGGTGTCATCAAGGTGTTTATCAGTATGTATATCCACTGGTAATATGGACAAGGTGCAGGATGCAGAAGACTCCCATCTGATGAATATGTGCATAAGGAAGGTTAGCAAGAGTACTGACTGGTTGAGTGTTCCACGGGAAGAGAAGAAGAGTGCAAGGATAATGATAGACCGGTTAAGGGTTTAACCGACAGGGATAGTAACCTAGTAGAGGAACCTAGAATGGAGTTGGTCAGTGATCCCATACATACCAACATAGATGATCCAACAAAGGTGGATGCTGACATGGTTTCCATGTGGAGGGAGGTGAAGTGGCATGCATGCACAGGTCAGTGTGTTGAGTCGGTGAAGTGTCAAGCGGTGAGATAGTTGGCGACAGGTCGACATTTATGTCAATTGCGTGATTCATGAGATGTGCATCAAAGGTTTACGACTTGAAGTCAAATAGACAAAACAGATCTAGCACAAATTGTTGAGTAGATCGAGGCAAGTGAGGGGAACCGCAAAGCCATTATTGGTGATCGACCAAGAAATCCGCCATTATTGATTGATGAGTTACATTTCATCAATCAAGGTGACCAGATCTGATGAGATCTTATTAGATTTGGTTTTTCTCGAGGTCAATGAAGAAACCCTAACCGCCTGAAATTTGAATTGGATTTTGGCGGGAAAACAAGTTTATAAATATGCAAGCCAAAATCAATGAAGGTTGTCACTGGATGAGAGAGTATTGCTGCTGAAGAAGTGAAATCAGTCAAGTTCTCATCAAGAAGAAGAAGGAGAGACTGAGTGTGAGGAAGAACAGGGTTGAAGTGTTCAACCGACATCGGTGAGGCTACTGACAGTCAGCCATTGAGTCTGACAGAGGAGAGAACGAGCAATGACCATACCGACAGAGGAGAGTTGTAGGAGATTGCAGAGAAGGAAAGAAGAGAACCGACTGAAGATAGTACCAGTGGAGAGCAGCAGTGTTGCAGAGAGAACTGACAGAGAGAAGAACCAATAGAGAGTCGAACTGGCAGTGGACTGGATAGAAGATCCAACACAGAAATTTGAAGAAGAGTTAAAAAGTTCATTTGTAACATGGCTATTACTTTTGTAATTGATTATGTCTATTGAATATGACTGAGTTGGAGCTCGGTGAAGGGGTTGGTACTCCTTGGGTTGGTGCCCTAAATCAGGGGTTGTAGTTCCTTGGGTTGGTGCCCTAAAATCAGGGGTTGGTGCCCTAAACATTGTAACCAGAGATTCATTGTGAGGCTGGATTGGAGCAGTAGTCTCCAGTAGCATTTCTCACTGAGGTTTTCCCATCTTGGGTTTTCCTTTTATATGTTGGTGTTATGTGATGTCCCCTTTATGTGTGAGTGTATTTGTGTTAGTCTCCCATCTAACCGGTAAGTTTGCATTTAGTTAGATCTATTAACCGGTATACTCACTTAGGATAGTTAAAGGGAAAAGTTTGAAAACCACTGATTCACCCCCCTCTCAGTGGTGCATTGTGTCTAACACTACATGCTTTTGATGCAGGAGCATCTGGTGGTGTAATGGCAGTCCTACATCACCCAAAAAAAAAACTTTTTTGTTACTTTTCTTTTATTTTTTTTGCATTTATGGATACCTATTTGGGCGAATAAGAGATTTTGACTTTTACAATTGTCTTGCTTCTTTTTCTAGCCAACCTGCTATTTTTAGAAAGTTTCAATTTGAAGTCAGATGGGGACAAAAAAGTTATGGGAAGCTTCAGAACATAAAAATAAGAACCTTGGCAAAAGAATCAGGTAAAAATCATTTACAGTTTGAAGGTTATTCAAGTTTCAGTTTCTAAAAACTTGCTAAAATCTCTTCTGAGTCATATTTGAGGATTTAAATGATCCTGAGCAACCTTAAAATTGGTGGGAATTGGAAAAGAGTATACTTCACATATTCCTCACTCTAAGAGCTTTCCAATGGTTCAAACGACACATCAATCCGACAACTAGATCACAAGTTATGGCTGTTGAAAGTTGGACAACTTTTGGAAAGTTTCCAGTTTCTGAATTTGGCTCATATATTAAATTTCAAATTTTGGCTCCAGACCGCCAAATTTCAAATTTTAAATTGTATTTTTGGCTCCAAACTAAAGGGAGGCTATTTATGACTCATTTTGGGGAAACTTGTGTTAGTTTTTGGGTGTGGGAAAAGTTGGATTGTGAGAAAAGGGTATTTTTCAGATATGTAAGTTGTTATGTGTTGCAACCTATGAGGATTTAATCCTCTTGTTTGTATTGCATGTATTGAAAATTGATTTCATATAATAATAAAGTAATCTTTTGTTGTCTCTATTGATGTTCTTTTCTAAGTCTCGGGTTCTGGTTTCATCAGCTTTCAACCTATTGCATAAGTTTTAGCTGACAAGAATTTAAAAAAGTCCCAGTTGTCAAGAAATTTACTTGGCAACGTCACATACCATTTTTAGAAAATGCCCAAGAAATTTAAAAGATTTCAAGGGTGAAATAGGGTTTTAAATTTTGTAAAATAAAAAGGAATCAATTATTTTATAGTAGTATATTGAAAGTATTGTTTTATCCTTATCAATGTAACATATGTGAGAGAAATGAATACGTTTTTAAGGAAATGGTTTATATTAATATTTACATTTTGTATCATTTATTCTAGTGGAAAAGTCATATTAAGAAATTAGTAAATAAAATTGTCTTGATTTTTATAGAAGTTAACTCAATTTATACAACATTAGTATAATTATTCATATTAATATTATTGTTTATTATCCAATATGCACAACAAAATCTATTAATTACAATTACTTTCATTTATATTTTTTATGTACTACATAGAGGTGGAGATCTTGAGAGTTGAGAAGGACAAGTGGTTGTATATTGTGCACATGTTAAATGAATGTGTCCGTGTTTAAAATGTTAATTCGTGTCACCTTCTTGTCATAATGGTTCACGCTATTTGCTGGGAGTCCAGTGAACAATGATTTCATTAATTACAACTTCTCACTCCTTATCAGATTTGCATTAAATGTAAAAATGTGTGATTTTTTTCTTTCTAAATTGAATTTTCTACTTACTTATCAATAGGAACACAGAAAAAATGACTTTTTAAAATTATTTAAAATAAAAATAAAAAATAAATTATAGAATTTTTGTTGACAATTTTTAATTCTTTGCATTCATTGGTTAAAGTAAGTCAATAATAGAATTCAATGAATCCAATAGTATCCTACCTTTGGGAGGAACTAATAATTGTCTTTGCATAGTTTTATCAATTAATATAGAAATACATACATACATATACATACATATGTACATATGCATACATATATATAGACATATATAATATACATACATACATGTACATATATATACATATGTGTGTGTGTACACATGCACATGTATATACATACATACACACATATATACTGATGCCCTCCTAAATGGCACAAGGTTAGTAAATGATCAACAACACAAAAAGACACAAAACCATTAGATTGTTAGTGTTAGTCAATCAAAAACTAATCTAAAAAGGCATATCAAGAGAGAGATACTAAAAACATGCTAATATATCTAACTAAAGAAGCAAAGATAATGAGGCATCTCCAAATGCCTCTTAGCATGGTTTTGGTTCCTTTCTCCCTTGTTCCTCTCCTCTCCAAGTTCCAAAATAGTGTAGCTCTCAGTAGCTTTTTGCACTATGGATGCTTATGGAGGATTGAGATTGTAGTATTGAGCTTTGAATGTGAAATAAAAAAAGCTAATGCTATGCTATTGATGCTAAACTGATATATTTTAACCAAAATAACAAGATATTAGATGATTATGCTAAAATGCTCTCTAAAAATGACTATAGCTTAAATGCATGCAAGTTTTCAGAATCTGGATTATGAAGAAATGGGCTCTATTTATAGGAAAAATGGAGCAATGGATGGTTGAGATTGAACAATCTCAACAAGGGCCAGGATTGAATGATTTCAAATCCATGTGAGGGCTTTCAACCCAATCCAAGGATGACAAGTGTTAATGTGAGATAGGTTGAGAGGGGAGGGAATAAGCATTAAATGTCTGATATGACCTTGGGATTTTAGAGTCAAGGTTGGTTGAATGAATAAAATCTTTATTCAAAGAATAAAGCTTTTATCCAATGGATAAACTCTTGTGCAAATGTGAAATGGATGAATATGGTCAAAACAATAAATGTTTGGGGGGACAAGTTTGAAATAACCATAAATGGTTATGTAAGAACCATAAATGGTCATGTAAGAGCCATTAGTGGTCTTGGAAGACTTTGGGGGTTAATTTGTTGAACACGCAAAGCATTAAATGCTTTTCAAAGACTTTGGAGTCTTTGAGAAGTGACTCCATTTTGGTTAGGAATGTGACAATAATTAGGGGATGGATTAGGCTAATTAGAAAGGGGTTAGAAGAATCTAGAAGGGGATTAGATTTTGCAAGTGGATTTGGTGGGTGAGGGAAAATAGGAAAAATAAAAATTCATTTATTTCAATAAATGTGTGCAAGTTGCATTTGTAGGAAAATGCAAGTGGGGGGGGATAATGATTTAAATAAATGTTTTATTTAATTTATTTAAAAGAGGAATAGGGGGATTTAATTAAATAAACAAATTTTTATTTATTTAATTGATTTGTATTTGGTTTAATGAATTAATTAAAATAAATTGAATAATTTATTTAATAAATAGAAGAATGTTTGGGGATGAATTAATTAAATATTAATTTAATTAATTGATGGCTAGTGGATTTTTAATCAAATAAATAGCGAATATTTATTTAATTAAGCTGGATAGATTTGTGTGACTACATATACATATACACATATACATGTATATGTGTATATATATATACAAACACATATATGTATGTATGTATGTGTGTGTATATATGTATATATACACATTGAAGAGGTGAAAACGTAGCAAGGTAAGATTAGATGGTTAGTATTCAAATGAAGCATTCAAACACATAAAACACAAAGAATAACCATTTATACCTTGATATTTTACCTCTCCCTTGGATTGAGCTTGATGAAGTGGATGAATGATGAGGATGTGCCCTTGATGCTCCACTTGATGTGCTCCTTGCTTGATTTGGATGTGGATTGATCTCCTTTGCTCAACAAGATTAATGGATTTGATAGGATTATTGGATGGATTTTGGATGTATTTGAATTGAAAGATTGAAGAAAGAAGAGAGAGGAGAAAAGACCAACATGACAATGCATGAGAAGTGGATGATTTGTGAGGAGAACAGGGTCCAATTTATAGATTGGAGGAGGCCAATGGAGGGCCAAGATTGATTTGATCATGAAGGGTTGAGATTGATTTGAGATAGAAGGCATGGATCAAGGGTGCCTTGGGAAAATAAACAGGAATATAAAATTCCTTGGGAAAAGCGGGGTGAAATTTGAATTTCAAACATGAGTAATTAAAAAATTCAAAATAAGGATGCATTGAGGGATTCAAAGAAATTTGAATTTCTTTGAGAGGCTCAATGTTGATGTGACATGAGTGGGAATTAAAAATTGAGGGATAATGATAAGCATGATTATGAGAGATTCTAGAAGGATTAATTAGGCTAATAGGATTAGGAAAAGTGATTTGTAGGAATCACATGACTAGGTTAATTAATTAGAATTAATTAACTGAGTGGGTTTAGAGGAAATAATTATTGAAGGGAACTTTAGAAGAATAGGGGAATAATTTATTTATTTGATAAATTAATTATTGGACAATAGTGATGGAATTAATTAAATTAGATTTAATTAATACCGAGAAGAATAAGGATAACACAATTAAGTCAATTAATTATGTTGATATGCTTAAATTAATTAAATATTAATTTTAGGTGTCTACATTTTGCCCCTCTTTGATATAGCGCCGTGAAATGATGTTATATCAAAGAAGAATAAAACATAGTGGAAGAAAAGGATAAGGACCAATAGCAAGATGCCCCAGTCATGAGATGAAGAAAAGGATAAGGACTAGTAGCATGATGCCCCAGTCATGAGATGAGGAAGAATGATGGCGAGGAAGGATGATGAGGAAGTAGTTGTATGCCCCCTTGAGAGGACATGTGGGTTTGAAGACCATAGGTGTGCTCTTGAAAGGAATTAGAAGAATAGGCGATGAAAGGATGAAGATAATGAAAGAGGGAACTAGGATGGGTTGGAGTTTTGTGAGTGAAATGAGACAAAGAAATGATAAATGGATTGGATTTCTTGTTGAGAAAGTATAGAGAGAAAACCTAGATTTAATATTGCCATGGATAGTCTAGACCACTAATTATAAGAAGTGGGATGATATGAAGATCTGAGACGTGGATTGATGCTCAGTCAAACGGGAATGCCTTGCACACAATCATGCAAGTGTTGATAAAAACTAATGCAGGGTTGTCGGTTCATACAAGGAAGACCTTTAAACACATTATGCCATGAAAACTATGCCCCATTATACACCAGCCAAGACATACCAAGATATAGGATGATCAAGGCAGTCCTAAATAAGTATACTCCTGGGACACAAGATCAAAATTAAAGAGAAAATCTCAAACATGCAAATAACATGCACATGACCAACTTACATCTCTTGCCAAGAGTAGGATATGGATTTGGATAAATTGTTAGACTAGGGAAGGATACATCCCGATGGGCAAGTGATGGATTGATTGATGGACTGCCAGATATGGGAAGGATTCATCCCAATGGGTAGAGTGATGGATTGATTGATGGATGACAAAATACAAGCTGGATGTGCAAGATCTGCAAATGAGAGGTTTGCCACTTGGATTTGATTAGCGTGGTATGGATGGGTTCTTGGATTAGGCACAAGTTAGCGCAAGCTCGGGTAGATGGGGAAAGCTCAGTTTGATGGATTGGATAGGATTGGAAGAAGGATAAATGATTAGGTAGGATGAAAAAAAGGGGGATGGATGATTGAATAGGATTGGATTGGGGATGGGATTATTGATTAAATTGGAAGAGATGGAGAATATGATTGGATAAGATAGGATTGGATTAGAAAATGGATTAGATGGGGTGGATTGGTGGATAGGGTTTGATTGAATGGAAGCGATGACAAGGGAGAACCAAATATTTGTAAGAGGATAGATGGATGAGGGATTTGTTGTTTGGATAGGAGATAGATGGATGGATATGTATAGGATATGGAGGACTGGAGGGTAGGGTGATGGAGACCCAAGGACTATGCTACAAAGGAGTGCAATGCCCCACACTAGAGGTAGTGTTAAGGATGCAAGGATGGTGGATAAAGATGTATGAGGTGGAAGGATAATGTGTAATGGATATGGATGGTAGAGGATTAAGGCTTGAATGCTCCAAAGCATGCATGCATATACATTATTTTACCTTTATATGATCAAGACAAAAGATAAGAATGAGGGATTGCATTTGGATAGGATGAGGGATATGAGATGGAGGATACATATAGGATAGTCAAGATCAAAGATAGGAAAGGAGAATGAACTTAGATATGATGCAGATGGATGGGTTGATTGCGTGGATGAAGCTCTCCCCCAAGTGTAGAGTGCAAGGGGATTAGGGGATTATACATGATGCTTGTTTGCCAAGTTTTCATCATGGTACTTACCCAAGGTGCCACAAGAAGTGGTTTTTACCATTGGATGAAATGATTTTTCTTTACCTTTTTTTGATTTTTTTTTTTTGTATTTTTCTTGATTTTTTGGTTTTTTTTATTTTGATTTTTTTAAGAATAGTTTGGATGTATAAGGATGAGGATGAGTGGATATGGAAGATAGTGGATGCATGAAGGAGGAAGATAGGACTCAAGCATATAGCTCCATGGATGGTATCCCTTAGTATTGCTTTGAACTGGAGGTATGCCCATAGATGTTGGTAACAATAATTGGGGAGATGAAATGGATAGGGGATGGAACATAAGGATTTGGAAAGGATTGGACTAACAAGATGGGATTATGAAAAGTGGATGGTGGATAATGGATGGGGTTTTGAATAATTTGTGGAGGATCAACATTGGTACACACCTTGAAGGGTGGTGGAGTAGTGGGGGAGAGTGTTTTGAGTTAGATGGGGGATACAGTGTGGATTTTGGGAAATGACGACCCAAAATAGAAGAAGGGATTGATGGAGTTGGGATGGTGGATTTTGGGACATAATGACCCAAAATGGATTTTGAAGATGGAGGAGTATTAGATGGAGAATTGGAGGACTTGTGAATGGATGGAGCTTTTGGATTAACAAGTTTGGATGCCAATTTTGATTTTGCTTTAGGATGCATTGCCTCTTTGAGAATCCACATAGTTTTTGATTTTTTCTTTTGGGACCTTTGTGGCCTTTTTTATTTTTCTTTCTTTTGGATCACATTTTTGTTTTGAGCATGTCGTTTTGAGGGGACATGTTGATCCTTTGATTTTTGTGGACTTTGGGCTTTATGCTTTTTAGATTGGGCATCCAAATTGCTTCCAAGAGCAATAGGATGGGTGCATGAGGATGAATGACTTAAGGATTTTATGGATGGTACGATGATGGAAGGAGCGTGTTGGGAGGCATTCAATGATGTGTGCCTTTGTTGATCTTGTTTTAGGATTATTTGAGGTGATAGGGTGGCAAATGGAGGGATGTAAGGACCCAAAATGGATGGAAGGAATGGAGGATTTAGCTTTGGAATAAAGGGTCCCAAAATGGATGTGGATGACGGGGGATAATGGGATTTTGATTTGTATGAACGAAATTTGGATTTAAGAGGAATAGAGGATGTACCAACATCTTGAGCATTAGCTTGAGGACCCTTATTATTTTGGAAATGAGATGTGAGTCTAATTTGAGGGGGATGAGATATGGAAGGAAGATTAGGATCTTTAGATGGATTGGGATCATGACATGGAGATGGAGGGATACTTTGATCTTGACTAGGAGGGGTATCATGAGATGGAGTGGGAGGGGTGATTGGATCATGAGGTGGAAGAGGATCATGCGATGGAGGAAGA
Source organism: Cryptomeria japonica (assembly GCF_030272615.1). Classification (NCBI taxonomy): domain Eukaryota; kingdom Viridiplantae; phylum Streptophyta; class Pinopsida; order Cupressales; family Cupressaceae; genus Cryptomeria; species Cryptomeria japonica. Next base: position 194,096,227 of record NC_081405.1, on the reverse strand, counting down.
GGGTTAGATAGAGGATTCATATGATCATGAGAGAAAGTGGAGGGAATGCCATCATTAGATGGAGTATGTTGGCATATGTGCAGAGTATGTTGACATGATGATATTATGTTGTCATTAATATCAATATGCTGAAGAGTGAATCGGTAATATGCTGAAGAGTGAACCAGTAATATGTTGAAGAGTGAACCAGTTTTGAGCTTGTGTGATTCAACTGATGGCATTGTGTGATGAGTTAGAATTATAATGAAGATCAAATCGTGTTGCCACATCTACCTCGTGCACGTGAAGGATCTTGCATGAAGGGGATTGATCCTATCTACCTCGAGAATGTGCATAGTCTCTGTAAACGGTGGAGAACGCATGATGGGTTATCGCCTCCATGAAGCAGTGGAGAACGAACGATGGAGAATGTCTTGAGATCTGTTTAAGACTATTGTATTCAAATGAAAAGTGTTCAATGGTCAGGATTGAACCGACTGAATTGCTCAACCTAAATGTTTAGGGTTTAGGGTTTATGCTACCGACCTATCTGTTTCCTATAAGGTCGATGTTGTGTTTCATGTTGAGGTTGTTGGAAAATGTTGTGTGTGTATCTAAGTGCAGAGATACGTGTTTCTTGCCAAACCAAATAAGAGAATTGATACCTGCAAAGTGTGTGTAGAAGGAAGGAACTAAAATGGATCTGCATTGGCATTGAGTGCTATTACCGGATCATTGTAATACCGATTGATCTCTAATCACTTCAATAGTTGGAAAATCCCTTAACAGGGTAGCTTTAACCAGCTTGTTATAAATCCTTTAACAGGGTGACTCAAAGCCATTGAGTTCATAAAATCCTCTAACAAGGTAGCCTTTAACATGGTTTAAGCCTTAACCGGGTATTCTAGCCATCCCTTAACCAGGTGATCCCTAAAAGGATCAGTTCCTAACAGAACCTATTGTAATAGTCTTTAACCGGACTAGGCTCCTAACAGAGCGAACTTCTAAAGAGTTCAAAAATAGCTTGTGGGTACTCATCCCCACAATGATTTTTCCCAGTTGGGTTTCCACGTGAAAAATATGTGCATCGTGTGTGATGCCTCTTTCATGCGATGTTTTGTTATTTCCCATTTAGTGGTGAGTCATGTTGTTCTAGTAAATTATTGTATCTCTGATGATAGAATATCTATTTATGCATAAGGATGAAGTGGATATGAGGGAGTAGATTGTATGGAAAGCTAAGTGTTGCCGATTTATGTCTTTCACAGTCTCATTATCTTTAACCGGTAGTAATCTGGTTTAGACTGGTATTAGTGTTTGTCTGTCAAGTGCACTGTTTGCAGTCAAACCGGTTCAGGAAAAGTTTTTGTGTCTGTACTGATTCACCCCCCCTCTCAGTATCGGTCTGGTACTCACTATTCATCATTGAATTATCAGAGTAGAGAAAGATGCATCATGAGATGAAGAGTATTCTATGTTAGCATGCTTTGGAACAAGCTTTTGGCATGTTTGGAGTTGTGGGGATTATGTGATGGAGGAAGATATGGAAGCTTTGATGTGAGTAGATGAGGAAATGGGGGTATGATAAAGTGCGAAGGATTGGGATTTGTTTTGAGGTGGAGATGATTGGGGTGGATGGAGGTTTTGAGGAGACTTGGCCACTTTGATTTGAGGTGAGGATTTTGTCTCCTTTGCTAGCATGTCTTGGATAAGATTATGGATAATGGATTTGGAGGATGTGGAAAAAATGGATTTTGGAGGATTAGGATTAGATGGAGAATTAGGATTAGATGAGGGATTGATATTAGATGGGGAATTGGGATTAGATGGGGGATTGGGATTGGGATTGGGATTGGGATTAGGATTAATGCTTGGAGTAAAGGATTTGGATGGGGAGTAGAGGTAATGAATGTGTTGTGAAAGGATGGGGATTGAGATATGGATGGGGGGGAGATGAAGATATATATGCGGATGAGGGATAATATGGAGATACAAATGAGGAATAAGATGGATTTCCCTTATCGAAGGTAGAGGAAGGATAGGAGATATGGTATAGATTGGGATTAGGTGCAATGTGTTGAGGTGAGATGGATGAAGGTATGATAGGTGGATGAGAGATTATGGGATTGACTTGGTAGGCAGGTTCATGAACTTTCATGAGCATCTTCTCATACCAAGCTTTTAAATTTTGGGTAGTCATGTTGAGAGTGAAGGATTAGAAAGGAATTGGATGAATATGTTTTGGAGGAGAAATATTATGAAGATGATGTTAAATGAAGATGATGATTAGGACTTGGCTTGGAATGATGATGGATTAGATTCGATTAGATGTGGATTGGATTTGATTTGGATTGGAATGGATTGGATTGGATTGGATTTGGTTGGATTAGTCCTTGGATTAGGACTTGATTTGATTGGATTGGTCCTTGGATTAGGACTTGATTTGATTGGATTGCTCCTTGGATTAGGACTTGATTGGATTGGACTAGATTGGTTGATTGATTGGTTTGGATTGAATTGGATTAGATTAGATTTGATTTGATTGGATGATTGATTGATTGGATTGGATAACCGGATTAGGAAGATGGATGGATTTGATTGATTGGATTTTTGGAGATTTGATTGATTGAAATTTTGGAGATTTGAATGGATTAGAGGGAGAATGATTATGAAAGAATGGATAGATAATAGGAAGAATAAAGGGGGAGGCTACCCAAAGTTGGATGAATGATTTGGACAAAAATATTGGTTGAGGGAGGATGAATGGATGAAAGTGGTTTGGGGATTGGATAATTTTGTGGATAGATAGAAATGGATTAAATATTTGATGATGACAAGATGGAATTTGGAAAGAGGGATGATTGATTGGTTGTGGGGGATGGACTTGGCAAGAGATGTCAAGTAAAGAAAACACAATGGTCAAAAGAAGTTAGACTCAAAAGACACTCATGCTCCTTCACAACATATCCTATGGTGAGAAAAGACAATAGTCAATGGATCCCAATTGGTTTCCCAGCTATGCTTACCCAGAGCGAACACTTAGATGCTTGACCCCATTGGCTTCCCTCCATGACACTCTCTTCTCCAGGGCAGCCAAGCATTAATTCCCATTAAAACTCCTCATAATGAATTTTGTGTCTCTTCTAAGGGCCGTAAAAATATGGGCGGCTTTGGAGGTTCGACCTCCTGCACTAATGACTAGAAGGTTTTTGGCCACTATGCACAAGGTGTTTAATATGGCTTGTCGTTAGGAACTACTCTTTGCAGTTGTGCAAGTGAAATTGAGGCCTATAGCCCAACGAAGCACCAAGAACTTAGTAGTCATGCAAGCGTGATTGAGATCTCTAGGATCCTACTAAGCACCCAATGTGAGAGTGAACTCTCAAATAGCCCCAACCATTGATTCTTTTGATCTCAATGGCCCATTTATTATAGTGAGTTGGAAACCCCAGGTCCAGGTGTACTCACTTGGATCATTCCCCTCTCACCAGTTCTAAGAGAAACTTGGGAGGGCAGGCCCGCTAAGGGTAAACATGGAATATTCCTAGAAAAGACCAAAGGGGTCTAGATTTTTTATTGCCCAGATAGGCAAAAGAATACTCTCCTACCCTTTGACTCTTCAAGACAAAGAAAACACAAGATTATTTTACCCCCTAATTAGATCTAGGTGCCTAATAAAAGAAACACAATGTTCGCTTGAACCTCCTAGGCAACTTGCAAAACCACTTGATTAGTAGTTTGAAAATGAAGTCTTCAACAAGCATCCTGCAAAAGACAAAAGAATGACAAAAATATTTATTTTTTTAATTATTGGGAATGAGTAGAAAAACAAGAAAAAAAACTGTTCTACTAAATAAAAATGTGGATTTGGGGGAAAATTTGATGGGTAATTGGGGTTTGACTAGGTTTTTGACACTTTCTAAGGGATAGGAAAGCATAAAATGGGGATTTTAGAAGCGAGGTGAAGGAATGGAAAAAATTGGAGATAAACACTATGGAAAAATTTGAAGGTGAATGGATAAAATTGGAAGAAGTTATGGCAAACCCTAAAAATAGAGAAATGTGGGATTTCGGGCTTCAAAAAGTGGAATTTGGGATAAGGTCCTCAAGGAAGAAAATGTACAAACTAAAATTAAGGGGGATCTAGTGAATTTTGGAGGAAAAGGGAGTGAAGATAAAGAAGTTATGGCCAAACAACAGAAAAACATTTACTGGTTTTTTTTGTTTTTTGTTTTTTTAAATTATTCATGCGATTGCGCTGATTAGCAGGTAGTCCCGTTAATGCGTGAATGGTCGCGCTAACAGACATAATATTAGTATAAAATAGATAGCAGATAAAAAACAGAAAAAATTATAGTCGCATTGATCTAAGCAGTCACGCTATTGTGTGGGCACTCGCGTCAAAACAATAGGAGTTAGCACCCAAAAATTCAAATTCATTTTTTTAACAAAATGCTCGCGCTAATCGCAGAGCGGTCGCACTGAAGAGACAATTGAAAACAAAAAACGCAACTAATCTAGTGTATTTTTTTGACTTTTTTTATTAGATTTTACAAAACAGAGATAGAAGTGAGAAGAATGGAAAGAATGAAGAAGAGGAGATATATGAATTTGTGCGGCGGTCGCAATGAAGTTGAGGCAGTCATGCTGAAGCACAATAAGGTGCTAGAAAAAGTTCAGATTTGATGCGGTCGCACTAATTAGCAGGCGGTTGCACTGATCTAGCAAGCAGTCATGCCAATGCACGTGCGCTCGCATTGAAGCATGAACTTGCGAGAAACCTTCACAAAAAACTCAATTTTTTTGTTAAATTCGAGATGTGGGTCCCAGCGGGCGTGACAAAACGAAGAGGTGAAAATGTAGCAAGGTAAGATTAGATGGTTAGTATTCAAATGAAGCATTCAAACATATAAAACACAAAGAATAACCATTTATACCTTGCTATTTTACCTCTCCCTCGGATTGAGCTTGATGAAGTGGATGGATGATGAGGATGCGCCCTTGATGCTCCACTTGATGTGCTCCTTGCTTGATTTGTATGTGGATTGATCTCCTTTTCTCAACAAGATTAATGGATTTGATAAGATTATTGGATGGATTTTGGATGGATTTGAATTGAAATATTGAAGAAAGGAGAGAGAGGAGAAAAGAGCAACATGACAATGCATGAGAAGTGGATGATTTGTGAGGAGAATAGGCTCCAATTTATAGATTGGAGGATACCAATGGAGGGCCAAGATTGATTTGATCATGAAGGGTTGAGATTGATTTGAGATAGAAGGCATGTGGATCAAAGGTGCCTTGGGAAAAGGGGTTGAAATTTGAATTTTAAACATGAGGAATTAAAAATTTCAAAATAAGGATGCATTGAGGGATTCAAAGAAATTTGAATTTCTTTGAGAGGCTCAATGTTGATGTGACATGAGTGGGAATTAAAAATTGAGGGATAATGATAAGCATGATTATGAGAGATTCTAGAAGGATTAATTAGGCTAATGGGATTAGGAAAAGTGATTTGTAGGAATCACATGACTAGATTAATTAATTAGAATTAATTAACTAAGTGGGTTTAGAGGAAATAATTATTGGAGGGAACTTTAGAAGAGTAGGGGAATAATTAATTTATTTGATAAATTAATTATTAGACAATAGTGATAGAATTAATTAAATTAGATTTAATCAATACCGAGAAGAATAAGGATAACACAATTAAGTCAATTAATTATGTTGATAGGCTTAAATTAATTAAATATTAATTTTAGGTGTCTACACACATATACAGATATATGTGTATATATACATATATACACACATATATGTATATATGTGTATATGTATACATACACACACATACATGTATATGTATATGTATATGTATATGTATATGTATATGTATATGTATATGTATGTATGTATGTATGTATGTATGTATGTATGTATGTATGTGTATATGTATATGTATATATGTATATATGTATGTATGCATGTATGTATGTATATACACATACATTTTTTTATTAATTAAATGAATATTAAATATTTATTGAATTACTAAAATTTCTCTATTAATTAAATTGACATTTAATTAATTCACCTTAGCCTATTATGATATTCTAGTTAAATAAATTTAATCAATTTATTTAATTACTAACTATAGTCCAAGTTATTAAATAAATCTAATTTATTTAATATTCACCTCCTTCTTCCTATTTAAATAAATTTAACATTTATTTAAAATAATGAATTCCCAAATCAAATCCCCCTTTTAAATAAATCAATATTTAAACATGACTCGTCCACTTACATTCTCCTACAAATGCAAGTTGCACATTTAAATAGATTTTTATTTAAATAAAATCCTATTTACCCACACCCACCTCTTTCTAGATTTTTCTAGATTCTTCTAATCCCCTTCTAGATTCTTCTAACCCCTTCTAATAACTTGCACAATCCTAATCTAGGATTAACCCACAACCCATCATCTGAATCTCACCCATTTAAGACTCTTATAGAGTCATAAATGCTTCCCTTCTCCAACACTTCAACTCACATGGATCTTGACCCTTTGATCAAGGCTTAACCATGGGTAAACTTTGCAAAAGAGTTTACCCATTGGATAATAACCTTACCCTTGGATAATAGCTTTATCCAATAACCCAACCCACATGAGGTTACCCTCATGTCTTCTCAGGCATTAAATGCTCTTTCCCTCTCCTCTCAAGCCATCTCATAGTGACACTTGTCATCATGGGATTGGGTTGAAAGCCATCACATAGATCATGAATCATTCAATCTTAGTCCTTCACAAGCCCTTTCAATCCTGACCATTCAATCCTCTATTTTGTCTATAAATAGAACTTCATTCCTCAAGCAAAAAAGGAAGCTTTAGAGCATTGTTACTATATTGATATCAGAATAAACATTTAGAAATTTCTCATAAGCATCATCATTTACATTTTCATAGCATCTTGTTTAGCATTTTCCAACCATCTTGAATCTCTATATGACATTCATGGCTTGTGCTAAAAGCTGAGAGCTTTATTCATTTGGAACTTGGAGAGAAGAGAAACAAGGGAGGAACAATCATCAAAGCATCATGGAGGGATCTTAGGAGGACTAACCTTTCTTTTTTTGCTTGTTTGTGCTTATTTCTTGTTGTTTTAAAATCTCCTTTGAATATGTATTGAAATGGTTTTTTTCATCTTGTTTTGGTTTTGGCTGGAACTAACCTACTAATGGTGCCTTTTCTATTAGCGTCTATCTCTCTCTCTCTCTCTCACACACACACATATATAGATAGATATATATATACATACATAGATACATACATATTATTATACACACACATATGTATATACATATGTAAACACACACACACACACACACACACACACACATATGGGTGAACTCACAAAGCCGGTTCCCACTTTCACCAACGAATGAATTTGGCAAAAGTGGGAAGTTTATTTTTTGAGGGGTTCGAGCGAAATAGGCCTATTCGCTCGAACTACCCCTCTGAGTTCGAGTGAACTACCTTGCGGTCGTGGGGTCGCTCGAACCGTGGGTGGTTTTTGGGTTCAAGCAAACCCACAATAATATTATTATTTTAAGGGGTTTGAGCGAACCCCCCCCTTCGCTCGAACCCTTTTTGGGTAAGGTTTTTTTTTTAATTTTATAAATAGTGGATGTGACAGTTAAAGAGTCGTTGTCAAACTTGTCTTTTTCTGTCTAGTGGGGGTTGGATCAAACTAGTCATCAGCATCACATCACCGAGCTTTGTCTGCAGTAGCTAGCTTCTTTCATATTTCAGTTTTCGACCTTTATTATATTAGGTGCACAAAATAGCCCTTTGTTTGGTTTAATAATGTCTTTTTTTATTAAATTAATAAAATAATTTATTTGTTAATTTATTTTTTTAATTAAATAATTGTATATAGTTATTATTTTTCAGCTTATTAGAAAAATGTTTGATAATTTATTGGTTTTCATTATTTTAGAAAAATGTTTGATAATTTAATGTTTTGACTCAAATGTGTCAATTTGTTTTTAAAATTACATAACTGTATATATGTATTTTTTTTTCAACATTTTAAAAAATTGTTATGAAAAACATAGAAAACTAAGGTAGTAAATCAGAACTTAGAAAAACATTAGCAAAAAAGAAAATTAGAAAAATGTCACAAACGTAAATATAATAAATTAAACGTTAGAAAAATTAATAAATTTTAATTTAAAAAAACATTAGAAAATTTAGATAACAAATTTAAACAAATTAGACAAAATAAATCCTCTACAATGTGACCCATTTTCACGTCCTATTACATGCACAACGTGACCCCTTAAGACCACATATGCCCCTGATGACACTATACGTTCCCTTAGGACCATAGAGGATCACATATAACATACTAATGTACATATGACATTCCCTTTAGGATCACATATGACCCCTTATAAAATCCTAGTGTGAATGACATACCCCTTAGTCCATCACATAGTGTCTTAAGGGGTCGTATGTGAACAAAATACCCCTTAGTCCATCACATAGTGTCTTAAAGGGTCGTATTGCATATTTAATAATTTTGTAATCATATGGGCCCAAATTACAAAAATACAATGACCTCTTTTTTTTTTAGATTTAAATATACACGTGCTAGATCTCTCTATCTCTCTAAAATATATGTTATCTCTAGATTTGAAATTTTTTATGTATTTCAAAGATTTAAATATACATGTGTTAGATCTCTCTATCTCTCTAAAATATATGCTATCTCTAGATCTGAAATATATGTTATCTCTCTCTCTCTCTGAAATATTTGAATTTTTTATGTATTTTATGAAAATGAAAATGATCTCTCTCTCTCATGAAGATTTATATGTATAATCTCTCTCTCTCTCATGAAAATGATCTCTCTCTGCTTACGTATTTATGTTAACTTTATGACATGTACCTAGATAGATGGCATCCCAGGATATACCTTCGCAGGCTCCTGATCAGGATCCACCTGCGCAGGCTCCTGATCAGGAGCCACACATTGATGATCTTGATCCTCCATAGTAGGATCCCCCTTGCCTGACATTGCTACTATTTTCCAGTATAGTGATCATGAGTTGCATAAGTTGAGGGCCATATTAGATGACCCTCGTACTGATGGCGTGTACAAGAGTACATGCACGTCCATTTTTTATAGTTTGCGGACATTAAGGGACCACTTAGTTTCTCACACTTCATTCTCACCTGAGGTTATAGAGGATATATATAGACAGTTAAGCAGTGAGGTGAGGGGTCCTCATTCTTTTATTGATGTGGTGGGGGTGGTCTCGAAGGAGACCATCAAGGAGAGATGCTTTCCACAATATTAGGAGAAGAGTAAGGTGAGGGGATATCAGGTCACCAGATGTATCGACCCACAGGTTGCATCATTGATTTACCCACGCTTCTTAGCTGCCCATGGTCATTATCCTAATAATGACCAGATACCATTATACTTTGCACAACAGGTATTTGCTGAGGTTCATTGTCAGATGAAACCAAACTACCTTGATATTCCAGGATATTATGGATAGGGGAGGGCTAGGATTGCTGATAGAGATGCATATCGTAGGTGTGATAGAGCTCCACCTAGACATAGGGACCTTGTTGGCCAGAGATTTCCTATAGTAGTCCCAGCCATGGCCCCCATAGCGGATCACATTGTGATTGCTTCTCAGAGAGAAGCAATTGATAGGATTGGACAGATTGCATCAGCAATAGCCACCATATCTTCTGACAGGCTGGGCGGATATATGATGAGTCGACCACGTTCACGATCATCCACAGATCATGCATCTTCTATTCATGGGGGGGCTTCAGATTTAGATGACTGGTATATTACTGCTGGCATCCCCTCCCCAGATGAGGTAGCAACTATAGTTGGAGGTAGTAGACATGTACAAATGTCACAGTATTTAGTCGAGGACCTACTACATGCTTATAGTTTTATTTCATCTCGACTTGGGATACCATTGGCTGATGTTAGAGAGGAGATTCTCAGAATGGTCAGGCTACAGTGGCATCGACGCATACCCTGAGGCAGTCACAGCATTCTCATCACTCTACGCATGCTCCAGGCACTGACCCACCTACAGATCACTCTGTTGTTGCAGAGGACGAGCTACAAGCTGATCAGGTCCATATCATAGATAAGGGCCACTTGGATTCAGGAGATACGAGCTGATTAGGTCCATATCACAGATGAGGGTTTGGACTCATTTGAAGAATAGTTGAGAGATTTGAGCCATAGTGGGTTTATGGACATGCTACTATAGTCAAACACTTCATCCACGATGCCCACTCATCTAGTTAGCCCCTTGCACTCCTCAGTGATACGTACAGCTAGAAAGAGATATGCAAGCATGAGTGATGTTGTTGATATGATCATGGGACAGGATCAGACTATATAGCCTACTCTAGGTGATACACAGGTATGTACATGTACATGTGCATTTAAATTTTTAGAAGATATGTATACATGTTGTAAATTTGTAGGATAAATCTATATATATATATAGATCATTTTTAATAAATAATCTAGTTCTAAGCCCCTGGTATTGATGTCTTCTTTCTAACAAAAATAAATAAATTGAATTTCAATAGATATAGAACAAGTTATGTGTTCAAACTTAAACCTATGTTTGAATTATGATTGGTTGGACTTCAAAACTTTATAAAATGAAAAATATTGAACATATCACTATCAAAACAAATGCAAGCCCCAGATATTGATGTTACAAACCAAAATCTGAAAGAATTGAGTTTTTATCATTTATAGAAAAAAAGTTATGCGTTTCGGGAGGCACGTCACTCTTAAAAAATGTAGTTTGTTGTAAAAAACTACTTTTCGAGGGAGATGGAATTTTTTTTTAAAATCCTTCAAAAAAATTTGAAAAAAATGTATATAGAATCTACAAACAAAATGCTACAAATCACTAATTTACATCATCTTCAAATTTTTAAAAGTTTAAAAGTTATAGTTCTCGGAAGTTGAAGATTATTTTAAAAATGCACATCTCAATGTCAAAAGTGGCAAAAAAGTGAGAACCATTATTGTGAGTTCACCCATATGTATGTATGTATGTATGTATGTATGTATGTATGTATGTATGTATGCATGTACACACACACACACACACATATATATTTATATTTGTATACATACATGTATATTTACATATGTATTTATATATACATATATATTTATATATACATACATACATACATACATAGATATATATATGTGTGTGTGTGTGTGTGTGTGTGTGTGTGTGTGTGTGTGTGTGTGTGTGTGTGTACATGTATGTATATATGCTACCGACAGAAGAGACTATTTGTTGGACACTTCCAGCATGTTTGGATCAGTGAAGTATGTTTGATTTCATGTGTTATATGCTCCATGAGCATGTTTTGGTCAGTTGGTATTGGCTTGGTAATCGGATGCTATCATACCGATAGAGCTTTCATTGAGGAATCGTGATAGGATGCATAATTGGTGTTGGTGCAACTTCTTCATGGATTTCAGGATGTTGAAGATGTTCTTTGATCGTGCTTCAACTGCTTGAAGACATTGCTTTGGCGTGGCTGACCCAGAATAGGTCTAGTACCTATCTAGGTTATGGACCGGTATCATGCTAACGTGTACTCTACATGTTATCGAGATGCTTCAAGAGGATTTATGGATTTATTATTATTGTTTTGATCTTAAGTTGGCATGGCATATCATTGTAATAAGGAATTATGTAATGATCTTATTGTAATATATTTTAGGTGGCCGACCTAATTGGTTTAGGCCTTAGGGTTTGTATAAATAAGAGGTAGAAACTCTTTGTATAGTATCATGGTTATTGGAAAGGTCATGGTCAAGGAATGTAATGTGCGAATATTGTAATATTATTTAGGTAGAGGAGTTGGTCGATCATTGGTGATCGAATTACATTCAAAAGAGGATTTAGTCCTCCAGCACTAAGCTTAACTGGGATTGTAATCAGGCATCGTAGATGTTATTTCTGGCAGTTCACTCTATTGGATTGTTGTCCATTTATCTTGAGATGGTTGTAGCTTCTCTGTAGTCAATGAGACTCTTTTGTAATGAGAAGTACGCTCTAGGCAGTGTGCCTTCCTCCAAGTGCAGGCCCCTCATTGTATCACATACCTTCTGCAGAAGTATTATCTGACTATGGGTAGGCTTCCCACCGTGGTTTTTCCCTTTCCGAGTTTTCCACATACAAATCATGGTGTTATGTGGTATGGTTGCTTTGCATTGATTATTTGGTTAATTGTTAAGTTGTTTTGTTTATCGGTATATGTTCCTATCGACATCTGTATGTGCTTTACCAGTACTTGATTTGTTTAAGGTTGTATTGTGGATTAAAAGTTATAATTTGTTAACGACTGATTAACCCCCCCTCTCAGTTGTTCACCGGTTATCCTAACATATACATATGTATACATGTATACATATGTGTGTGTGTATGTATACATATACAAACGCACATATATATACACACACACATATATATGTGTGTGTGTATATACACACACATATGTGTGTGTGTATATACACACACATATGTGTGTGTGTATATACACACACATATGTGTGTGTGTGTATACACACACATATGTGTGTGTATATACACACACACATATGTGTGTGTGTATATACACACATATATGTGTGTGTGTGTACACACACACACACACATATATATATTGCACCCCTTGCAATTTCGATCGCATCTGTATCTTCACCTTAGTGTTTGTGCCCTTTGGTCTGATTAAAGACTTGATTATGCTCATACACATCAAAAACATCAAAAAAATTGATTTTGCACTTGACATACACCTTGATCCTGTCCTAAAATAGGGCAAGACTAGTGTGTGGCGCCATGGTCCTCCCTAAAATGGGCCCTCTTTAAACCCTTTTTCACATTTCAAATTTGAGCAGGATTTCCCTCTATGTGTTGTCTCATGTCGGAAAATTAGTTAATTTTATCAACGAGTAAGTATATAAAGAGGATTTCCCCTCTTATTTGAACATCCATCCATCAATTAGAAAGAGCACACATATGACATCAAGCAATCAAGTATTCAAGAGAAATTGAGAATTTTTAGTCTTCCTTGAAGCCTTGGAGTAGCAATAAAATCAAGATTCAAACATTGAAGTGGAGATCTACATCCTATTTCATGAAACCCTAATTCCATGTGGAGGCAAGCAAAACTTCACAAGGAGGTATATTCATTCAATTTTCAATCATAATTCAACATCTCCCTCAAAAGGAGAACCTTTCCTTTCAATCATTTCAATTACATTTATCTCAATTTCATGGTTAATTCCAAAACTAGGGTTCGACCTAAGGGAAACCCCTATTCCCAACATATTTCTCTTTTTTTCTATGTGCAGGAAATAGGTGTGTAGTTGTACTTCTCATAATAAGCTTCAAGAATAGAGATAGACATGACCCTTTTTGGTGTGCGAAAAATTTAGAGGACTGTGTTGCCACATCACAATCCTTGCTTTTTTAGGGCATTTTCACAAGGTAGATCTGAATCAACTTATATTACTCATATTTGGGTGCACGACAAAATCCCGAACCTGTAGCTCATTATTTTCTCATTTTTGTCTTCAATTTTAGCATGTTACCCTAAATCAGCATTTCAACTTACAAAAGAGGGAAAAACACATCATAATCAACCAATCCACTTAGTATTCAGTCCTTGTCTAGTTTGTGACTAAATCTAGTGGATTACTCCCCTCTTTTGAATGTAAAGGAATTCCTCCCCCAAAGCGAATATTGATTTGGTGATTTCTCCTTCTATGTTGCAAATTGTCAAATCAAATTTTCCCCTTTACATTTTAGTGAACCCGACTCCTTACACCTTTAATTCTAATTTTTGTTTTCAGATCTAAGTGTGTATGCAATTTACAATTGAAATTTTCATTTACAAGTTTGATTTCCTTTCAAATTTTAAAAATTTAGATTCACTAAAACCCTAATTTTCAAATTCAAAATTGAGCTTTTGATTTGTCTAAATTGGATTAATTATTTCATATCTGAGTACTCTTAAATTTTGCAATTCAACTTTTCATTTGCGTGTTCAATTTGCAATCAAAAAACAAAAATTAAGTGGTTAATTGTAAAAACCCTAATTTTTAATTTTAAAATTGAACTTGTGGATTGTCTAAATTTTTAATTAATCATTTCATATTTGAGTCTCTTGTTTCAATTTCAAAATTGAAATTTTCACTTGCAAGATTCAATTTCATAATTTAAAAACAAAAATTATGTGGTTAATTTCAAAAACCCTAATTTTTAATTTAAAAAATTGAGCTTGTGGGTTGTTTAAATTTTGAATTTCGCTCTTCACATTTGGTTGCTAATTTCAATTCAAAATCTAAATTGCAATCCTGTGTCAAATTTCAATTTCAAAAATTTAAATTTTAAAATTAAGTGGTTAATTAAAACCCTAATTTTTAAAATTAAAATTAATCTTGTTCGATTTCCAAATTTCCATCTTAAATCTAATTTTAAAATTAAGAGGTTATTTTTACAAGGCCCTAATTTTAATTTTAAATCTTTTATGGACAATTTCAAATTTAAATTTTAAAATTAAGCGATTATTTTCACAAGGCCCTAATTTTAAAATTCAATTTCTTTTGGATAATTTTAATTTAAAAATTAAGAGGTTATTTTTACATAATCCTAATTTGAAATTTCAATTTCCTAGGAGGTTGCATTATTAATTTTTTTTTTATGCAAATTGGTACCTAGGGGTAGCTACCTTTCATTAATCTAGAAAGAAACATACATTCATTCATAGACTATAAAGAGTGGAACTCTAATGGCCTCTGCCACCTCATTTTCCCTTTCAATATGTGTTGGTTCAAACAGATATTCATTTACATTCATCATGTATTCAAAGGTCTCCATGTTGTTGTCCACAATACCATCTCTCATCACCTTTATGGTATCAACAACATCTAACTTCTCCAACACCTTTTCCACCTTGAATGCATCTGCTATGAACCCTTCATGAGCTATAGGGTCCAAATCTTTCAAGGCTACTTCATCCTCTTCCACCCACTCCTGAACCACCATTCTACTTGATCACCTTCTCCGTAGCCTCAAAATTTGTCGTTGCCCTAGCAATAGTGAAAATATTTTTTTCCAATATGAACCAGTTATGACCATGGTCTACATTTTTCTTATCGACACCCAGAATGTCCTTCAAGGCATTCTCTGCTACTTCCCTTTCATAATCTAACACATCCTTGAGTTGTTCCTTAATTCCACTTTTGTCACACCTGGACTCCAATCTCAAGATTTCAATAGACTATTTCACCCTTTTGAAATAATTTTCTTCGTTTCTTTTGTTTTAAAAGTTTGTCGAACCTCCTAGAACTCTCAATTTCCTAAGAATCTGGTTCCACTCTATTCTATGAAGGAAATCCGAATGCAATATTTCTTTCCAGTTTCGGGTCTATGTGGCATTGGTGAAACATTGCCACATCCTGGTTGCATTGGCATAAAATTTGATTTAAAGTATGGTGGTGGCCCTAATTGAATGATTCCATACTTTGGTAGCATCTTTGTAGGTGGACCAACATTTGGATTAAAGTTTGGTTGTATGATATTGCCATGTTGTTGGGTTGGATAGAATTATGATTGTCTTTGATTAAAACCTAATTGGATTGTGTTATTCATTAGATGAACCATTGGTTGATATGTCAAACTTTGTTGCATCATATGAGCTTGGAATCTTGTTTCAACAGACATGTCACTATGCTATGTAGTATTTTGGGGATTTTTGGATTTTAAGGATGATATATGCAACTAATGGAATTGCAAATGCAATCTAAAAGGACAATAGTGCAACTTATGTTTTTGGACTTTTAAATTTTAGAATGATAATGATATGAAACTACGTGCAACCTTAAAAGATGATAATGCAATTTATGGCAAGATTGCAATCTATTTTTTTGGTCTTTTCAAGATTTGGATAAAGTTTTGGAATGAAAACCTAAAGATGTAACCTTTGAAAATTGAAATGAAGTCTAGACCTTAATTGACAAAAGGACAAATGACAAATGTCAGTGTCTCACCTAAAAGCTTGGATACTAAGCTAGGTTTGACAAAAGGACAAATGTTTGGACAAGGTCAAGACTCCCTAACAACAACTTAGGGTTTGATCTAAAGTTTTAATTTTTAAGTTTGATAAAACTTGATTTTGGAACTAAATGCAATAAGGGCAATGGCAATAATAAGGACCTATGATATGATATGGACATGAAATGACAAATCAACTTAGGACAAAAATAGGGTTTTGGACCATGTAATGACAATGCTAATGCAAAAAGGATATATGAGGACCAATGATTTTTGAATATGCAAAGGGTAACCTAAGTGAAAACCTAATTTTGGTATGATAATGGTAATGATAATGCAATGAATGATCAAGACCTAGGAAAATGATTTTGAACCTAAGTATAAAAGAGGATAATGACTATGCAATGGACTAAATATGGAATGCAATGTGTATGTTCTAAGACCTAAGTTTGGACTATACAAAACCTAACCCTAAGTGACATGAGTTTCGAAACCAAGGTATCCAATTGTTTGACAAGCCATGTTTGTTGAGAACTTTTGAATGTTGGATGATAACTTGGAATGTTTTGAGACAAGTTTGAACCTTTTTGAAATCTTTGTTTGATCAAAGTTGTTTGTGGCTTCTTTTGATATGAACCTTCACTTTTTCTTGCGATGTTTGTTGTTTATGACCTTTGTTTGTAATGTGAACCTTTAACAAGCGTGAAAAACAAAATAGCTATTTGACTTTTGCATACAAATAAACACATTCAAGCACAATCCTAAGGTTTGTCTAGGACAATACTTGTTGAATCCCTTTGCCAAGAATACCACATTTAGTTGGATAGATAGAAGCTTGGTAGCACAAGCTCCCCTCCATTACACTCACTTCTCGGGCATACCAAACTTTGAAGTTCTAAAGACCTAAAGATCTCAAGAAATTTTCTATCTCAAGTTGAAGGGTACATGAGGGGTTTCTTCAACATGTACATATCACAATGCACGAGTCAACAAGTAGAAGGTAAGGTTACTAAAACAATTTGGCTCTTAGTGGGGGAACTTCAACGAAACCTGATGTCTACCCATGCAGTAGCAGCTCATTTAAGAACCCATTCCCAGGCCTCGAACGGATTTTTTATGCATCTCACACAAGTGTGGATACTGAGGGAAAACAATTGATGTAGATACACGTTACTAGGCAGTCATGGCTTTTGCCTAACTTTTTAATTTGTATAGCGAGTTGAAAAAGTACCGCTTGGGTCGTTCCCTCTCACTAGCCAAAATGGCACTTGGGAGGTAGGCCCTCTACCAAAAAATAAAAAATTTGAGCGTCGCTAACACCTTTCTCTTACACCCAAGATCATGAGAGGAAGGGGAGAGAATAATGTGTGCTAGCAGTAGGTCCACTCACACATGCACAAATGTGCCCAATCACAAAAAACAATTACTCTTTTTAAACCCAAATCGAAATGTGATTTAACTACTAAAAATGAAGACATTATGTTTCAAGTTTTAATCTTTGACAGAGTCTGACATGAAATCATTAGTATTTTTCAAAGTATGTCTTCTCCCAATGAATGCCAAGGTATTGTAGAGATCAACAACACCAAAACTTCCTCATGTAAACAAAACCAGTTGACCAAAAATGAAGAGACCCAATTGCATCTTATCCAATTCACACCTCTATTTAAACTAGATGAGGATTGTATGGTTTATTTTAACAAATTTGCAAAAGGAAACGTGAAGTTGTCACCAAATTGAAATCCTAATTAGGCTAGATGAAATTCATTTTTAGCCACTTAACAAATTAAAGAAAGGAATTATTGTCCATTGATTCCCTAATTAGGATATGTGAGAATTGTAGGGTTAATTTTAAACCAAAGATTGAAAATTTGTCATTAATTTTAACTCCTAAATAGGCTACGTGAAAGTTGTGATTCATTGCATGTTAAGAAATCTTACATAGATCGTTGTTTAAACTCCAAAAAACTTGCATGCAATAATCAATGTGCAAATAAAACCTACATGCAACAACAAATCAACACTTGAAATCTACATGCAACAACAAATTAGCAAATAGAATCTGCATGCAAGAATAGATCCACACATAAAACCTGCATGTAAACATACGACTCACAAAATTATCAGATTTTACATGTTCATGTTGGGTTCACAAAGAAATGTGAGATGAAAAGTTAGGTATTTAATAAAATCCATAAATCTCATATCAATGAAGGTACAAAATAAAACAAAATAAAACATAAACAAGGAAATAAGATAAGCAAATGCAAACCATCCTTCATATGCTCGAAATGATCCCTTCC
The DNA here is from genome assembly GCF_030272615.1 of Cryptomeria japonica. Lineage (NCBI taxonomy): Eukaryota > Viridiplantae > Streptophyta > Pinopsida > Cupressales > Cupressaceae > Cryptomeria > Cryptomeria japonica. The sequence continues at coordinate 194,077,802 of NC_081405.1, read as the reverse complement.
ATTGTCTTTCTTGCTTCTCTAATCAAATGGTATGTGGCTCTCAAACTCCAAATTGCAAATTTGTTGAAAGCAAGGGCAAGAAGATTCAAAGATTTGAAGTTCGTTTGACAACATATAGTTACTCAAAATGTGGATGAAAATGATGAGAAAAATGCTTAATTTATAGAGAAATTGAGATCGATTGGATGATTAATATTGATTTGGAACTGAATTAATCAATGAACAAGATTAAATGAGATGACTTGTTAAGTGAGGATAAAAAGAAAATTGCATTTCCAATGGTGAGGAAGAAATAGAAATGAAAAGAGTTTAAGTGAAAATGAATATTGGAAACATCTATTTTCACTAAAATATGCCAAAATGAAAGTGGAGGAAAAGACTAGTGACAAATTAGCAAGTTTGAAGAGATAAGTGTGAATAAAAATTGGAAAGTGGAAGAGTTAAGTGGGGTCATAAATAAATAAATATATTTATTTCACCCACTCATGGTAATTTAAATAAATTAAAAATTTATTTAATTAGAATAATTTGGAGAAAGGGATTAAATAATTAAAATAAGTATTTAATCATGAAGAATGATTTAACTTAGAATAAAGGGATTCAGTAATTAAGTGAATTATTTAAATGAAGAGGAATAGTTAGGATTAGTTGATTAAGATCAAGATTTATTGATTAGATAGAGATAATGATGAATATTAGTTAAATAATGAAGATTATTTAATTAGTGATGTAGAAGAACAATAATTAAATAATTAAGAATTAGTTAATTATAGAAAATTAGAAGAGGAATATTAGTACTAATTAAATAATTAAAATTATTTAATCAATTTAGACGAAAGGTTAGTGAAAAATGTCGTGGAAGTCTTAGGACAATTTTCAATGTCTACAGTATTGTATTGTTTATTTATTATAAATTATTTTAGATCCATTTTTTGTTCATCTCTCAGGTCTTAGATTAGTGTAGGAAGCATTTTTGCACCTTATATTGATGCGAATAGATAGCCTCTAGAGTATCACATCCAAAGTTCTTCAACCCTACAACTTCTTTTCTTAAGTTACTTTTGTTATATTCCTACAAATTATTTATAGATATTTTTACAACTTATTTATATTTACTTATTTCTTCTATGTTACTTCCACCATGATAATTCTTCCTCCAAAAAATATAGCCACACCCTATAACCTTGGCATATTATTACTTTCACAATTTATTTTCCTTGCATAAGTCTTTTCTATCCTACACTTTGGTAAACATAGTTTATTTCTACTCTTTATTTGTGAAACCCAACTTTTAAACAATATTCAACCTTCCTCTTAACCATTATACCCATCCTTAAACTTTAAAAAATTTCTTACATCCTTTACACTTCATAGTTTATTTTCTAATCTTTATTTTGGGAAGCCAACTTCTAACCAATATTCAACATTCCTCTTAGCCATTATACTCATCCTTAAACTTTAAAAATCCTTGCATCCTTTACACTTCAATATTTTATTTCTGGCACCTTGTTTTCTTGTAATTGACCTAGTTATTTCCTTTCTATCTTTTTTCTGCCTTCAACCTTGCCCAAGTGCATGCACATTCTTAACTTACTTTATCATAAAATAGTTCAAAAATATAAATTATGACATCAAAATATAAAATGAAAAGTGAATTTATAAACAAAATGAGACAATTAAATACTAATAAAAATTATTATATAATTTTTTAATATAAACACAAAAATTGAAATGAATACTCATTTCTAACTTACCATTGTTTGTTATAAAATATTTCTCAAAAGATCAATCGTGTCCCCTAAAAAAAGCTTCCAAAACAACAAAATATGATGACATCCAAAACAATAACACCTTTGCATGAAAAGACACCTTTATTTTGATTGCTTTATTATCAAAAACACCTTTGCATGAAAAGACAACATGATATGGATGTAAAAATGTTATGTTTTATAATTTAACATGATACTTATTGATTTTAACTGTAAAGAAAATGACAATAAATATATAATATAACATAGTGAAAATGACTTGTATGTCATATTTTGACTCTTAAAAATCACTTTTAATTCTGAATATTATTTCTTAATTCTAAAACAACTTATAAAATAATAAAATAAAATAATTATTTTTTTTTATATTCACTATCGTGGAATCTGGAGGTGTCCTTGCCGAAGCAAGACTAATCCCCCAGTGTGTACAACCCACTCACAAGGTAGCAACACACACAGAGTTAACACAGCCGGGGACTCGAACTCAAGACCATGGGGAGCATACCCACGCCTTAAGTTGCGATCCACGACCGGATGAGCTAGGGCCGAAGCCCTAAAATAATATTTCTATTTATTTTTTATTTTTATAAATCATATAATACTTTCCTAAACTTTTGATATTTATTTAAAACATCTCTTAAATTAAAAAAAATTGAAATAAAAATTAATATCATACAAATTTAATAATAAAAATATACTTAAAAGTGTTATAGGTGAACAATACAACTAACTTAAATAAAAAATATCAATTCTCAACAATACAACTAAATTGAAGTCAAAGTTCAATTTGTCGTCTATGAATTTAACCAGTGCTGTTATTTCACGCTGACAAAGGCTTCAATTTCCAAGTTTTCATTGACGTTGGGAAGATGTGACTAATCAATTATAATTTTTTTGGCTTGCCCTTTTGTTCGTTGGTGAGTGCGTAATTATGAATTCGTTGGTCTATGTCTAAGTAATTAAAAATCTAAAATATATTAGTTTTTAGATTTTAAATTTTAAATTTCAGTTAATTAATGTTTACGGTCAAATATGCTTCCAACTGCCTCTGTAAAAAGTAAAACAGTATTTACAGGACTTTTTTCTTTTAATTATAAACGGGTGAGGGTAGAAATCTGTTTTTCATGAAAGTAACATCGTTAGTGGAGGACAGAGAATTATTGTGAAGGATGTATTGCACAACAGATTTGGTAGGTGGGCACCACCATGTCTTAACAATGGATATAATAAAATTTAAATAATAAATAACAGTCAAAAAGGGTTTTGTTTTTCACATTTGTTTGATTATTTATAGATAGTTTTAAATTGAAGGTATAATTTGGAGGTGGATTTTTTAAAGAGTTGAACGTTTTTGAACAATCATTGGTTCACTTAATCAAGAGTACGAAATTGAAATAGTTAAACAAGGTAACATGAGATAAAATTGTAACAATGTAGCAAACCAACAACATCAAAGATCAAAAGGGGTCAAAATTAGAGAATGCTTAATTTAGATCTAGCTTCATTTGATCCCCTATATTAAGAGTAAAGAGACATTTTGTGGGTTCAAAGCAAATTTTGGAGGGTCTTTCTTCCTCATATGCACAACGTTCTATGAAACATACCCCTCTCCAACAAGACTGTAAGGTGTAGAAAGAGTCTACAACCAATGTTAGAGTAGAAGAATCTAAGTAAAGCTTGCTAGAAGTGTAAGAGAAGGGAGGTTGTTTGCATTGATAATAATAGGACAATGAAGCATTGCATATTGGTAGCATACATAGCTAGTTTTGAATGATCAATCATAGCTTTTGAAGCATTCAAAAGTTGCATTAAAAGAGCATGTTCTCTTAGCTTGGAAGGATCACTCAAACTATGTGGTAAAATCACAATAGGTTGACAATCCAAAAGAGGGACACCAATAGTGAAATGATGGGGAAGAACATCCCACCACCAAAAAGTCGCACCAATAGCCTTATGTTCTGTGTGGTGACAATTTGAAGTCAAAGTATTAGTTTCGAAGCACCAACAATAGCAAAAAGGAAGACCTTCATAACCTAAAAGCTAAATTTGTGACTTATCCATCACCTATGAAACAATATGTACTGGAAAACCTTTCAAAATGTCCATATCCACCAAGATGAGAGCAAAAGTTTCGTTGGAGAAGACTAAAGTAGGAGGATCAACCATAAAAATTTAAGTTAGCACATTCCTTATAGATTCATACCAAGAACCCCCAATCAAAATTGAAGTAAGAGATTAGGCATCTAAACCCAAAGTTGTATTATATTAAATAATTCTATAGTGGGGTCAAAGGAAGCAACCCAAAGTTTGAGTATGAGAGAGTATTGTCCCCACATCCAAATCTACCTATTGAGCACAACATACTTGCCATCAATAAAATACAAAACCATAATCAAGAAAGCAAAAGTGCAAGGGTAGATCTCCACATTTCCATGAATGAGTCACTAAGGCTTTGAAAGCCCTTTATGGAGCTCAAGGAGGCTTGGCCAAAAGTGGTTGAAGTGGCAAATTATGCCCTTATTAGTGAAATACACCCACCCTCATCCACTTCCTACTAAAAAATCACATTTTTCGGATTTATAGCCACATGAGATAAAGGCATGAACTTCGCTAATGGAGGACACGCCCGAGTACACACTCTCTATAGTAGACATTGTAGATAGAATCACCACTTCTGTGAAAGATGAAGGGTCATCACTAATCTTTACCCCATTTCCATAAAATGGATATCATTACTAATAATAAGCTTAGCTAACACCAAAGGAGAGCTACCAATAGCACAATGGTCACAAGAAAACCTACTAGCAAAAAAAAGGGAAAACACCTTAACACACCCGCTAAAACTTCATTCAGAGAAACATCAACAATCACAGCTATGCAATTAGATTTGGCATCAACACACACCTCAAACACCCCAATGTGAATGCCATGTAACAAAAAAGGAGAAAGGTAGTATGTCCTTGTGGGAAACCAGGTAGGATATATAAGTCATTCAACATAGTATTTTACCATTTGAATTTGTTGGAAGTCAAATTTTCAATTTAGTAGTATTCAATTATTTATTATTCAGTCATTTATAAAACTTTTAATTTTTTTTAATCATATGTAAGAAAATCATTTCAGTATCAAAAAATTGTAATCTAATTTCAAACTCTTAAAAACATATTCAGAGCAAATTCAATACTTTAATGACTTTGACAAACAAATTACCTACATTTGAACATCTCTAAATCTGACTGTTTCCATCTTTCCATTACCATTGACTTCAACAACAACAATGACTTCTACATTCTTCCAAATTCTGTTCAACAATTGGACTATAAGTTTTCTGTGCCTTCCCTTTCTTTACTTTTTCTCTCTTCCCATACAACTGTGGGAGGAACGAGGCCATAAATCATGGAGGTTAACATCTAAAAACTTGGAACAGAAAGAAAATTAAACAGAAAACTTGTTAAAAAATCAGATTTACCAACTCTTCCCTTTCAGATGCAAAGCAACAGAACAGAATAAAATGGTCCGTGGATTAACTTTTTGGGGATTTGAACTTTTTGAGTTTTTCTCCAAATTTTGTCCATAGAAAATGAGGAGTTTCAAATGATCGATGAGGTTTTTAACTTAAAATTATGGTACTGGTTTTGCTTTTGTTGTTAGACACTATCATTTTAGGATTAAAGATTTGATATCAATAAAAAAGATTTTTAATGATAGTATGTTTGTGATTTTTAATTTGAAAGATGATTTCTGATTTAGATATATGCTTATTCATCATATTATTGTTTGCTCTTTCATAAAATGACAGATATGTCTAAATATTCTTTAGTACAGGGTGAGTTGGTCTAGTGGTGGAAAACTTGTGCTCTTGAAAGAGAGGTCACAAGTTCAAATCCACAGGGAGGGTATGTACGCTTTGTTTGTAGTGCAGTTAGGTACCTCCTTGCAAGGTAGTCCCATAAGACTCTAACCCATCTGTAGACTCAGACACAGATGGCTAGTATTGTGGACTATAAAAGACCCTTTCATTTCCTTTCCTTTTCTATTCCAAATAAAACATTTATAATTTCTTCCACCTTTTTTCATTGAAAATGAGGAGTTTCAAATGATTTGATGAAATTTTAAACCCAAAAACATGGTACTGGTTTTGCTACCACATGAAAATCATGGAGGATATCATTTTGGGACTAATAATTGAATGTACAACAATGAAATGAGATTTTTAACAATATTATTTTTTATTAAAAGGACGACTTCTGGTTTAGATATACTGTGTGGCCATAAAGAGACAGAGATGTTCAAATCTATATAATTCAATTAATTATATTGAAAAACACAATACCAGATCATTTGATATTGCTAAATAGCCAATTGAAAAGTTTCTAAAATAGATCTAATTCACTCTTAAAAAAGATTTTGCTTTCCCATTTACACACATAAGCTACTCCTTCACATCATCAAACCTTGAAAAAGAGTAACATAAACATATCTGTAGCAGAAAGGAGAATTAATCCCCAAAAGAAGAGCAAATACAGTTAAACTGGACCACCATGGACTCCATGATAATCATAACCATAAAATGCCCTTTTATAAGCATATATGCTCCAAACTAGTATCTAATTCATAAGCATCTACCACACAACTGTAAAACAAGCAATCAGGCCCCAATTACTCAAACCCACAATATCCCCCACATAAAAGCTTTCAGCAAGCATGTCAGAATTTGAACCATGAGATTCCGAGTTCGAGACTCAGGAACACTCAAATTTCTTATTTCCAAAGAACCTCCAGGTAACTGCCCACCCAACTGCTCTTTATAAAATAGCAGAATGAGCAGAAACTGTGAGAGACGGCGGCAGCCATTCCAGCTTTCAAGGAATTAAAAATCTCCTTTTTAATTTTCCCACGTTTCGGCGGAACTGGAATCAGCCTGATGACCTGCACTTCCTTAGTGTTGTTGGGATCTCTAATGATTAGATATCCATCCCAACACAATTTTTCCTTCACCATTTCCCAGACTCGGAGCAACTCAGGTACTTGATTAAGCTGTTGTAATTAATGGAAATCGATGGTTTTTATAGGCTTATCGAGACTCCGACTTGCATAAAACCGGCTGTATCTGTAGCGCGTGGTTTTATCGGTATAAGGAGAAAACTTTTTTATTTTATTTTATATATATATATATAATTTATTCAAACTTTTGACAAATCGCCCTTTTCGAGGGTGATCATTGCCTCGTACAAATTCTTAAGCCGTTGATAGTTTATAATGCAACTACCTACCGAAGCATTAAAAAATATTTTTTACGCATATCGTAATTATTTGATGTTTACATGATCTCTCTTCTACTTGGTAATAGTAGTTGTTATTCTTTGTATTTTTTTTTTTTATTAAATATAAAGAAAAAATAAAAATAAATTTCTTGATGGTTCTTTTGGCATAATCGAAAATATCTTTGACAAAATTTAAGATATAAAAAATATTATCTTGATGACTCTTTTGGTGAAATCGGAGGTATTGTAAGAGTATAAATAGGTCAATAATGTACTTACATTTAATACACGTGTTTCATTTAGACACATATTCGAAAGATTAACATTTAGCAAACCAACATATTTATTTTGTCTCACATCTCATAGGACTCCATCTTTGTCTTAATGATTGTTTTGCTAAGTTGGATTTAGGTATTTTAAGTCTTGGTTTTATCTATATCAATAATATATTTGATTGGCCAATGTGCATTATATTATTTATATTTTAGATTGCAAATTTTTTGTGTCATAATAGTGTTGTAAGAAAACAATTGTCTTTGCATAGTTTTATCAATCAATATTGAAATTAATATAAACCAAATTTAATAAATTATGCTAAGTTGAATTTGTTAAATCAACAAAACAATTGAGGCCCGAAATTTCAAGATAATCCCCCATAAAAAAATTGCATCCAAAGCCTCACCAAATAGATGGATATTTTTTAGGCCCCATGTCCTCTAACATCCTTAGGCTTAGCAAGGGACTACCATTTGACTAACAAAATACATTCCTTTTCCTTTCTACAATTCCATAACAATTTGAAACCATTTTATGAACCTTCTCTTGAACACCTTTTCAAATTTGGACAAATGATGCCAATAGATAGGAATGCATTTAGAATCGACTTCATAAGAGTAAGTCTACCACTAAGAGTGAACCATCTATTATGCCAATAATTTATTCTTTTTCCAACCTTTACAATAAGTCAATTCCAATCATTTTCTCCAAAATCAAATCTGGTTTCAAAAAGAAACCCAAATACTTTAAGCCCACTTGTAGGTTAATTCATTGAAAGGGACAAATCCCTAGAAACCAATTGACCTAATTCAACATCAAGATAATTTAAACTAACATCAAGATAATTTAAACTAATAAAATAATTGTACAGTTTTTATTCCATCATGGTAGCCACACTAAAGATATCAAATGAATCCTTAAAAATGTGATGTCCCTCCAAGAGCCATCACAAAAATAGTACACATCATCCACAAAAGTAAATGTGTAAGAAAAGTAGTTGTTCCTACCTTAATGCCCCTAATAGTACCTAGCCTCTTTGCTTTTAGAATGATTTGAATAAGCCACTCGATAATCAATAAGAATAGCAATGGAGACAGAGGGCAACCATACCTCAATTCATATGGGAATAAAGAACATCAATGTTGATGCATTCATTAATAAGAAAAATGATACAAATTTAAGGCACCTCATTACCCAATTTACTATATACAAATACAAATTGACATGGATTAGTTGTAATCTCAAATAAAACTAATTTTCTTTATCACAGACCTTGGATAAATCCTTCTTCATAATACCCACTTGTAGCTTCTTAGATTTAATGTCCAGTAGAATCCCTCTTGGGCCATCCTTATAAATATTGAGAAACAATGATTATCATAATTTCAAATCAAAGTGATTGCATAAATGAACAAACCTTATCAACACAAGCTTAATATGGAGAAACCTTTTAAGAAAAATCTTCACATGAGAAAGACGACGAGTATGATTGAACTTCAAATATGAGATACATCCACACACTACACACTCTTCACTCTAGCAACACCTATGTACTTATAAAAAAATCTCATTTTTTTTTTGTCTCCACAATATAGAGAAGTGGGAGAGGAATACCACAAATATTTTACCAAAGCTATGTACCATCAAACCATGGTAAAATACAAAAATTCCCATGTCCAAAATGAAGAATATTTTTTAGAATAGTAAATATTGTTGGCAATTGACACTCATTAGATTGGTTTCATATGTTGTCATTGATGGAAACATGTTCTGGCTTCATTCTTTGGTTTGGTTATTCACCAGCACTGGCAGGTATCTTTACCGATAGGAATGATTCTATGGGTATCGGCATTGAAGGCCGACATGACTTACAAATAGGGTATCGATATAGGAGGATGACATCATTGGGAGATCTGGTAATCGGAAATTCATTTTTTTATTTATGTATATATGTAATGAGTCGACATGTATAATTATTTTTGTAATATAAGCCGACATGAGTCATGAAGGATTGTAAGGGTATATAGGTCAGTTGATTAGATCATTTTGTGATATGATGGTAATGATTCTAATTGAGGATGTTATGTGATTAGATTAATAATGTGAAGGTTATTTTGGTAAGGGTTTAAGGTTACAGAACCGGAACAGTCAGAGCTTGAACTAGAACTCAATCAGGCATAGTAGATGCATTAAATGAGTTCAATCTTATGTTTTATTATTCAAAGTGACTGTCAGTGAGATGACTTTGTGTTGAGCAGTGTGCTCTATGTTGTAAGCCTTCCTGCATGTGCAGGCCCCCATATTATGTAATATCTTTTCATATGGCCAGTAGATTGATATTGTGGGTCACAAATCCCACCGTGGTTTTTCCTCTTTGAGGTTTTCCACATATAAATTATCTGTGTTATGGTGTTAATTTATGTGATTGGTTCATTGATTGGTTTACTTCTTTCAATTATATATGTACGGATTTACCGGTTGGTGAATGCATGTTATAATAAGATTAAAACTGAATTTACCGACAAAACATTGATTCACCCCCCGTCCCCCCTCTCAGTGTTCTTGGATTCCAACAATTTGTATCAAAGCCTTGTGCCTCGAAGGAAGTCTAACATCTTGAGGGAGATCCTGAATCCGGAATCCATGGATATGAGTATGGAGAAGCAACTTGAGGTAGCACTTGAAGATTATGATGTTGAAAGGATGAAGAACTTGAAGTTACAAGATGAGTTGAATTCTGCCTAGGAATTCATTCTTATCCTACAGGAGAGGTTGTCATCTGTTCAAGCTAGGATAAAGGAACTTCTGCAAAATCGGGATAATGAAGAGAAAGATGCCCTTAATGAAAAATGTTAGAAGTAGAGTCAAGAGAATATGGTCATGAGGAATGAAATGCAAGCCCTAACTATGAGGATATCAAAGGAGATTGAAGACTGGAAGATGAATGAAGAAAGTCTTGGGAGATCTCTGAAAGACAGATCTGAAGAATGTATCTGGTTGGCTCATGAAAATGATATGTTGAGAACAGAATTAGTACAATCCAAAGCAATGAACAAGAACTTGAAAGACATATGGTAATCCTAAGAGATGATCTGGCTATTGCAAGTGAGTACAAGGACAAATTCAAGGTTAGTTCAACATAGCTTGATGAATTATTGAAAAGCCAAAGACAAAATGGAGATTCCAGTGGACTTGGATTTGAACAAGGTCAAAGCTCTGATACTGCAAATGAAGATCAGAACCAGAAAACACCGGTAAGGCAGCTTAATGCTTACAAATTTAATGTTAGATGCTTTGTTTGTAATAAATTTGGTCATATGGATAGGCAATGTAAAAATAGAAAAAATCAGAACTATAATTCTACTCTCGTTCAATGTTCTAAATGCAATAAGTATGGTCATAAGACAAAAGATTGCAGAATGAATGTTAAATGTCATGCATGTGGAAAATTTGGACATATGGCTAATCAGTGCAGGTCAAGCAATTACAACGGTTATAGAAAAGCAATTCAAAAGAACAATGTTACATGTTATGCATGCAACAAGATTGGACACATAGCTAAGCTATGTAGAAGCAAAAATCCACCAGTTAGCAATGATGGATCAAATGATAAAGGAAAATAAAAGGTCAATGAAATCTGGCAAGATCATATCAAGAAATGGTTCAGGAAGTCAAATGATCAATCAGCAAATGGGAATGCTCTAGTTACTCAATCGACAGAGGAGGTTGCTCTTGCACCGGTGAGGAGCTCATCCGGCAACTGAGGCAGATTCCTTAGGGGTAGGCAAAATTCATGAAAATATTGCTTAAGCCTCGGGAAGGAGATCTAGAAGATGTTCCAGACATTGGAAAAGTTTATCCGGTATAGAGATGTTCAATCAAAATCTGGTATGTTCCACCAGAAGTCATTCATATCAATGAGGGATTGGGATTTCTTAAAGGTTAAAAGGTTGATTCCACTTTATTTTTTATCACCTTGCATTAAGAGCGATACAGAGCGAGTTTAAGGTGATTCAATGCAATCAGATATCTTCTTCAGCGATTCCACCAGCGATCGAAAGAGAGCTCTAGGGTTTCACCGGCAACCATTTCTCAGGTATTTATCGCAATCATCTTTCATCATAGAAGAAGGATCATCCTTTGCACCTACTTTCATTGCAAATCCTAATGTTGTCGAGGTTAAGGATCGTCCTAGGCCAATTTTTAAGCAATGCCCGCATATTGCCACCTTGGATGATTCGGTTGGTGCATTTTCCTATGTTTTGAAAGGAGTTTTTTATGTGGAAGACGCCAGAGCATACATTTACTGCTACATTGAGGATGTGGGTACCAATGACATCAAAAGCATGTATATGAGCGAGTTGATGGGTGACTCCAGAAAGAACAAGCCTGAGTATAAGCACATTGAGGATCTAGGGTTTATTGGCATTCTTGATATCCTTAATTCGAAGATGAGATCATCTAATATGTAATGAGTAGAGTCCATGGAGAGTTCATTTGGTTGGACAGGCCTTATAATATCATAAAGGAGGCCATTAGGGCCATCACCAGTTTGCCACAAATTGGTCAGCATCCAGAGAAAAAGATTTCAAATGATCAAGTTAATAAACTCACCAGTGTAACTTCAGACCGACGATCAATGAGGTCAGCACCATCACTAATAGAGACATTAGATCTGGTAGCATGATCATTGGGTATAAGGTAAGTCAATCCAATCATCTCAATTCTATTTCTAGCTCCTGCATATATGTCGCACATAAGATTATGAGGGAAAATGAGAAGATAGATCTTTGTGGATGGCTGTTAGATGAGTTTTTAATTAACCTTGGGAAGATCAAAGGAGAGGAAATGAGGATATTTCGGTATGGGAATCTTATTGTCTTCTTGATGCTATTTTTCCTTAATGAAACTCCTAGTTTTGGGAAGAGACAGTGGGCATTTGATATCCTGGTAGGTAGACAACTAAAATAATCTATTGATAGTTTAGGTAGTCAGCGAGATGATAAGGTTTGGGGTTATTTCAAGGCATTACAAAAAGTAATGAAATCTAGAGAGAGGGCTCTTAAACACATTGTTGAGAAATACTCAACCGATATCTGCTTTATGGTCAAAAAGGATGAAACCTTAATGGAAGCAGTTAAACCCTGAAAGATATGGATAGAGGAGATGGGATATGAGGTTGATGCTCAAATTTTGGATGCTTATGCCAAGATGTTGATTGATCCTCCTATTGATGAGACTAAAAATTCCTTTGGTACTGGAAAACAAAAGAAGCAAGAGGTTCAAACTGAATTCAATCGGAAGAAGAGGGAGAAATAGCAAGGCAAGGCTAGCAAATTTGTTGAACAAGTATCTCGGGACATCAAGGCCTTAATGGATGTTGTTCCAGCAAAAGGAAGGAAGTGGAAAGAGCCTGAAATCTTCATTGAGCCTATTCCATCAGACTTTGGAACTAAAGATGACACACCTTTAGCATTCAAGAGGGTATTGAGGAAGAAAGGTTAGGAGTCTAAGGATTAATCAATGAATTAACCAGTAAGAAAGGTCACAATCAAGGTACCAACCAACAAACCTCAAAAGAAAAGAGCTCCAAAGGAAACATCTCGTACACCTTTTGCACCATTCGGTACTGGTAGAAAAAAGAAGATGGATGACATAGACCTTGCTATTGTATCTGGTAATGTAACTATTATCCCTCCCAAGACTTGCACAGAACTGGTAAATAAAATCACTAAGGATGGTATGTTGAAAAAGGTACAATTCTATTATGAGCACTTAGATGATGATGAGCAGAGAGGAATTGAGGAAGCAATTTTGTTATATCTGGATATATTTAAGAAATCTTTGTTGGAAATTGAGAAGCAAATACCAGCACAACTATATGACAATCTAGATGCTAGGAGATTATCCGCTATGGAGGAGGACAAACGCATAAAAATTCAAGAATTATTAACTACTTGTGGATCAATTACTCCAAATGAGTTGGATATGACACTTGAAGTTGCAATTAGAACAATTTTTTGAAGCAAGCACATGATAGTTAGTCTTATGTTAGGTAGGATTAATGAAATAATCAGTTAGACCCACAAGGCATGGGTTCAATTCTTTATTGACAACCTTGGTTTCTAGACTTCACCTAAAGCTAAAACAAACACTACTAACATCCTGGTTGAAGGGAAAGGCAAAGGTATAATAGGTACCCCACCCACAATTTTGAAAGATAATAAGGCATTGGATGTAGAGCCCTCAGTAGAATCTAATATACATGGTAGTAAGGAGATACTTGCAAAAGTAGATATACCGGCAGATTCACATAGTGTACAGGTTACAAATGTTGAGGATAATAGTCCTCTAGATCAGAATGTACATGTTAAGGATACAGTTCATGTGGAACCAATAGTAACTAATATTGCACCAAGTGGCAAAGCCACCGGTGCAAAAGAGGAATTTATTAAAGTTAATCAACCATCAGAGGAGAAGGGAGAGGAATCTAATAGGGAACCGGTAGCAAGCACATCATTGTTGTCAATTGACACCTCCCTAGTAGAGCAGAAGAGCATAACTGAGATGAGTTCTACTGAGCTCATGATGATGGCTACTCAAAAGATGATGAAGGAAGGATTAGTGGACAAAGGAAAAATTGATCAATCAATTCCAATTTTGCACAGACTTGTCCCGGAGTGCCATTTTGACAAAGGAGCAAGCCCATCCAGCAAGCTCAAAATAATTACTGAGCACATTTCTAAGGATTTCCAATCACTGCAGCGAATATCTAACTCACAGGCATTGGAGAGATTCACACAAGCTAAGAAAGTCACTTTTGATCAGATTATTGAATCAGAGAAGAAAGAGATTTTTGGTAAATTGAAGTTAATTGATAACGTTTTAAGGAAATGTAGTAATATATACAGAGTATGTTGTAACATCGGATTACTTACTACAGGCATAGATAAAGGGATTAAGGATTCTAAGGATAAAATTATAGGTATAGTCAACTCTTTTGATGGTTCCAATTGTTTGACTATAATTGTTGATGGTCAAATTTTGGTATTAGAAGCTCAAATTTCAGCTCTTGAAAGGGATAAAGACAAAATCATAAGGAGAGCTAAAGGGCTCAAGGATTGGTGAGTCCTCGGTTGGACTCCTTAAGTGTACATAAGAAGGAATGCATTGATATGGTTGGTAAGCCCACACCGAAAGAGCTTAAGGAGAAAGAGTCCTATGCTCACATGCTTAATGTACTTGTATTGGTTTTAAACACTTTCAAATTTGGTAAGGACACTTATCTAGAGCTTTTGGAGAAATCCTATCCAGAAATTTTCAAGTATATTCAACTCCGGTAAGGTGTTTTTTGACATATTCTTTGAACAAACTTTCCCTCTGTCGGCCTATGATGAAAAATCAGTCAATTAACCCTAATTGACGAGTATATAAGTCATATTTGTCCTCTCATTTGCATAAGTTGGAAGTTCAATAAGCAAAGAGTGGGCATGAGTTCAAGCATTCAAGCATTCAAGCATTCCTTTCCAGCATTGAGAATTATCAAGTCCCCCTTCAAGGCTAGGTATTGCATTCAAGTCAAAGATTCAACCATTGAAGAGGAGATCCCTTTCAACATTCAATTCCATACAAGCAAATATACCTACATTTCTATCTACAACCTCTCTTGAGGTGAATTACATTTCAGTCTTTCATTTACATTTACTTGCAAGTACTTTCTTTCATCATTTGGTTAATTCCAAAATTGGAGTTTGACCTAAAGGAAAAGCACCAATCCCAACCCCTTTTCCTCTCTTTTATATGTATAGGTTGTAGGTGCACAACTGTGTTTTGTAGATTTGGACTCTAGTTGTAGAGGTCGGAAAACCCTTTTCTTTTTGCGGATTTTTCGGAGGACCATGTGAACTTTCAACACGGTCCTGACATCTTGTCCTCAAATTCATAGGGCGGCTTCGTCTCGACATATTATATCCAGATCCAGGTGTAGAGCTTCATCCCATGCTTCTATTTCAAGTTACAATCAGTTCTTTACTACTTTTACACTTAGTCTCAAAATACATAATTCAACCATTTTCCATTCTAAAAGAGGGGTTAGCTTGTCATTTTCATGCCATTATCAATTCATTTAGTATTCAATCTCTTCCCTAAGAGATTGGATCTAGTGACTTTCTACCCTCTTTTAAATGTAATGTGGATAAAGTGTTTGAAGGGAAATCCGCAATGAAACTTTCCTCTGGATCTCTCTATCATTCACTTTTCCCCACATCACAATTACTTTTTGCCTAAGGAGTTTGTGTTGTATACAGATCATCAAGCTTTGTAGTATTTGAACAACCAGAGTAAGTTGAATCAGAGACATATGAGATGGGTAGAATTTTTGTACAGTTACACCTTTGTGTTGAAGCATAGAAGTGATAAATCTAACAAAGTTGTTGATGCATTGAGTAGGAGAAGGAATTTCTTGACAGAGATGAGAGTGACAGTATTAGGCTTTGAGGAATTAAAGACCTTATATGACGATGACTCAAATTTTGCAAAACCTTGGAGAGCATGTAGAGAACCGGATACAATAGATAGAAGCAAGTGTTTGGATTATTTCATTTAGGATGGGATGTTATTCAGAGGAGTTCAGTTGTGCATACCTAAGAGTTCTATGAGGGAGAATCTGATAAAGGAAAAACACAGTGGAGGATTAGCCGCACACTTTGGTATTGACAAAACAATATCATTGGTGAATGAGCATTACTTTTGGCCCTAGATTCATAAGGATGCTAGGAAATATGTGCAAAGTTGTAGAGTTTGTCAAGTTGCAAAGGGTAGTAGTCATAATGTGGGATTGTATAAAGCTTTGACAGTATCAGTAAGACCTTGGGAAGATATAAGCATGGATTTCATACTTAGATTACCTAAAACACCGAGAGAGACTGATTCTATATTTGTGGTAGTGAATAGATTCTCGAAGATGACTCATTTCATACCTTGTAAGAAGACATCAGATGCATTACATGTAGAAAACCTATTTTTCAAGGAAGTAGTGAGATTGCATGGATTACCTAAGAGCATAATTTTAGATAGAGACACTAAGTTTGTTGGCTATTTTTGGAGAACACTTTGGAAGAAGATGAAAATAGATTTGAAGTTGATTGATGGACATACATAAGTAGTTAATCGGAGCTTGGGAAATTTGTTGAGATTTTTAGTTGGAGATAAAACCGGAAGTTGGGATTTGATTCTTACACAAGAAGAGTTTGCCTACAATAATTTAGTAAACAAAAGTACTAGAAGAACACCTTTAGAGATTTTTATCGGAGTGCATCCTAGAGGTATATCAAAATTAAGAGATATTAGCAGTGAAGACTGGAAAAGTTTAGAAGCAAATGAATTTGGAGATCACATGAAGGACTTACATATTCAGGTTAAGTAGCATTTGGAGGACATGAACAAAAAGTATAAGGAGAAGAAATATGAGAAGAGGAGACATAAGGAATTTGAAGTTAGCGTTGAAGCGATGATATATCTGAAAAAATAAAGATTCTCGGTTGGAACTTATAACAAGTTGCAGATGAGAAAGTTTGGACCTTGTAGGATCTTGAGAAAGTTCATTTTTGGGAATGCATATGAAGTGGAGTTACCCGATAGTCTGGGTATTTCACTTGTGTTTAACATTGTAGATCTTCATGAGTATCATGAGCCAGAATTCAGTGAGGACAGTATTGCAAACTTGGAGAAACAGTTGCCTTGGAAGGAACTGGATCAAATTGAAGACATTTTGGATAGTAGGATTGGGAGTAGTACCCGGAGCAACCAGTATAAGGAATATATTGTAAAGTGGAAGGACATACCAGTTGAAGATTCATCTTGGATTTCTTAGGCAGAGGTAGACCACCTTGGTTTTCCTCTGACACCAGCAAAGTGAGAGACTCATTTTTTCAACAACCCCAGATGTTTGATGCAGGAGCATCCCCAGTTCATGGAAATCTTGCATCAACCAAAAATATTTTCCTTAATGTTTTTCTTTTTGTTTGATGTTTCGGCATTTCTTTCTATGTGTACCGGATTTGGCTCACCGGAACCTGTGGAGTTGGAGTTTACTTGAAGCCCTGATCATCTTCCTTATTCCCAAACCGTGGATAATTTGGATCATTTTCCGACAAGTTATCGCTACCAGTTTCCATGATATTTTCCTGTTACTAGTTGACAATTTCCTGTTACCAGTTGCCTGGACCTATTTGCATTGGTGATATACCAGATCCCTTTCGTAGCTTGCAGAGCCCTGTGCGTTGATTATGTTGTTCCTTGGCATGTGGTCGACCTTTTCACATTATTTACACTTCATCCATTGGATTTTCCGAAGGAATCTCTTGGTGGAGGTTGACCTTGTTGGTTTTGCATGTTAAGTCTTGTTCTTCGGGTGTTGATCCCTTTTTGGGCCGACTGGATCCCTTTGGATCGTATAAATCATTGTAATAAAGCATTAGAATGTGATGAGGAAGTAAGACTAAGTATAGAAGATAGATCTTGAGATTTGAGGTCTCGGTTGTGACATATTCTATACTTTGAGCATGTTGTAGCAGTCCTATGAGCTGGTTTTTTGTAACCTGGTTGTTACCGATTGGTTGTAATCAATATTCATGTTTTAATTCAATCTGTTTTGCATTGCCTCCATCTTATCTTTGTGTTTCCATTTTGTTTACTCTTGTTGTTCGGTCTAGATTGATCTCTTTGAGGTCCCTCCTAACCAGTGACTGCTTCAAATGGTGACTATTTTGGTGAGAATGGCTTCTAGTTCCCCATTAGACACCTCTACCTACCCATTGGTTTGAGGATGGTAGGGTGTTGATTTCCTATGTCTCAACTTGTATTCATTCATAAGTTCTTGAATTAGTGTAGATGTGAACTAGGGACCCTAATTAGTCACAAATTCCATTGGGACTCCATATCTGGTAAAGATCTTTTCATAAAGAAATTATGCAACCTTGTTGTCTTTGACATGTTTCATAGCCTTGACCTCAACCCACTTTGTCAAGTAATCAATGCAAACTAAGATATACTTTTATTTATTGATGGTGATTTTATTGGTCCAATGAAGTCCAATCCCTATTAATCAAATGTTGTCAAGACTAATTAAGGGTGTAAAGACATCTCATTTGTTTTGGTGGGTCTACTCATTCTCTAGCATTTATCACAATGTCTAGTATACTTAACCGAATCTTTGTGTAATTATGGCTAATAATAATTTGTGTTGAACACTATTATGGTTTTTATTTTTGCTACAAAGTTCTCCCCTAGGGCTCATCATGGCATGTATGAAGCATATCATGTATCTCATCTTCTCTTACACATCTTATCATGACATTATTTGGTCTAATATAATATAGGTAACCTGAAATCCATGAGTAGGGAAAGCTCTTTTCCACTAGTTGATATTTTTCCCTTGGAGAGAAATAAAGAGGCATTTTACTTGAAACAAGGTGATTTGCAATATTAGCATACCATGAGGCATGAACTTGTAGAGAAAAGAGATGCTCATCAACAAAGAAATCATTTATGATAGGGTCTAATTATACATTTGTTAGTGATCTAGATAGAAAATATGCAATGGCATTTGATTTTCTAGGCTTTGATCATATCAAATTCTTGCAATAAGAGTAACCATCTAGCTAGTGTCAAATTCTTGCAATAAGAGTAACCATCTAACTAGTGTGCCAATAATAATAGGTTTTTTCATTAATTACCTTATTGTTGCATGATTTGTATGCACAAAGGCTTGATACCTTGTTATATAATGTCTCAATTTTTTAATAGAATAGATGATTGTATGCATCTCTTTTCTTGTCATGTTGTATAGTTAAGCTCTATCGATTGCAAATTTTTGTTGACATAGTAAATGGCATACGCAATGATTCCTTCTTTTTGTCGAAGAACTATTCCAATAGTATGATTTGAAGCATCTGTATGTATATGGAAAGGAAGATTCAAATTTGGACCTCTAAGAATAGGTGTTTTGGTTAATACGCCCTTCAATGTGTGGAAAGATTTTTGGCAAGCATCGTTCCACTCAAATTATGCATCTTTGGTGAGCAGAACAAATAATGGTGGTGTAATTTTGTTGAAATCTTTGATGAGTCTTATATAGTACTCAACATGTCTTAGAAAACTTCTATCTTCTTTCTATTTAGAAGGGTCAGACAAATTTTTTATCACCTCAATCTTCATATTATAACATGTCTACCTTATTGAGAAACATGATGGTCGAGCACCACACCTTCTTGCACCATTGTATAACACTTCTCATTAATTAATTAAAGATTATGATCTTCACACCTTTGAACTACCTTTGTTAAATTTATCAATGCCTCATCATAAGTATTACCATATATGGTGAAGTCATCCATGTACACCTCCATATAGTCATGGGTAAAGTCTGAGGAGATACTAAGGATTGCCCTCTGGAAGGTAGTAGGGGCATTGTATTGGTTGAAGGGCAAAGCAACATAGGCATGATTTCCCCAATGAAAAGTGAATATTGTCTTGTCCTAGTCATCTAGTTTAATCCTTATTTGGTTATAGTCACTAAAACTATCCAAAAATGAGAAGTACTTCCTGCCTATAAGAGATTCCAAGACCTAATCAATAAAAAGAAGAGAGAAATGATCCTTCCTCATTGTTGAATTAATCTTTGTATAGTCCATGTAGACTCTCCATTTCCCACCCTTCTTAGGAACAATGACAAGTGGCGAAACCCACTGACTGTCAGAGATGGGGTATATGAATCTAATGTTTAGAAATTTTTGCAGCTCTATTTTGACTCTCTTTGACAACTGGATTCATCCTTCTCCAAGGTTTCCTAATTGGTTTGCAATAACCCTTGATATATATTCTATGAGTAAAAAGGCTTGGATCAAGCCCCTTCATGTCACTATAATCCCAAGAAAAAATTATTGTGTTCCTGCAGCAAGGAAATTAACTATGTTTGATTTCTACCTATTCTTTTCCTATCTAAGCTAACTATCTAAGCTAACTCAACTAACATTTGTGTGATTAATTTCCATAATAAAAAAAAATTGTGTGATTAATTTTTATTTATCTATATTTGATGTTATTTAGCTATATCCATGTATCATCATTAAATATCAAGGAATGTCATTCAAATTTGAGAAGAAGAGTGCTAGGAACAATTCATTAATGCACTAAAATGAATCAAGATCTACATCACAACACTTAGTGTATCTACATTTTTGGAGAATATTATTTTAAAGCATTGGCACAAGTATAAAACCAATCCTTTTCTAGTGGTTTACCTAGAAGACCCTGTCCCCTAGAAATTTTACAAACCTATATGATGGATCATTATCAGGCTCGGAAATTTAAGAAGCAAACATAAATATTTAACATGATCAAATTTATGAGTCAAAGTATAGATCCATAGGCATGAAGTGACCTATAGGCAGACACTCAACCTAGCATAAGCCATAAGTCTTGTTCAAAATCCAAATACAATACAAAGAAGAGGTCTTATTTCTAGTTCCAAGAGAGTTTAGAATTCAAAATTGTACCAATTTTTTGCCTTATTAGGCCTAAAGGTAAGTCTATCCTTTGCATTTACTTTCCTAGATTAGTGCTTCATTTAAAAATTACATATATCAACAATACTCATTTATTAGTTCATATTATGTGTATACAACTTATGAGCGTAGTGTAGAATAAACTTAGAGAAATTATGAAATACATTTTCTAATCAAACTGAAACTTTGAAATAATGTAAGATCCACATGTATAATTTTTAGTTTTTTAGAGAAAAAGCAAATTGAATCATTTAGCAAATCATTGATATTGAGCTTGAATAATATGTAAATAAATAATCAACCTCTTTTGATTTGACAAGGACTAAATAATACATTTCATAAAAATCACCTCAAGTACAACCCCAATCTTAATCATTAAAAAATGATTAAATTACAAAAGATATGATTTAGTTGATTGTAGATAATGTTCAACTACTCTATTGACAAAGATGTAACTTACATGACACAAACCTATAGAGGACTAAAACGTATTCATTACACAAAAATCATCTCAAACATGACTCCAATCTTATCTACATAAAAGTGGCTAAATTACAAAAGATATCATTTACTTGATTGTAGATATTTTTCAATTACTTTAATGATGAGAATGCGACTTATATAATAGAATTTTGAAACTTGTTTCTAAAAACCTTTTTTAATTTAAGATCTACTTTTTTAATTGATCTTTCTTTCACATAATTATTATCTTTTTTATTATATAAAATTTTAAGATTTTTTAAAACCCGTTTCTAATTCATAACTCTATTAAACAATTTTTCTCTCATCACATTAGAAAAATCAAATCTTACAAATTTTACAGTGAGGGTCAAGTACAATGCATCGAAATTGGGTCCCTCTTAAGTAATTTTTGGTAGAAACTTCATTTTCCATAGAAGAAAAAAAAATAAAAGCACACATATATACATTTATTTAGCAATCACTTAAAAGGTGTCACCGACCATTGACAAAACGGCAATAACACGCGCATTTGGAAAACATCATCTTATCTGCACAACTCATACTTCATTTAATTGATGCCACCACATTTTCTCGGATTTATGTGAGAAATATTGTTGAAAACGATTACTAATTTCTTTCTAATTCTTTTGAAAAATGTTTTGAAATTAGAAAATATTTGTGAGCTTCAATCAAAACTTATAAAGTATTATTTTTTAATTATACCTTTTGTTTGGTGTATGAGTAATTGGAATTTTTTGGTTTAAGCGAGTGTAAAGGATCTATGGGTATACATTCATCAAATTTATTTGAAATATTAAATGTTAATAATTGAAGTTTTATATTATATATTAAAGAATATTTGTTTTGTTATGTTTGTTGAGAATATCATAATTTGATTTTTTTATTAAGTTAAAGATTAAGAGATATTGATTGTATCCAAATCTATCTAAGAAATGATTTCGATCTTATTTTTTTAAATGTCAAGGAAAAGCATTCAATAAGACTGGGTTTCTAATGTCATTTTTGTGAGTCAAACAATTAAGAGTCACATTATCAAAATTTAATTTAATTTATGTATTAATGTTCATGAAACATCAAAATTAGTCTATGGGATTCAAAATGTAATGGCCAAAGCTACACTCAAGACAATAATGGTTAAAAACAAGTCAATTGAAAGTCTCACCTCTGTTAAGAATAAGTTAGAGGTTAAGCTTGTTCTAGGAACCCTTGGAACCACCAATAAGTTTCGAGTTCCTTCAAAGATTATGATCATTGACAAATAAGATAATGTTTCCATGAAAGTTTCTAGTGAGTTGGAAAGCATTGACAAAAGGTTAAGATTCAGTGGTGGGATTGGTTTTGCAAACATTAATATCCCCTACCTATTCTTATTTCCATTTAAAGCCCTAATGAAGAAATCAAGGTATAAAGGAAATTAAGGAGAAAGCTTCAAATGAGGATGAGAGTCACAAAATAGAAATAAAGCTAAATTTGGAGGACTTCTTTAAGGGATCAAAACCCTAATGAAAGACTTAACCATGGAATTTTAAGTTTCTAGTGAAGCCAAAATCTCCAACAATAGTTAAGATTTGGAGTTTAAAAAAAGATTAGAACCCCCAACAAAAGTCAAAGACTTGGAAGTTGGGGAGTTATGAAGGGGATGAGAACCACTAATTAAGGAGTCTAGTGTTAATTTATAGTGAGCTCTAAAGCTCCAACAAGTGCAAAAATGATCGAAACTTTGAAAGGTTCCTAGAACAAGGGGAACCCTCGACTAAACATAATAGTAAACCTGTATTGGAGGACCAATCAGTTCCTAGAATAGTGGAACTCATTGATGAGTTCCTACTAGGTAGGAAAGAAATGATGGAGATTGGAAATATCCAATGAACCAATGAGGAGATGGAACATAGGAGTGTGGGAATTGGTTGAACTGTCAAATCATTAAATTGGATGTTTGGCATAAGATACCAACTTGCAATTGTTTAGTTATTGTAGATGGAAAAAGGATTCAACTTTTTTTAGGAAGTATAAAAGGGAAAAACTAACATGCCTTAGGGGGTTTTTGGCCATTCAATTTTGGCTAGTGAAGGTGAGGGTTTTAATAAACAAGGACAGGTAAGAAAATAGAGGGAGAAAACATTGCAAAACCACCATGATCAAAATAACCACCATTTTCTAAGAGTTTTATGCTCAAATTCTATAGGAAGGAAAACTTTCATTCTATACACCAATTCAAATGGTGTAAAATATGTAGTGGTCTTCTAGGTTGTCCTATATGCCCAAACTGCTTCTTGTAGTCTAGAAGTCCAATCCTTCTTATGAATGGAAACTATTTTGTGAGGATGGATTCCAGTTCCCCATTAGATACTTCTACCTACCCATTGGTTTGAGGATGGTAGGGTGTTTATTTCTTATGTCTCAACTTGTATTCATTAATAAGTGCTTGAATTAGTGTAGATGTGAAATAGGGTTCCTGATCTGTCACAATTTCCCTTCGGACCCTACATCTGGCAAAGAGATTTTCATAAAGAAATTATACAACCTTGTTGTCTTTGACATGTTTCATAGCCTTGACCTCAATTCACTTAGTCAAGTAATCATTACAAACCAAGATATACTCTTTATTTTTTTATGGTGGCTTTATTGGTCTAATGAAGTTAAATCCCCATTTATCAAATGGTGCCAAGATTAATTGAGGGTTTTGTTGGGTGAATATTTTGTCACTAGTGTATTGAAGACAAAATATATGTTTCACACACATCTATGATGAGACAAAGTCTCTCCTCTCAGCAAGGGGAGGTTCCCTAATAGAATTTGATACTTCAACAACTAAAATTAGATCTTGGGGGTAAGCTCAGGGTGTATAATCCCTTTTTTCAAAATTAACATTAATCCCTTCACTTGATATAATTTTATACAATCCTCTTACAATAATTTACTTCAATCTGTATTAATTGTAGCATCGTAAATTGTACGCACTTGCTAGGGTGGTACAATTTCACACCTAGTTTAGCACCCGCCTTAGTGCATTTTACATTTTGCATTGCATTGCTCCTTTAGCACTTAATTAATCAAATTAATTAGGTCTAAGGTCCTATTTCATCATCCTCTACATCATAAAGTTGGGCCCTTTCATTAAAGCGTGCCCTTTTCATTTTATTCCTCCAATACATCATTCAATCAAAAACCCTAATTAAGTCCTATTTCGAACTTGGGGGCTTGGTTTCGGGGGTCAAAACATCTCGAAATCACCTGTAACTTCAGGATTCTCTCTAAAATCATCATATCCGATGGCCCTGAAAATTTGGTGAAAAGTTGTCGGGACCGTGGCGCCCGGAGTGCACATGGTCCCGGACATTTTTCCTGAAATTTTAGGAGCACAATCCAATCACAAAATAAAGCTTAACCCCAAGAAATTGGTGGGAAATTCAATCTCTAGGTTGGCCAAAAGATGAAATTACGATCTAGGGTTTCCTACATAAGAGCTCTCTTTCTTCATTTGAAAGGATCGGATTTTTGTTTTCAGGAACCTCATATGCAGTGAAAGAGTAGATCTTGGAAGACTTCAACAATATTCAACATCCCTCTATCAAGCATTTATCAATTTCATTCATCCATTTAGGGCTTGGAAGACATTGAAGAACAATAGGAGATTACCGACTGAAGATTGGCTTGTACTCCTCCCTTGAGGGTTGGGTATGATTTCATGTTGTTTTCATGTCTTTGCATAAGCTTCAATATATCCTTTATTCATGCTTTAGATCACTTTGCATCTTGATTTAGAGCATTTACATTATCATTTACAAGCAATTAGGGTTTACTTTCTAGGTTTCTCTAGTTTTCTTTCTTGCATTTTAGGACTTTGCACACACACTAGGTCTGCACACACAATACATTTTACAAAACAACTTGGCTATTCGTGGAGGTGGAAATCACCGAAGCGGGGGTTTGACTAAGGAAAAACCCTATATAGCTGCCCATACCATTTTCAGATATAAGTGCAGGTTTCGGGACTCGGACGACGCCGCAGGTGACAGATCCGGGAAGAGCAGGTCGAGACAGCACTCCACATCAAACTACAGAACAAAAGACCTGGACAGGGGCGCTGGGCGCCCTGGTCCTACCAGGACAGGGGCGCTGGGCACCCTGGTCCCTGGGACAAAGGCGCTGGGCACCCTGGTCCTCCTGACAGACAGTGTTTTTCGACATTTCCGGCAGTTTTCCAGAGTGCAAAACAACAGTTTCAGGTGCAGTTTTCGGGACAGAATCAGGACAGTGGCGCCTGCGCCCTCATCCCGAACATTTTCAATCAGATTTTGACTCTGGGTACGCATATGCATTCTTGTTTTGTCCTTGTGTTTACAACTGTTCATTGTTTAATCTCAATTTTGCAATCTTGTTATTAGTTCATTCTTGCATTTTGGGATTAGGGCTTGAACTTGCATCATTTGATCTTCCAATTTCAACAAAGGAATAGAAATCCTAATAGGTATCCCGTGGCTCTCTCTTTCACAAGAAGTAGCCAATTGTGTGATACCTCTAGGCTCTTTCGTATTCCGTAATGTGTGTCAAAAGGTAGGATTAGGGCATGTTAACCTAGTCTCGCTTTTTCCCCTACACATTTTGGTGAACCCGACGTGAAACTATCATTGCTTCCTCTTGCATTGCATTTGTTAAATCTAGATCTAGATTTCGTGTGTTTTCATTTCATTTTTTCATTAAAAAGAAAAAAAAAGGAGAGAGTGTGTTTCTTTGCATTGTGTGTTTAAATTTTATGCAACCTTTATTTCAAAATGTTCGTGCTTTTGATGATTATTATGAGTATAGCCAAGACGAATTAGATGAAGCTTTAGATGAGTTTTTAAACCCTAAAGATGCCAAACCTTCATTTTACCAAAAACTCATAAACCTTGTTACTATGCCATTTAGATGTGATGAGAAAGATAAGTCGAATGGTTCCTCTCAAGGGTACATTCCTATCAACTCTTCCACTGAATCTAGTAACATGGTTGTTTTCAATAATCCCCTCTATGAGGAGATGTCTCCTTTTGAATCAAAAGATAAACCTTTTAATCGATATGATCATGCTTTGTTGGATGATGCTCTTGATGACTTTGTGGCTTTATCAAAATCTTTAAACAAGAACAAGACTTCTAAATTGGTTAACATGATAAACTTGAATGAGCATAACAAGCCTCTCTTTGAAGTACAAGGTGCTTATCCTTCTCCCACCTTTCAAGTTCCTAAATCACCTCTCCTTACTGTCCAAGGAGGGTATGATCATGATCCCTTTCGTACCCCGAATAAACCAATTATCACCGTGCAAGGAAGAAAACCTATAAGTCCTTATAGTTATGCCAAGCAAATAACTAGAGAGAGTTATCATGCGGTTGCCCATACTTATCACACCAGAAATAATAGGCAGCCTAATCCTCCTCATGTTATTCC
Source organism: Cryptomeria japonica (assembly GCF_030272615.1). NCBI lineage: Eukaryota > Viridiplantae > Streptophyta > Pinopsida > Cupressales > Cupressaceae > Cryptomeria > Cryptomeria japonica. The sequence goes on along the minus strand of NC_081405.1, from coordinate 194,051,015 downwards.
AGTTTCTCTTCCTAATCCTCAACCAATTCTTCCACAAGCTCCCCGTATTTCACAAGTTATGGGTAAGGAATATGATCTCATAGAACAACTTAAAGCTACCCCTGCTAAGATATCCCTTTGGGATTTGATTCAAACTTCTTCCGCTCATCATGGAATGTTACAAGATGCCTTGAAAGATTTGAATGTTCCTCCACCGAATACATCTAGTAATATAGCATCTTTGGTTAACTCTGTGATGAATCCTAAAGCTCAAATTGTGTTTACCCAATATGAGTTGCCTACTAGTGAAATTCAACAACAATATGATCCCTTGATGATTGTGGTTATCATGAAAGATACTGCTATAAGATGAACACTAGTAGATAATGGCTCTGGCCTTAATGTGTGTAGCATCAATCTATTGCATAAAATGAATGTGGATACATCTCTCATTGAGCCTGATTTTCATCCCATTCGAGGCTTTGACAATGTGGCTAAGACTTCATTAGGTATTATCACCCTACCTCTCACAGTAGGACCTGTTACTTTGCCTACTCCTATCCATGTTATGTCGGGAAATTTAACATACAACTTGTTATTAGGGAGGCCTTGGATTCACAGTATGCAAGCTGTCCCCTCTACATTGCATAGACAAGTTAAATTTATCTATAACAATAAGACATATACCTTGATAGGTGACACTAATTTCCAAGCTTGTCTACAAACATCTACTTCTAAAGGGGGTTCTTCTAAGCCATCCTTGTCTAGTGATGACTCTTTAAACAAGATACCTATTGATGAGTCCTCACTCTCTGATGATCAAAATTCTTTGGATGAGTCTGGAGCTCCTGAAGAAGATTCTTCTCAACTTGAATCTACACATAAGAAGGATTTTGATCCTGAGAAGGTTCTCGCAGAAGATGATTGGGGATCTCTTGATTTCAATCCCACCTTTGTGGGTGAATATAAGGTTCCTTCTAGAGAGCTTAAAGTTGAAAAGAAGGAAGAAGCTAAAAATCAATCAATCTTACCTGAACCTATGAGTAATAATTTTGTGGCTGCCTCTCAAACTTCTTCTCCTCATACCTCAAATTATGAAGAGTTTGATTCTTTGTCTTATGAAAAACCACCTCCTCTTTCTGAAATGGTTGATCGTTATGGTCATGGTTTTCGCATTTTTGCTAAGCATGGGTATCATGGAAAAGGTTGTGGTGCTCATGAACAAGGGATAAAAGTTCCTCTATAGACTAATTTTCACAATTATGCCTTTGGACTTGGCTATAATCCCTGCAAATGTACTAAAGCTTCTAAAAGACCATGCATTAGTGTTAATACTATTTCTACATCTCTATCAATGCAACACCCTGAGTATATTGATGGGGATCCTTCGGGTGACTGTGCTTTGGATGTCTTCCCTATCGATGACGCTTTAGCTGAATTTTTGGGAGCCTATGACACTCTTCCTCATTATCATCACAATAGGGGACTCCCTTATTGTTTGAACACTGAAGCCTATTTTGGAAAAGAGATCGATAATGATGAGATTGTGAAAGAATTCCCTTAGTTAAAGGATACTCCTCAACAAAGTAATCTTCTCATAAGTGACACCACTGATGTTAAGATGGACCCTTGCAATAAAGAGAAAGTTATTAAAATTGGAAAATGTTTGGATGAAGAGGAATAGAAACAATATGAAGAACTATTGCACGAATTCCCTGAGATCTTTGCTTGGACATACTCTGACATGCCTGGTATAGATCCTAAGATTGTCACTCATAACATTGTCTTAGTTCCCGATGCTAAGCCCATGAAACAAAAGATTCGAAAAATGAATCCTAAGGTGGCTCTGCTTGTTAAGGCTGAGATTGAAAAGTTATTGGAGGCTGGATTTATCCGCCCTATTGACTATTCCCCATGGATTTCAAATATTGTCGCTGTGGCTAAACCAGATAACAAAATAAGGATGTGTACCGACTTTCGAGATTTGAATAAAGCTTCCTTGAAAGATGATTTCCCTCTTCCAAACATTGACATGATAGTTGATTCTACGGCAGGACATGCCTTGTTATCCTTCATGGATGGTTTTTCAGGATACAATCAAATTTTCATTAACCCTCAAGATCAGTTTAAAACCGCTTTCACCACTCCTTGGGGTACGTTTTGTTGGATAATGATGCCTTTTGGACTTAAAAATGCCGGTGCAACTTATCAACGAGTGATGACCCTTATCTTTCATGATTATATGCATAAGATTTTAGAGGATTATGTTGATGATATTTTAGCCAAATCTATTCTTCGTATAGATCATATTAAAATCCTTCGTCAAATCTTTGAAAGAGTTCGTAAATATCACATGTGCTTGAATCCCCGAAAATGTGTTTTTGGTGTGGATAGTGGAAAACTATTAGGATTCATAGTTTCGCATCGTGGGATTGAGGTGGACATTAAGAAAATAGATGCTATCATCAACATGCCACCTCTTAGAAATGTGTCTCAACTTAAAAGCTTACAAGGAAAGATTCAATCTATCCGTAGGTTCGTATCTCAACTTGCGGATCGTACCTTTCCTTTTACTCAACTTCTTAAAAAGGATATCACTTTTCAATGGAACGAAGATTGTCAGCAAGCATTTGAAGATTTAAAAGTGTATTTGGCTAGTCCTCCTATTCTTCAACCTGCTGAACCTTCTAAACCTTTCCTTCTGTATACAGCTGCTTCCTCTCATGCTCTCGCAGCATTGTTGGCACAACATGATAAAGATGTTAAGGAATGTCTGGTTTATTACATAAGTCGTACCTTACTCGATTATGAGACCCGCTATTCTGCAATAGAAAGACAATGCTTGGCCTTGGTGTTTGCGACTCAGAAATTGAGACATTATCTTTTAAATTCAGAAGTCCACATCATGGTAAAGTTTGATCCTTTAAAGAATCTTTTCTCTAAAACTGATTTATCAGGACGCCTAGCTAAGTGGGTTATGATGTTAACTGAATTTGACCTTAAATTTGTTTCACAAAGAGAAATTAAAGGGCAAGCATTGACCAACCACTTAGTTGAGGCCCCTTCACCTTTCTCCTTCCCTAATTCTAAGTCTTTCCCCGATGACTTCATTCTTTCTATAGAGAAAGATGAAACTTGGGAATTATACTTTGATGGTTCTAAGTGTCGTACGGGATCGGGGGCAGGTGTTGTTCTGATTTCTCCTACAAGGAAATCTATTCCCTTATCCTATCATCTAAATTTCCTATGTACCAATAACATTGCTGAGTATGAGGCTCTTATAGCGGGAATAAAAGCAGCCTTAGCTCTGAACATAAAACACAAACATATTTATGGAGATTCTCAATTGATTATAAGACAAGTAACAGGATTGTATCAAGCAAAACAAGACAAATTATCACAATATAAAGACCTTGCCATCTCTTTATTACAAAAATTCGATTCTTATACCATGGAACCTATTCCTCGAAAAGATAATCGACATGCGGATGCAATGGCATGTGTGGCTTCTCTTGTATCTTTAGAGGACCCTGTGGTTGATCTTAAATTTGTTATTCACAACCTTATTTCTCCAGCTATTGTAGACGATTCTACCTTGGTAACATGTTGTGACTTTGTAGATTCAGACGAATGGTATTCGCATATCGTAAGATATTTGACCGATGGTACCTTTCCTAATTCCGCTAATAGGAACACTAGGGCTAGAATCCATAAGCTGTCTGCTAGGTATATCATCCTTTCTAATGTCCTTTACCGAAGGGGTTATGACGGCCTTCTCCTTCACTGTCTTAACAAATTGGAAATCCCCGTTGCTCTTGAAGAGGCGCATTTAGGTGCCTGTGGGGGGCATTTCGGAGGCAAATCCTTGGTTCAAAGATTACTTCGTATGGGATACTATTGGCAAACTATGCAGAAGGATTCTTTTTCATTTGTTAAGAAATGTCATCAATGTCAACAACACAATAATCTGATTCATGCTCCTGCCCAAGAACTTCGTTCTCAAGTAGCTTCTTGGCCTTTCTCCGCATGGGGTTTGGATCTCATTGGTAAAATCTCTCCTCCTTCATCTCAAGGACACACCTTCATTATAACCGCAACAGATTACTTTACGAAGTGGGTAGAAGCTATTCCCCTTCGCTCTACCACTGCTGAAGTGATTTGTCAATTTCTTCTAGAAAACATCATTTCTCGATTTGGGATACCTTCCACTATAATCTCAGATAATGGGACATCATTTAAGAACAAGGACGTGAAGAAATTCCTCGAGAAGTATCATATCAAACATCGATTTTCTACACCATACTATCCTCAATCAAATGGTCAAGCCGAATCATCCAATAAGATAATTGAACAAATTCTTCACAAAACTGTGAATAAGCATGGTAAGGATTGGAGTAATCAGCTAATCTATGCTCTTTGGGCCTACCGAATGAGTGTACGAATTGCTACAGGAACTACTCCTTATAATCTTGTTTATGGTGCTGATGCTATTATGCCTTTAGAGTTAGAGATTCAATCACTTAGGGTTTCTCTCAAGGGTATAGTAGATGATGATTCTTATAGAGAACAACGACTTCAATAGCTTGAGATGCTTGATGAACAGCGTATAAACGCTCTTGAGCATATTCAAGTGTATCACAAAACTCTACAACGAAGCTATAATGATAAGGTTATTCAATGTTCCTTCTCAGTAGGTGACTTAGTCCTCTATGAGAATCAGCACAATGTGAATGCCTTACCTACAGAAAAGGGAAAATTTAGTCCTAATTAGCTTGGACCATACATCATTATTGAAGATTATGGATCAGGTGCTTACAAAATAGTGGATGTAGACGGTACGCCTCTTAAAGAACCTATCAATGCTATGCACTTGCGTAGATATTATGCTTAATTCTTCATTCCTTATTTTTCTTCTTTTCAGTTCCTCAACATTGGGTAATATGTTAGTATCTCCTAATTATAGCAAAATAGAATTAAATGTCATGGTGTTTAATCTATATTGCTTCGTTCTCGACAAGCGTGTTTCCCTACTTTATAGTTTGTCTTGAATTCATTTTATGTAAATTGTAAAAGATTTACGTTTCCATTATGCTAGCATATTATACAATGTCTTATGTGTTAAGTAGGATCGTATCATGTTGTGTTTAAGTTCAAAATTAAATCACATTAGTTATATGATTCTTAGACTTAATGCATATTTCTTCCCTATCATCAATGTAGTACTTGATTAAATATTTTAATTAAGTCACACATGTATCAATTTAATCATGGAGCATTGAGAAATCAATCACATGGAAATTAAATCCTGAGCATACATGTACATCTACCAAATGTATTAGATTTAATCAAAGCAAAATATACATTGTTTTAAGCATTAAAGATAACACATTTGAGACAAAAGAGAAGCATGTATGTATATCTATATATATGTGTGTGTGTGTGTGTGTGTGTGTGTGTGCGTGTGTGTGGATCGTATACAAATATAGGTCACTATACATCCAAAATGTGACCTATCCTACATCATAAAATCATCTCCTATCCCTAGGGCTGGTGGCTGGAGAGTGTCGACTAGATGCTCCCTCCTGATCCGGCCGTGCAGGTGGACCCATAGGTGTGTAGCGCGATATCGACCGCGAGTGACTCCGAGAGGAACTCCTACGATCCCTATCCATAAGGATCGTGTGATAAGAGGAAGCCTCGGTCTGAGCAGCTACTAGATCTTGCCGTGCCCGCTGAAGGTCCTCTGATAGGACTCTCTCTCTCTCCCTCCATATGTCTACCTGTACTTGGAATGGCGAGAACAATTCCTCATGCCGACCCGCGTTCCCCTGAGGCCTATAAGCAATCTGTGAGGAACTGGGGATCTGTGCCATCGTGGAAATGTCTGTCACTGCTTGTTGAATCAGGGAACGCCACTCCTGCACATTAGCTGTAGCAGTAGAACAGATTTTTGTTAGTACCATTCTATATCATCAAAAACATTAATCAATCAATATAAACCTACTATACTTGGATCTCCCTCACGCCAATAGGGATCATGATACGGTAGCATCTATGACTGGGATCTACTAGGCTCCCCTCGCTCGACTAATCGGTGCATGATGGGTGTGGGCTAAGTGGTACTAGGAACAGGTCTCCGTATCACCTCGTGTTCCCCCTTTTTGGGGAATAAGAGGAGGATCCAGAGCTATGGTATCATCTCCTGAATGGTGGGGAGCTACATCTGACCCCTCCTCATCATCTCTATCCTCCTCATCCTCCTCGTCCTCCTCGTCATCCTCATCCTCGTCCTCGTCCGCATCCTCACCTGCATCCTCCTCATCCTCATCTCTATCTGTGTCCTCCTCCTCCTCCTCCTCCTCGGCACTAGGCTAATCTCATGTGGGTGGATCAGGATCTCCTACCTCCTCATGACCCTCTCCCTCCTCTGGCTCCTCTGACCTGGATCCCTGGTCCTCATCTCGGTCTCCATGTCTCCATGGGCCGGGATGGCCTGTCGGGTGATCTGGTGGAAAGATAGGCCCTGGGTATGATCTCATAAACCATGAAACATACCTGCGCTATGCTCCAGGCTCTGCAGAGTAATCAGTGACTACATCCTGATCAGATCCCTCTATATTTGTAGTCTCGATGTCATCTATTGTTGGTCTCGCTACTGCTCTAGGTCTGGGAAGGACTCGTGAGTGTCGAGTATAGATGGGCACATCAGCTGGAACACACTGCTCTAGCCCAAACTGCCTCTGTACTCGGTCGAAGTAGAATGGGACTATGATGTGTGAATATCGTCCCTGCAGTAGGCGGTTCCTTTGTAGGCATGCTAACTGTCTCTCCATCCCATCCCATCTGTGCATCCGCAGATAGGGTCTCCATATGGTCACCTTGGCTGTCAGTCTATCAAAAATCACTCTCCAATATAACAGATCTCCAAATCTCCACTTGCTGGTAAGTGGATAAGCAAACACCCTAGGTCGCTCGCTCGCCGTACTCAGCGGAAAGCCGACAGGCCTGGTGCATGTGAAGTGCTCAAATACCCACACCTGCAGAAGTGTGCATGTCATCAAGCTGCAACCCTGTCCAAACACATACTCCTCAAGGTCATGATAGAGATGTGCAAGCATACTCCGACCCCAAGCATACACTCTCCTCTGTCTCTCCATCGCTCTGATGCACCATGTGAGACCCCCATGCATATGCGTACCTCGCCCATTAGGGCAGACGGCTAGTGCTATGATGGCGATCATAAGGCGTCTCACAAGGGGCACCTCTCCTATAGGATGTAAGAGCCAGCTGACCATGATGCGACCTCTCGTCTCGCTCGGCATGACTCTCCCTATGCAATATACCTACTCTCTCTGATGGTCCTCCACTGACCGATCGGTCGCATATGTAACAGTAGCTCCTCTGATAGGAAGACGAAGTATACGGTACACATCCTCAAGTGTAACCGTCAGCTCCCCTACTGGAAGATGAAATGTGCATGTGTCAGGATCCCATCGCTCCATTAGTGCCATTAGCATCGCAGGATGGAACCAAATGGCTGGCATGAGGATCGCATACCATAATTCCACAATCGACAATGTGTCTCTCTCTGCCTGAGTCAGCCACGGAATCTGATCTCGCAAACTGCGAAGAATATGTCCCGCTGTATGCTCTCTCATGTATGGGAGACCCTGCAACACAAAAACATAACCGTAATCAGTACTCAATCATCAAAATCACTCATGCAAACTGTCAAACATCGTATGCTAACCCTGAAATCCCTCGCCAAGCCCTGATTGGGGATCATGGCGCCCTGTCAGGGACCATGGCGCCCTGATTGGGACCATGGCGCCCTGTCAGGGTCCATGGCGCCCTGAAGGGACCATGGCGCCCTATCAGGGACCATGGCGCCCTGAGGGGACCAGGGCGCCCCACAGGGACCGTGGCACCCTGGGTGGGCCCCGGGTCAGACTTCAGGGCCCGCAAATGATCACAGAAAGTCAAAATGCGAAAAATCAAAAGTCAACGCTTAGTCAACTCACCTCGTCCAGTGGCTCGTCATCGATCACGGCCTAGCGCAGGATCTCAATCCTCGTGGGATGCTCCGATCATCGTGAAGGCATGATGATGGCTATGTGGGCTCCGCTGCAATGAACAATATTCTGAAATCAACAAAGTGACAAATGCAAATGTCACTTTCAAAGTATATACTTTCATTCCTTTACCTTTACTTTCGAAACCCTAATTTTCCTTTATCACTCATTTCATCATAACTTGAGTTTGGGAGATGCGATTTTCGAGCCATTTGTTGTGTAGGAATCGTATTTTCATTCCCCTACTCTCGGGATGTTCCAAAAAGTGCTCTGATGAAGCCTATTTAACGAACGTCCCTCATCAATACTCTCTTACATAATTTGTCATCAGTAAACATGCTACCCTGTTTCACCTCCCTAATAAGCAAGTCGAAACAGGGGGGGGCATAGAGCTACTCACAAATTTCATCACTTTCCTTAGTAAGCATTAGGTGATTTTGTGATCTAACGTGTGTTTTGTAGGGTGCGGTTCCTAACTGTGTACTGCAGATACCGCTGGGGGCTTCGTTCGACAACTTATGGATATATCCTTTTTCAAATGATGTTTACTTTTCTATACTTTAGCTTGCATATGCACGTAGTACTCATATGACCACTAAAGTGGGGGCTAAATGTAGCGTCGTAAATTGTACGCACTTGCTAGGGTGGTACAATTTCACACCTAGTTTAGCACCCGCCTTAGTGCATTTTACATTTTGCATTGCATTACTCCTTTAGCACTTAATTAATCAAATTAATTAGGTCTAAGGTCCTATTTCATCATCCTCTACATCATAAAATTAGGCCCTTTCGTTAAAGCGTGCCCTTTTCATTTTATTCCTCCAATACATCATTCAATCAAAAACCCTAATTAAGTCCTATTTCGAACTTGGGGGCTTGGTTTCGGGGGTCAAAACATCTCGAAATCACCTGTAACTTCGGGATTCTCTCTAAAATCATCATATCCGACGGCCCTGAAAATTTGGTGAAAAGTTGTCGGGACCGTGGCGCTCGGAGTGCACATGGTCCCGGACATTTTTCCCGAAATTTTAGGAGCACAATCCAATCACAAAATAAAGCTTAACCCCAAGAAATTGGTGGGAAATTCAATCTCTAGGTCGGCCAAAAGACGAAATTACGATCTAGGGTTTCCTACATAAGAGCTCTCTTTCTTCATTTGAAAGGATCGGATTTTTGTTTTCAGGAACCTCATATGTAGCGAAAGAGCAGATCTTGGAAGACTTCAACAATATTCAACATCCCTCTATCAAGCATTTATCAATTTCATTCATCCATTTAGGGCTTGGAAGACATTGAAGAACAATAGGAGATTACCGACTGAAGATTGGCTTGTACTCCTCCCTTGAGGGTTGGGTATGATTTCATGTTGTTTTCATGTCTTTGCATAAGCTTCAATATATCCTTTATTCATGCTTTAGATCACTTTGCATCTTGATTTAGAGCATTTACATTATCATTTACAAGCAATTAGGGTTTACTTTCTAGGTTGCTCTAGTTTGCTTTCTTGCATTTTAGGACCTTGCACACACAATACATTTTACAAAACAACTTGGCTATTCGTGGAGGTGGAAATCATCGAAGTGGGGGTTTGACTAAGGCAAAACCCTATATAGCCACCCATACCATTTTCAAATATAAGTGCAGGTTTCGGGACTCGGACGACGCCGCAGGTGACAGATCCGGGAAGAGTAGGTCGAGACAGCACTCCACATCAAACTGCAGAACAAAAGACTTGGACAGGGGCGTTGGGCACCTTGGTCCTACCAGGACAGGGGCGTTGGGCGCCCTGGTCCCTGGGACAGAGGCATTGGGCGCCCTGGTCCTCCTGACAGACAGTGTTTTTCGACATTTCCGGCAGTTTTCCAGAGTGCAAAACAGCAGTTTCAGGTGCAGTTTTCGGGACAGAATCAGGACAGTGGCGCCTGCGCCCCCGTCCCGAACATTTTCAATCAGATTTTGACTCTGGGTACACATCTACATTCTTGTTTTGTCCTTGTGTTTACAGCTGTTCATTGTTTAATCTCAATTCTGCAATCTTGTTATTAGTTCATTCTTGCATTTTGGGATTAGGGCTTGAACTTGCATCATTTGATCTTCCAATTTCAACAAAGGAATAGAAATCCTAATAGGTATCCCGTGGCTCTCTCTTTCACAAGATGAAGTAGCCAATTGTGTGATACCTCTAGGCTCTTTCGTATTCCGTAATGTGTGTCAAAAGGTAGGATTAGGGCATGTTAACCTAGTCTCCCTTTTCCCCCTACACATTAATGTAAGCACAAAGTCTTACATAAATAAAGATACTTTTTCCAACTAAATAACTAAAGATATCTTGTAGCCCAAAGTCTTCAAGATAAATTATTACAAACTTGAAAGTAACCAGCAGTAGCCCAAAGTCTCCCATGTAATCACTGTATTACAATAAAGCTCTAAATATGAAATATAACTCAAAGTTTATATTCACACTTAGAAAAGTCCTTTACTTCCACAACACATACAAATACCATCAAGTAAACTAGGAACACATATAAGAAAATGGCATAAGAACATCTACTCATAAGACACAATCCTCGCCCAACACAAAGTTTGGAGCATAAAATTTCTTTCTTTAGTCACTTGATTATTTTCAACACAAGAGAACACAAAGTTTCACTTAAGACAAAAATTTGGTAGAGTTTTGTTTAGCTTGCAAAAGATATAATATTACAAATGAGGCTCCTCCTCCTTTTATAGAGAAGGAGTTGAGAAAAATGTAGGCACAGTTGACTTATTCAATTGCAGAGTCTAAAATATTTAAAACTTGTGTATAAGATGAAAATGCATCTACATACAAAATTTGTAGTAAGCGAAAATGCAACTACATGAACCTAAACTAACTAGTGTCAAAAGGACACTTTATTCTTCATTTTCCCCATAATGAGTATAGGCTTTCATAGGTGTAATGACCACAACTTCTTCAAGGTTGGTCCTTTGAACACAACATTGAATAATTTTCTATCCAGACGGATTACTACATTGCCATCAACATCCTTGAATTGTCTTGTTGTAGAATCAAAACGGTTAGCTACTGCTAGAACAAAATCAAGGTCATGTGATGCAACTAGAAAGGAAGCATACTGATGTAGACTACTTTCTATGAGGTTGGTCATACTGGTAGGAGATTTCTGAATGCATTCTAAGAACTCATCCATGCCAATGTGCTCAATCTCTGTGTCCCCGATGAGGTCCATATTAGTCTTGATAGAGCTCTCTGGGAACATATTAAGGTACTTTTGATATTTGTACTTCATTTTATTTCATTTGGATTTACTCAGGGAAGGATCAGACATCTGCAAGAATTTTCAACATTTTCATCATGTGAGTCAAAAATCATCATCATATTGTCAGCCTCAAAGTCTCGGAGTGATGTCTAAAAAATCCAAAATTTCCCTTATTAAAATAAAGGCAGAAAAATCAGCAAGTCGGGTTTTAAAACCCAATCTGCACTAGGGTAGATCATACTGGTAGGTCAGGTTTTAAAACCCAATCTGCTAATGTGTAGGTCAATTTTTGTGTTGGCATTGTGTTTTCATTGATGTCAACCAGTATAAAAGGACAACCGGTATGAGAATATAGTTGATGTGCAGTCATAACTGTCAACTAGTGTTGTAGGTCACCGGTAAGGAAGAGAATGTCATTTAGAGGAATGATCACTGGAATCACCAATACATAAGTTAGTGTTTGACTTGTATGGATGAAATGGATAGGTTACCGGTACTGTCTATAACCAGTAAGGAAAGGGTGTCAACTAGTAAGAGTTGTGTTGACAGTGAGTAGTTGCCAACCAACAAGCATATGACCAGTGTACAAGTAGGATGGGCAAAGTGCTTGAGTTGTTGTTTGTGATGAAGAGGTAGAATGTTACCTAAATCACATCAACATGGGAGGAGAAGGATGTACAAGACACCGATATGTTGTGTGGATGCAAAACAACAAGACTCCCACCGGATCACATGTGCATGTTTGAAGATATGTTGCACAAATAGGGAAGCCACATGAGTGCATTGCATGATGTAGATGGCAAGGATTCACTGCCACTGGTAAGTGGATCTTATCTCCTATTATGCAAAGTGTGCATCATAGTTCTATTAGATAAGACAAAAGAGTTGAAGGCATGTGTTTGAAGGCTTGCACCGGATCTACTGGTGAATCACAAAGATGCCTTAAGTGCATGAAATCAGGGATATGCACTGGACTGACAGTGAAGGCATGATGAGTTGTTGGGACAAATGAAGAGTGATGGGTTTGTCACTTTGAAAAACTGGTTGAGATATGGTATGGGCTAATGAAGAAGAAGGCAAGGATGAGCAGCTACAGACATAGGACAATGACCAGATAAAAGATGGAGTCAGTTGAAGGTTGATGACATGGTGTCATAAGGGTTTTACTGGTAAGTATGTCTAGCAGTAATGCAGACAAAGTGCAGAGGTAGATGACTCCCATCTGATGAAGATGTGCATAAGGTAGGTTATCATGAGTGCTGATCAGTTGAGTGCTCCACCAGAAGAGAAGCAAAGTGCAAGGTTGATGATACGCCGGTTATGGGTTTAACTGGTGTGCACAGTAACCTGGTAGAGGAAACTAGCAATAGAGTTTGTCGGTGATCCAATCCATACCGACATAGTGACCTAGCTAAGGTGGATGTCGACACAATTGCCACATGGAGATGAAGTGGCATACATGCACAGGTCAGTGTGTTAAGTCAGTGAAGTGTCAGATGATGAGGTAGATGATGACAGGTCGACATGTATGTCGACTGTGAGATTCACGAGATGTTGGCATTTGCATGAAGATTGCATTGATGAATTTTTTTGTTCTCATTGATGTCAATTATAGCTGGTAATGATGTTGTGATAATGTTGTTTTCCAACCAGTAAGTGAGCTTGTGAAGGAAACCAATATTACTAGAGAAGAAGTGAGATCAACCGGTAAACCCTACCTATTGATATGCTAAACCCTAACTGATGGAGTTTGGTGAATCGGTTGTATTGGTTTATGATCAAATGATGAGCAGTAATGATTATGCCATGTATGCATGTTATATGAGAAGAGTTTCAAATGGTTTTTAGCCTGTAGGGATTATGGTTTTGTCTTGGGAACGAGCAATTTCATTGCATATAATGGAAACCACATGATGAGTTACAGTGTTCTATGAAGTGGTGATCAAGGAGTGGTGGAGGTTGTCTTGAATGATATGCAAGTAATTTCTATGTAATCCAATGGTCATACTTGAACCGATTTGTTTGTAATCTCTATGAGATCTTAGGTTTATGATGTGTTATCAACCTATTGTTTTTCTTATAAGGTCGATGAGTTGTTTTGTTGTAGAGTTGGCAATTTTGGTTGAATGTAAGAGTGATTGGTTGCCAAACTAGATGATGTATCTGTAGTATGTGTAAAGGCATATAGGAGCATGAAAAGGATCTAATCAAGCAGAGTAGTGCTATTGACCAGATCAACAAACCCTTATTGTTCTCTAACAATTACAATAGTCAAATCCCTTAACTAGGTAAGATCTAACAAGCTTAGTGTTATCTAAATCCTCTAACCAGGTGATCCATTATCTTGGATTTCAAATCCTCTACCAAGGTTACTCCTAATAGGGTATTGCTTCTAATAACGAATTATAGCCAATCCCTTAACCAGGTGGTCCCTAACAGGATTTGTTCTTAACAGGACTTATTGTAAAGCTTTAACAGGCTTGGCTCCTAACAAGGCAAACTTCAAAAGAGTTCAGAATACTTGTGGGTATTCATCCCCATCATGGTTTTTCCCATTTGGGTTTCCACGTCAAAATCATTATGTCAAGTGGTGAATGTTTTTGTGGTTATGTTTGATATGGTTAATTTTCTTAACAACTAAATCCACTTAGATATGAAATGGTGACCGACAACGATCAGAAATGCGCTTTTACTTTTGTCAGTAAAGTATTTAGATGTTTTGGATAAAAGGTTTTGAGAGTTTCAGAGTTGTTTTACTATTATTCTATTATGACAGTCAACTGATATACTTGATAGTAATATTGCATTTGATAGTTCAGTGTTTGAACTAGTTAGTTCTAAGTTTGTCTTGAGAGGTTGTTTTTTTGTTTGGTGAAAAGTTTATGTTAGTTTTCTATCTACTGATTCAACCCCCCTCTCAGTAGTTGACCAGATCTTTATTGACTCATCATACCACCAATTGGTATCAGAGCATTTAAGATCCTCTAAGGTCTAAGCCTAACAACTTGAGGTAAATATCTTGAAGAACATGATGAAGAAAGAAGGTCTGAAGTTTAATAGGGAAAACTACAAAATATTGAGTGATAAAATGAAAATCTATATCAAGAGTCTAAGAAGTCAATACTAGGAACATGTTGGTACTCAATATGTTGCACCTAGTGGGACTATGTCTGATGATCAAAAGAAAGAGCAACAAGAAAATAATCAAGCATTAGAGACCATTATCAGTTCTCTGTCTGATTTAGAGTATGTTGATGTCCATGGTCTGGAGACTCCTTATGAGGTGTGGAAGAAACTTGAGGAAATCTATAACGGTGATGAGTATATGAAGATTGCCAAAGAAGAGAGTATAAGAGGTAAATTTGATGACATGTGGATGGCTGAAGGAGAGAATATACAACAATATGGTCAGAGGATCAAAGAGATAGTTGGTGAGATCAAGAGTGCTGGTAGTAAAGTGGAGGATGCAATAGTGGTTAGTAAGGTTTTGAGAACCCTTCTACCGGTCTATGCTATCCAAGTTGCATCCATTAAGGAGCTAAAATCTATTGATAAAACTAAGGTAAACCTTGACTCCATCATTGGTAAGCTTACTGCATTTGAATTAAATGGTTATGATGGTAGTGTTTAGAAATTTGAATCTACATTTAGAGCTTTAGTTTCTAACCCTCCTATGAGGAAAAGTAGAGATGTCAGTCACTGTTATGAATCTAGATCCAGCAGAGAATTTGATGATGAAGATAGTTTGATTGAGCTTGAAGCATTGTTGGCCAAGCGGTTGCCCAGAGGTACCGGTAAGTACAGAGGTAAATTACCTTTGAAATGTTTTGCATGTAACAAGATTGGACACATTGTAGCTAACTGTCCTAATGGTGACAATGAGAATAAGTGTGAGAAGTACAAGAATTACAAAGAAAAAGGCAAAAGAGATTGTCTCATTGCAGTTGATGGTGATATCAGTGATGAGGAATCTGACAGAGATGCTAATGAAGACACTGTCTTTGTTGTCGTTATAGAGGAGAAATCTGATCAGAAGGAATTAGTTTCTCACATGGATAGTTCTGATGATTAGATCATTGATAGTGGTTGTTTACACCACATCACCGGTGATCGGAGTAAATTTCTTACTTTGAAGGAATTTGATGGAGGAGTTGTGAGATTTAGAAATGACTCACCCTACATGGTAAAAGGAAAGGGAACCATTTCTCTTAATGGAAAGAGAAGTGCAGATGATGTCTACTAGGTTGAAGGATTAAAGCACAATCTTTTAAGTGTAGCTCAACTCAATGACAGAGGTTATCCATTGGAATTAAAGAATGGAATGTGCAAAATCTATGGGAGCAAAGGTGAACTGATTGCAACCGGAAAGCAGACAAAAGGTAACCTGTTTCACTTGAATCCTAAAGTCAACAACCATTTAATTGCTAAAATAGATGATAGTTGGCTTTGGCATCAAATATTTTATCATATAAACTTTGATAACATTATTAAGGTCAGTAAGTCCAAGTCGGTAAGAGGTATTCCTTAGTTGGATAAACTGGTAAATGCTATATGTAAGGAATGTCAGTTAGGAAAGATGACATCCTCAACTTTTAAGAGAAAATCTTTTTCAGCAAAACATTTGCTAGATTTGGTTCATACAAACCTCTGTGGACCAGTAAGAACTAAAACTATTCAAGACGACGAAATATTTTATGATCTTCACTAATGATTACTCAAGAATGATGTGGGTTACATTCTTGAAGGATAAAATAGAAACCTTTAGTAAGTTCAAGGCATTCAGGGCCTTAGCTGAAAAGGAAAGTGGTAAGAAGATAAAGTGTCTGAGGACTAATCAAGGAGGTGAATTTACTTCAGAGGATTTCACTAGATATTGTGAAGACAATGGAATAAAGAGGCAACTTTCTACATCGAGGACACCACAGCAAAATTGTATTGTAGAGAGGATCAATCGGTCAGTCATTGAAGCTGCTAGAATGATGCTTATACAAGGAGGAGTAGCAAAAACTTTCTAGAGAGAAGTTGTCAGCACAACTATCTACAATATGAACCGGATATTGGTAAAAAGAGGCAAGGATAAAACTCCTTATGAATACTGGTATGGTAGATCACCTAATGTCAGTTATTTTAAGATTTTTGGCAATAAATGTTTTATCAAGAGAGGTGACTATGTCAGTAAGTTTGAGGCAAAAGTGATGAAAGCATATTTCTTGGTTACTCCACCAAGAGTAAGGTATACAAATGTTATAACAATTGGACATAGAGAATCATTGAAAGTGTTGATGTTCAAGTGGATGAGTGTCCTGAAGTTTCAAGAGAAACCATTGAGGAGAAAAAGGATGAAGAACCTTGCATTCTGATTTTGGATCCAGAACCGGTGAAACCAGAAGTTGATGAAGTGAATTTTGTAGTACTAGTTCAATCGAAACAGGTAGATTCAGAAGAAGATGATGATAGTAAAGAAGAAGAACCTGTAGATAATGATAATCTCATTCCAAGGTATGTGAGACTCAATCATAATCCTGACTAGATTATTGGAGATAAAAATGCTAGAGTGTTAACCAGAAGAAGAATTAGAGAGAATTCTTGCATGATTTCCACTATTGAGCCTAGAACTGCTAAGGAAACATTTGGAGATGATCACTAGATTAAAGCTATGGAGGAGGAGATTGACCAAATTGAGAAGAACAATACATGGACCCTAGTACCCAGACTAGTGAATAAAAATATGATAGTTACTAAATGAGCATTCAGGAATAAAATGAATGAAGATGGAGTAGTAGTCAGAAACAAAGATAGATTGGTATGCAAAGGTTATGCACGGGAAGAAGAAGAAGACTATGGTGAGACATTTGCACCAGTTGCTAGATTGGAAGGTTTTAGGACTCTACTTGCATTTGCAGTATATAAGGGATTCAAAGTATATCAGATAGATGTAAACTCAACATTTCTAAATGGAATACTGGAAGAAGAAGTATACATTGAGCAGCTAGATGGTTGTGATTTGACTGATGCAAAGGATATGGTGTGTAAATTGCACAAGGCACTATATGGTTTGAAGCAAGAGCTGAGAGCATGGTATGAAAGACTACATTTACACCTAATGAAAGTAGGTTTTCAGAGAACCAGTGATGACAACAATATATATCTCAAATCTGAAGGTGATAAGATATTGGTTAGTGAAGTGTTTATGGATGATATCATATTTGGAGGCAATGATGACATGAGTGATGACTTTGTAAATGAGATGAAAAGTGAATTTGAAATGTCTCTAGTAGGTGAGATAAAATTCTTCATAGGTTTGAAAATTCAGCAGATGAAGAGTTGTATTTTTATCACACAGTTTAAATATGTGAAAGAGGTGTTGAAGACATTTGGAATGAGTGACTGTAAACCAGTTGGGACACCAATGGTTACAAGTTGTAAATTGTCTAAGGAAGATGAAGTCACATCTATTGATGAAAAGGAGTACAGGTCAATGATAGGGAAATTGCATTATATTGTTCATAGTAGACCAGATATTGCTCATGCAATTGGTTTAGTTGCCAAATTTTAGAACTATCCAAAGGAGACACGCTTGATAGAAACCAAGAGGATATTCAGATATTTGAAAGGTACTATTGACTATGGATTATGGTATCCATATGAAGGTAACTTTGATTTGAAGGTTTATACAGATGCAGACTGGGAAGGTAATGTTGATGATAGGAAGAGTACAACTGGTGGTGCATTCCTTCTTGGAGGAAGACTTGTATCATGGAGCAAAAAGAAGCAAAGCTGTATATCACAGTCCACTGTTGAAGCTAAGTATGTTGCAGCATATATGAATTGTACTCAAGCTATTTGGATGAAACACATTCTTGAAGGATTCAAGCTGAAGATTACAGAACTTGTAAATATTTTATGTGACAACACCAGTGCAATTAATATCTCAAAGAACTTGGTGCTGCATGCTAGAACCAAGCATATTGAGCTGAAACATCATTTCTTGAGAGAGAAAGTGCAGAGTAAAGATGTGTTATTGGAGCATGTATCTAGCAAGGAGCAACTAGCAGATGTCTTTACTAAACCTCTGTCTAAGATTACTTTTGAGTATCTTAGAGGTCAGCTAGGGGTTGTGCCCCTACATGAGGTTAATTGAGCATGATGTGGAATACATCAGTCTCAGAGCTAATTGAAGAATCTTGAAGAAGGATTGGTGTAGAGTGGAGTTATTCCATAGGGGGAGCATCAAGTTGTAGATTGTTGATGTAGAACAGTGAAGTATGACATTGCATGTTTTACTTTCACTTTGGCATTATTGTCAAAGGGGGAGAAGAACTATATGGTTATGGGGAGAAGAATTGTATGATTGATAGAGAGAAGATCTATAGCCAATAACCGGTAATGATATTGTAATAATGTTGCTTTTCAACCGGGAAGTGAGCTTGTGAAGGAAATCGATATTACTAGAGAAGAAGTGAGATCAACCGGTAAACTCTACCTATTGATATGCTAAACCCTAACTGATGGAGTTTGGTGAATCAGTTGTATTGGTTTATGATCAAATGATGAGCGGTAATGATTATACCATGTATGCATGTTGTATGAGAAGAGTTTCAAATGATTTTTAGCGCATAGAGATAATGGTTTTGTCTTGGGAATGAGAAAGTTCATTGCATGTTTTGGTTTGGTTTATTGGAAGATAGGGTTTACTGACAGAGAACTGAAGTCTGTGAAACAAGACTTTAACCGGTAAAACAAAGATGTTTTGATTGAATCCAACGATCGGTGATGATTGGTGATTTGAGGTTTGGATGGTGAGCTTGTATCATGGAAAGGTGTATCTGACCGAAACCAGAATTTGTGAATATTACCGGAAGGCATGTTTCAAATTTCTGATGAGGTTTTGCTAAGGTTTTAGTAGGGTTTAAGATCAGTGAAGAAATCATCAAATCGGTAATGATTTTTATTATAACGGTGATCGACAATGAGTCTACATGAAGTTGGTAACATGACACAACACACATGAAATGATTTGATTGCTATTTTGGTGTGATTCAAGGAAAATTTTCTTGGGAATCAACGAAATGCTTAGTAGAGTGTTTTGAGGGTTTGACTTTGGTACATATCGGATTTTCATAATGGGTTACAATCAACCAACAGTTGATATTGCATTGTAATTTGTTGTAATGATCTATATAACGATCTGTGATTATCTCTTATGATTTGAATTGTAAATTCATGATGTAATTAGGGGTTAGTGGTCGACCTAGTGGAGATGGCTATTTAGGATGACACGACTGATGTTTATTGTGTCAGTGGTCTTAGAGAAAGTTTATCAAAGGTTACCAGTACTGATAAGGAGTTGTTTGAGAAAGTATTTGATTTGATTGATAAGGTTAATGAGTTGGTAAATGATCAAGTTTATATGATTTCTTTGGTGGTGGTAATAGTACTGATTGATGTGGTAAATGATTTGATTAATGTGTTAAGCAAATCTAATAAAGAGGTTGTTAGATCTGATTAAAGAAGTTGAGATATTTGTTAAATGGTTTCAGATCTGATATTAGTTTGATTTTGGATTTGAAGTTTCAATTGGTCTTAATACTGATTCACCCCCCCTCTCAGTATTAATCGGATCCTCATAGGATTAACATCTTGAGTGTGTGCCATGGTGTTCTTCACACCGAAGACATTAGGGCATATATTCACTATGACATCGAGGAGCTCAGAGGATATGAATTTTCCTACATTTTCACTGAGAATTTGATCATGGACAACCAGCTGAAACAAGAATTTGCCCACTTGCAGAGGAAGGGTTTCATCCAATTCATGGATTTTACCACATTTGATGAGGCGGAATGGGTTCGATACATTTTGAGCCGCATTCATAGAGAATTTATCTAGTTGGATCAGCCATACAAAATCACGGAGGAAGTAATCTTGAACATCACCTTCTTGCACAAAAATTGGAGGTGTACCTAACCCTAGGTGCAAGCATTCAAATGCAGAACTCTGTAAACTCACTGACGCCACTTTCGATGGTCATTCGATGAGGGTCGTTGATGTGAAGGAAATTGATGTTAAGTTTGCTGCAATGATAATCAGTTACAAAGTTTACCAGTCTAACCAACTAAACTCTGTCTCTGACAACAATATTTTGGTTGCTCACCAAATGGTAAAGGAGGATGCACACTACGATCTCTATAGTGTGATGTTGAAGGAGCTAATGTCAAACCTCCTAAAAATAAAACAAGATAAGAAAAACACTTTCCAGAATGATTCCTTTGTTATCTGTTTAACATTCTACTATTTGGATATTGTTCCTAGCCATGGGAAGATTCAATGCCCTTTTGATCACTTGGTAGCTACACAAATAGCCCAAATTATGGATAGACATGGAGATAACCAAAGTAAAGATAATTTATGGTTATTTCTTAAAACTTTTCAAGAGGAAATGAAAAATAGAGCTAGAATCCCTAAATCTATAGTAGAAAAATACAAAGATACAATATGTTTTATGGTGAATAAGGATGAATGCATGATGGAAGCAGTCCAACATTAGAATAGTTTAGATCATGCCTATGGGATATGACATGGATGAGACCATACTAGATGCCTATGCACAACACCTACTACAAGCACCAGTTGATGAAAAAGAGGAGAAATTTGGCACAACCCAGGAGAAAGGGCTAAAGCTTCACCAAGAATAGGTTGCATTGTCTATCAAAAAGAAGATGACTAAGGTTAAAGTTGAAACACTAATAAGTGAAGGGCATGATAGGGAAAAAATATAACAAAAGGTCAAAATCCTTGAAGCCCAAAGGAAAGAAGAAATAAAGCAGAAATGGAAGGAAGAAAGGGAAGCCAAGAAGCCAGCTTAGGCCACTCCCAATGTGGTCCTGATATCCATTGAGACTTCCAAGCAATTGGAAGAATCTTCAACTGAGCTTGCCAGTCCTAAATTAGCTGAGTCTACAAAGAGAAAACAAAAGGAAACCTGACAATACATAATAGTCTATTCTGAGGAAACAGAATTAGATGAAGACATCAAGGAAGTTTTGAAGAAGAAACGTGTTTTTGCAAGAGTAGTGAGGGAGAACAAGGAAGAGAAAAATAAAGAACCAGCTAAGGAGTATCCCCGAAAACCCAATATTAACATTGTACATAAGCGTAAGCCCAAGTATTATGAGCAACCCAAACTAGAA
This sequence comes from Cryptomeria japonica, assembly GCF_030272615.1. NCBI lineage: Eukaryota > Viridiplantae > Streptophyta > Pinopsida > Cupressales > Cupressaceae > Cryptomeria > Cryptomeria japonica. Next base: position 194,029,517 of record NC_081405.1, on the reverse strand, counting down.
GCCAAGAGAAGAACCGGTAAGAAGAAATTTGATGCTCAAGAAATTATTGATCATATTATTAATTATGGTAACTTAGGTTACATTTCTACATTCTTTGATGAGTTTGATGAGAAGGATAAAAAATAGATCAAGGAAGAAATTATTTTATATCTTGATTCTTCTAGTAGAGCATTGATTGAATTAGAGAAAGTTTTGCCGAAGGAGCTGTATGATAAGCTAGAGACCAGTAAATTACATGCTCAAAATCTGAACCGATAAATAAAAGAGACAAAATTGGTTAATCTATATCCAACAATAACCCCTCCAGAGATGGCAGATTTAATAAATAAAACCAGCTCATCTGAATTTAATCCAAAGCACAAAATAAATAACCTAATGTTGGAAAGGTTTGAGGAGATCCGAAAGGAAACCATAGACATTTGGGTAAGAATAATTTTAAGTTTGGGATATGAGTTAAGGCCCAGTTTTGTAAAGTCTCAGAACATACAGTTACCAGGGGGCAAGAAACCGATTGAGCAACAAAGTGTAAATATTGAACAACCGGCTAGCACTGTACCGACTAGTGAGTCAAATTTTGTAGCAAAAGATACCTCGACATACAATGTACATAATATAGAGGTTAATGATACAAAGACAAATATAGATAAGGATACATATAATAAAGTTACAGAGGATGTACATGATCTGGGTAGGACACCAAGTGGAAAAGCCACTGGTGCACAAGAAATAAAGGATTCTAAGGATACCTCTCAAGTAGACAAGGATAAGGAAACTGTGACTGATTTCTCTTCCAGCTTGGCAATTGACACTTCAACCATAGCCAAACTGCTCCAAAAATTTGTCACAATTTTCTATCTTTTTTGGCAAGCTATACCACAAGATGTCTCTGATCGATAAAATTTTGGCAGAAGTAGCACTTCAAGCTCAAGCAACCCAAGAGTTGGCTCAGGAGGAGTCAAAAGATGGGAAATTAATTAAACACAATTTTGAAGTTTTGAACTGGTTGGTACCTTGTTGGTATTATGGATGACTTCGTCATTTGTTGCATTGGTTTTGTCATTGATGTCAACACTTGTCTTTCTGGAGGTCTACATTGTTGATTTGGCACTCTGGTTATATTGGTTTGTTGATGAACCGACACATTGTGGTCCCGGTATGGATATTGTCTTATGCACAATCATCGGTATATGTTTCACTGGCAGCTCAGGAAGTTGATGATGACTTGTTATCATCTGGAGATCATTTGGTTATGTCGAAGACATGGATTGGATGTTTGCATTTGGTGTTTTTCTTTTTGGTCTGATCAGGTTCATATATTTGTCTTAACCAACAGATAGGTCTAGGTTATGGACCAGTACAAGATATCATGTTCCAGATCAACACGACATGTTTTGGAAATGGTTTATTGATTGGATAATGTGTAAATGTATTAAGGCCAACATATTGTATTGCATTAAGACTTATTTTGTAAATGTAATTTCTTTAGGGAGTTGAGCTAATCATGAGGTCTTAGGTTTTGTATAAATAATTATAAGATCTTATTTCGAAGAAGTGTATGAGTGTGTGTGAATATTGAAGATCATTGTGAAGAGAGAAAATAAGCAGATCCTTGTGTGAATCACACAGATATTATCTTAAGGTTGAAAGAAAGGTTATGAAGGTGTTTGGCACTCATGGTCAGAGCTTAAACCGGTACTGAATCCAACATTGTAGATGCTATATTGAAGCAGTACATTATTATTGGATTTAACCATCCAATTGTAGTCAGTGTGACTCCTATTTTATGATTGAGCAGTGAGCTCTAGGTGGTTGGCCTTTCTGCATGTGCAGACCCCATTATTGTATTCACTTACTATCTATAGTAGTATCATCTGATTGTGGGTAAGGTTTCCCACCGTGATTTTTCCCCTTATAGGCTTTCCATGTCAAAATCTTTTTGTCATGTATTGTGGATGTTGTTTCTCTTTCCGTTTCATGCATTAAGTTGTACTGGTATTGCTATAACTATTAATCTATTTTAACGACACTAAGTTTTAAGTTGGAATAATTTGTTTTGGCTTATAATTTATTGACAACTGATTCAACACCCCCCCCCCAACTTAGTTGTCCTTACCAGTTCCTAACATACCTGAGTTCCAGGTTCAAGAGAGTGCAAGCTCATCTGGCAAATTGGAGGAGATTATTAATTTTATTCCTAAGCATTATGATTCTTTACTCAAAATTTTAATACATGAGGCTAAGGGTAAATTTGTTGATGCCCGGAAACAAACATTCTTACAAATGATTGCATCTGTAAAGGGGAAACTCCAAACTTGCTTGCAATCCATTGATGCAGCATTGGAGGAAGGAGGTAAAGTATACAAGACTTGTCTAGATTTTGCTAATCTCATAGCCCCTATAGACAAGAAACTATTACATTGTAGGAACAATTTGATTAATATTTCTAACTCCTACAACCCGACAACTAACCTTACCAGTTCTTTGGATGGTCCAATTTTGGTAATCATGGATCAAAATTTGAAATCAGAGAAGGAAAGGGACAGTATAATAAAGCAAGAAAATGAGCTCTCGAATCTCATTGGTCCCTAGTTGGATACTTTGTTATTTCATAAGATAGAATGCATTTCTAATATGCAGAAGGAGGATCCCACTACATCAGAAGCAATTGAATATTATGCCAGTCTCTTGAATGGATTTACCTCCTTGACTCTCTTAAGCAAGGATGGGATACTTACTTTTCATTTTTGAAGTCTATGCATGCAAACATTTTAAAACTTGTATAGAACCGGTATGTATTTATAGATGTATAGAATTATTTGTGGGCATCCTGCTTTGTCATTGATGTCAAAAGGGGAGGAATAAAGTGAAAAATGTATATAGAACTCAAAGGGAGTATTAGATGTATATAGTAGATTCATGTACAAGTCAGGAGGTTGTGCAAACTTAGAGGAAGATTCAGTGATATCACCATTTTTTGCATGAGTGTTGCCATCAATGCCAAAGGGGGAGATTGTTGGCAATTGACACTTATCCGGTAAGGGTTAATGGCATTTTGGGTTGTCATTTATGGAAACTCATCTTCAAGTGATTGCAACTTATTTCCTGGTGTTGATATTCCTTATTGGGATTCACTGATTTATCACTTTTCTTTGTTCGAGTTAACCAACACTCACTATACTCAACTGGTATATTCACCTTGTTTCACAACCGGTTAAGTCCTCATCCCGATAACATGCATTTGGAACCTGGTTATGAATAGGACCCGACTCAGTTATTTTGTGGCCCGGATTATTTATTTCATGGAATTTATGGTAACCTGTGAAGGCCAACATGATCATTGGGATTATGTATGAAATACATGGTGATTCGGCAGCTGATGGGATTATACTCTTCATTGAAGTCAACATGATAAAAATTTAGAAGGATATTTAAGGAGATCCTTTCAGTGATGGATTATATAAGTTTTATAATACAATTTTAGTTGTAAATCTTTTAGAGCAATGATATGATTTTTGGTCAGCGATTGGAAGTTCTTGTGTGTAGTTTCACATGCATAGGGTAAATCAAAAGCAGAATGGAGCATCAACAAAATTGGTACACAATGAGGGTTAATAGAGCTTGAACCAAAATTTATCCAGCATGGTTAGATGCATATTGTGAGTTCATTCTTGTTTATAATCATCTTGTAATATTGTGTAGGTCAGCGAGACTTCTATTTAAGCAGTGAGCTCTAGGCAGTTGGCTTGATTGCATGTGCAATCCCCTCAATGTAATATTTGTATACCGTGATCAATTATATAGATATTTTGGGTATCAACCCCACCGTGGTTTTTCCCTTTGCAGGGTTTTCCACGTATAAATATTGGTGTTATGGTGTTGCTTCTTTACGTGTTATTTGGATTATTCACTTTAACTTTATTTACTATTAACTAGTTCAGAAGGAATAAGTTGAAATCTAACATTACTGGTAGAACACTGATTCACCCCCCTTCTCAGTATTCTTGGATTCCAACATAAATGACAATAACCATGAAAGGGCTTATTCATCATGTTCACATATGATCCATTTACTCCATTCACAAGTAGTCTATTGCTTCTATTCATTCCTTGATTACTACAGTTATTAACTTTGTGTCCAAAAATCTTACAATTAAAGCATTGAGTATTCCGATTTTCTTTATGCATGCAATATATAGCCTTATGTCCAAAATTCTTGCAATGAAAATAATAACCATTGAATGATGGGTACCTTTAAGCATTTGGTTGATGGCCCGATTGTCTATTTGTAGTAGGTACTTGATTCCAAACTTTATTTGTATCTTCATATTTCTTCCTAGCTTCTACCTTCTCTTCCTTGCCTTTGCCTTTGTCATTCGAATTTGAACATTTGCCGGATTGAAAACATAATCCTTCTTTGTCTTTATGAGATTTTTGCATTTCCAACAATTTATCCAATAATGTAGTTCTTTCAATGACTTTCGCTTTTGACTTAAGCTTCATGATTTCTTGTTCTAGCTTTCTACACTCTTCTGACTTCAGAATAACTGTATTCTTCAAAATTTCTTCCACTTTCTTTCTCTCTTCAATCTATAGCTTCAGACTCACAATAGTCTCATTTGCTTGTTTCAACTCTTTATTAACTTCTTGTTGCCTTTCTTTGAACTTCCAGATCTAACCTCTCAGCTAGTTAACACATTCATTCACTACCTTAATATTCGCTTTTAGTTCCTTATTCTCAGATTCCACACTCTCCAAATCTTCAAGGGTTGTCTTCAATTTTTCATCCAAGTAGTATTTTCTTTCCATATCTAAAGGAGACATCTGTTCAAATAAGATCTCCCTCAAGCGGTTAAGCTAGAAACAAGGGACCAAGCTTTGATACCAATTGTTGAATAGACTAGAATACTAAGAGGGGGGGTGAACTAGTATTCCCCTTTATAAGGATTAAAAACCAAACTTCTGAAACTTAACTTATTATCAATTAACTTTAGCCCAAAAGAACTACATGCAACATAACTGAAATGAAAGAAATATAGAACCATAAGAGAGACAACACATTTTTATACGTGAAAAATCCAAATGGGAAAAACCATGGAGTGGGTTTACTCTTAGGAAAATATAACTAGTTATATGAAGATTACAAGGCTCACAGTTGGAGGGCTCACTGCTCGGAGGGTTCACTACTCGAAATACAATGACTTACTGCTGGAAGGATCATTGCCAAGAAATAGAAAAAAAAATGAATTGAGAAAAATTGCATCTACACATGCATGGGACCAGTTTCTGATAAGCTCAAACATCCAAATGACCGCTTGTAGAAGACCCTATCAAGAATCTCTGCAATTATAACTCAACCTGCCTTTTCCAATCATTTGTGCATCAATTCTTCTTTTCTCCTTCAACGCATGAACTCACAAACATTCGCACTTGCACTTCCACGTGCTTATTCACTTCACTCACTCTTCTTCAACTCACCTCTCAATCGGATCAGATCATAACACACACACACACACACACACACACACACACACACACACACACACACACACGCTACCTGTATATGCATGAAGTCGGCCTTAATAACACTTTTTCTGATAAGCTCAAACATCCAATTGACTGCTTGTAGAAGACCTTATCAAGAATCTCTGCAATTATAACTCAACCTGCCTTTTCCAATCATTTGTGCATCAATTCTTCTTTTCTCCTTCAACGCATGAACTCACAAACATTCACACTTGCACTTCCACATGCTCATTCACTTCACTCACTCTTCTTCAACTCACCTCTCAATAGGATCATATCATAACACGCACACACACACATGCTACTTGTATATGCATGAAGTCGGCCTTAATAACACTTTTTCTCTAAGAATGATTCTTCATCGGTCTTCTACATGAGTTATATGATAAGTATATCATAACATATATGATTTTAACTATATTATAATAAAATATATTATTTATAGATTTTTAATTTCAAGGGATATAACTTGACCACTCAACCAAGAGGAGAGAGCCACAACCAAAAAATAGTCTGCCTTGAAAGACAATAGGCATCCCAACCAAAGACAGGGTCAGAAAAACCATCCTAAACAACCGGCTACAAGGGCCCACAAGATTTACAACTGGCCTTGTGGGAACGAAGAGTCATATCAAAAGAAGGCTTGGACAACTTTGAATGCTTCCCCTTTACAGTAATCCATCCTTATTCAACTTTAGCTACCACATTAGACCAATCCGAAGGGACCAACACTGATCTTTTTGGATTAGAAGATAGAGCGTTAGTAGAGGGAGAAACAACCGTAAAAAACATTGGATCACATTCAGCAGATGGGGCAAAAGTTGTGTCAACACATTGTGAAGCAGTCGGCGGGGTTAGAGACAACAAACCATTTTCAGCCGAAGAGGCAACAACATCTTGTATCACAACATCTTTAATCATAGAAACATCCTTAGTGGCATTCAGAGAATCTTTCATCGCCATTAAAGAATCCAAACCAGCCAAAGTAGAAACTCCAACAACCAACGACTCTTTAGAAGTGTCCAAAGATTTCTTTACTGTGTAATGCATGTATGAGGCCCCCGACCACCATGAGGCCACATGATTTTTCTTCTCAAGCCCACAATTTCCAATCGCATGGCTGGTTTTAAAGCATCTACGACACTCGAAAGGAATAACTTCGTAATTGAAAGTTTGGACCCAGCTGCCAAAAGAGGAATTAATGACAATCTCAGCTGGGAGTCCCTTAGATACATTTAGCCCTACTAGAATGTGAGCCAAAGTAGTATGATAAAGCCCAAAGGATTCATTATCCACCATAATAAAGCTCCCAATAGCTTCACCAATTTCCTCAAAGAGAGAATCAACCCACAAATGGAGAGGAAGGTAAGGAAGCCTAACCCAAACCGAAATTTTGTTCAACTTCTCAGAAAGGGGGTTAAAATCAAAGTGCCAAAGTTTGGCCAAAAGCAACATATTATCTTTCTCATCGAAAAAGATTTCACACATGATTTTTCTTCTATCCTTAGCATTCTCAAATTTAGTAACAAAGAAACCTTTATCCATAGGGTATATGTGAATTGTACCAGAAATGAGAGAATCCCAATGCTGAGAGATCCATTTATGCAACTCCAGAAGGTTGGGCCAAATACCCTTGAATCTACAAATAGCACTATGCTCCATAAAATCCTTCACATTGTTCTCTATCTCCCATTCAGACTCCATATTCACTTTGACAGAGGTAGTGCAACAGATAGGGATAAACCCTCTTCCTTCCCCTTTGCGAAAATTTGAAGAGGGAACCCTCGAAACCCAAGTAGAGTCGGGGCGAGGGCCCCTGACAACCATTGACGCCCAGGAGGGACCATGCCTAGGATCAACGATAGTAGCCCGATCTGTGCCGACAGGGAGAGCAGTTGCAGGGGAGCAGGTGGGAGAACTAGGCGAGAGCAACGTTTTCAAAATCTCCATCTTCAATAAGTTATGTTTATGTTATTTAATTTAATATCTTATATTTATTATTATATATTATATTTAATTGAATAAAATATAAAATTAAAAGTATAATATTTTTTACATATGATATTAATTTATAATATAAAATATATTTTTGTTACTATTTTTAATATAATATTATAAAATAAAATTATATAATATAAATATGTTATATTTTAATATTTTAAATATAATATAATGATATTGTATATTTAATGTTAATGTATCTCTCTATCTTTGCCTCCCTGCTTCCTTGATTTTTTGTATGCTTTGAACAAGTTAGTACAATTAAATTTATTCCTTCTTTACATATTTTTAATGGTTTGACTTTCTAAACAAATATCTATCTTCGTCTCTCCTTGTTTATATCTAGACATATCTCCCTCTCTATGCATTCATTTATCTCTTTCTCCCTCTCCCTCTTCTTATACTCCCCGCCCCTCGCCCCCTGCCTCCTCTCTTTCTCTCCCTCCCTATCTCCATATTCCAAAAATAATATGAGCCTATTGGTAATGGAACCTAATTATCTTCTTTGATTCAAAGGTTTTTTAAGTCATGTTTGGATCCATGTAAGTAGATTCATAGTTGGCTTGAAGCTCTCACTTCTCCATTAAGACATTTGTTGCACAAACAACATAATTTGTCAAATGACTTACCAATAATATCATGTATGACGCAAATATATACAAAAAAAGACCAAATTTTTTTCGAGTTGTACTTTTTCACCTCTTTGACGCACCCATTACAATAGATTTTTTTTTTTAAACTAAGAGATATCACCATTCAGCCATAGCCAATTCAACTGATAAAGACCTTAACTAATAGTGAAATGAAAGGACTTAAATATGAATATTTGTTAACATCAAAGATAAAGTAGATATATGCCCACGTAGAGACAGGGTGGGCCATTTTAGGTGTGAATAGAGATAAGGTTCTGGTTGAGACTTCAAGATTTTAACTTGTTTAAATATTGTTTGAATAAAATGAAACAAGTCAAAAAGAAATATATTCTTTGAAATGTGGAATCAAATCCAGCTGCACATGGGTTGAGGTAATAGCGGGGGCCCCAATTTCCTTCTAATTCGGGGCACGTGAATTGACGCTTACAGTACTTTGTCTCTTCTTTTTCACTTTCATACCTATCGTCAATTAGCTGTCAACAAATTTCAGACATTTGACGGAGACAGATTTTGAATTTTGTTATAATGACAAGGTATCTAAATAGTTTTAATAGATTTTAGAATTTCAATGGTACCTACATCTTTAATTTTGTATCATTAGTAAAGAGACTTCAATTTTTATAAGAAGTCAAACATTTTTTTATTCTTACAATATGTTTTATTATGTTTTTTATGGTATTTTTTAATACAAAAGTAGGTAAGAAGATCATAGGCATATGTCAAAATATAAGATAAATATGTGATAAGTGGACTGGATCATATTATAGCAAAGTGTCCCTACATCAAATCAAGGCTGTGATCTAATCATATTCAATTTATATATTTTTGTACAACATCTACTTGTGGCTTATTTCCACAATGAGGTCAAGTTTCTAATAATATGATAGCAAAGAGTTGGTGCATCAAATAAAGGTTGTGATATAATCACCTTCAAGTTATGTATTTGTACAACATCCACTTGTTGTTTATTTCCACAATGAGAACAAGTTTCATTAGAAACTAGGGGAAGAGTACTAGTAGCCGTCATAGCTAACTTCGTGCACCCACAGATCCTAAACGGTACATCAGATTTCGATTTTTTTTTTTAGTTGTCTTCGTATGCGACTTAACTGCTTAAAGCTGTTGATCTGGCTTCTGGGTAGTAATGATGCACGTTGTGGAATCAGTTATGCGCACAAAGGTCAAAAAGTACACATTTCAAAGTGTCGCATGATACCTAACTAAAGATGTTCCAGTAACCGTCAACTCAAAATCGCTAGTACTTGTTGACAAATGTCCCAATAGTGGTGCACAAATGTTCCAATAGTGGTGCACAAATGGGACAGAAGTTCCAATAGTTGTGCACAAATGGGCCAATTAATTACAAAAAATGATCGGCTATTGGTACAAAACAAATTTATTAATGGTGTTTTCACTATGACGACTATTGGGGGGTCAACATGACAATAAGGTGACGGTTATTGGAACTATGTTATCTATTGGTACTCTTCCCCTAGAGGCCTTTTGAAATTTCATACTTACTTTCATTTTACTCACTAGATCATATGACACCAAAGTGTCCCTAAATCAAATAAAGGTTGTGATCTAATCATCTTTAATTTATGTCTTTATACAACATCCACTTGTGGCTTATTTTCACAATTAAAGGTCAAATTTCATTAGAAACTAGATGCCTTTTAATTTTTCATACTTACCTTTGGTTTACGTATTTTGTTATTACTTTTGTTGAAAATTAGGTTTGTTTTGTTTTAATTATATTAAAATGCAAATAATAATGCTACAAAGAGTTATGTGTAAAATCAAGAATCTTGAGTAAGCAAGAATTAGAAAACTATGTTTAGAAGACTTTATCTTATTTAATCTATACCTTGTGATTGTTCCTTGGTTTACCTTACTTTGTTCTCTTGTTTCATTAAGATCATACTATTTAAACCTCAAATTATAATCATGAATTTGTAATCTACTTTGAGAAATTAAATGGGTACAATTTCAAGTGAATTTCATCGAATTCTAAAAATTGGGTTTAAATTATGCTTAACATGCAGTTCATGTTGAATAGTTGTGTTTTGTATTAAATTTCCATGTTTAAATTTGTTTATACGATGCCAAGGTTTCACATATTTAGCAAATTGGTGGCATTTGATAGAGAGACAACCTATTTAGACATTTGATTTGTTCATCCACACATTCTATGCAACTACAAGACTCAGTATCTATATATAGGCCAACAACATCCTTAGTGATTATTCATGAAGTCAAAATTTAGGGTAGTGTTTGTTAGGATGCTTCTTTGCCTATAATTTTTAACTAATTAAAATTAAAATTTAGTATATTTTATAATTTTTAATTAATTAAAGATTATGTTAATAAATATGTTCAAGTCAAATTAATAATTGGTTAGATAGTTGTGAAATAGCTTATCTTAAAATACTTGTATTAGTGATTTACATCATCATTGATATCATAGTTGTTTTATTATTATTTTTTGGTGAATCTTTAAATTTATATCACTGAAAAATGGGGTTGACTTGTTATTAAGGAAGTCAACATTTATCTTCTCTTTGCACACAACATGCATCACTATGTTTTTCATGACAATTTCTTGTGAAAAAGTAGGTAGGAAAGGTATGAGTGTCATTCACATTAAAATTGGACAATTCTGTGATGGCAGAAGCTAAATTGGCTCCAAAATAGGGAAATCATACATCATGTTATTGACCACTTGGAAAATCGCAGCCATAGCTTGCAAAAGCAATAGTGTATAATGTGTGACTAACTTTCGTGTTATGCACTTTTCGTGGAAACTGCTGTGTTTTTGCAGCCAGAATAGTTGTCCAATCTATGATAGGTAGACAAGATCATATGATATCAAATTGTCCCTGATGCCCTCCTAAATGGCACAAGATTAGTCTATGATCAAATAACACAAAAACACACAAAACATTAGTGTTAGTCAATCGAAAACTAATCTAAAAAGACATACCAAAAGAGAGACTACAAGCATGCAAGCATATTTAACTATCAAAGCAAACATGATGAGGCATCTCCAAATACCTCCTAACATACTCTTAGTTCCTTCTCCCTTGTTCCTCTCCTCTCCAAGTTCCAAAATAGTGTAGCTCTCAACAGCTTTTTGCACTATGGATGCTTATGGAGGATTGAGATTGTAGTATAGCTCCAAATATGAAATGAAAAGCTAATACTAATCTATTGATGCTAAAATGATTGATTTTATTTAAAACAAACAAGATATTAGATAATTATGCTAAATGCTCTCTAAAAATGCCTATAGCTTAAATGCATACAAGTTTTCAGGATCTGGATTATGAAGGAATGAGCTCTATTTATAGGAAAAATGGAGCAATGGATGGTTGAGATTGAGCAATCTCAACAAGGGTCAGGATTGAATGATTTCAAATCCATGTGAGGGCTTTCAACCCAATCCCAGGATGACAAGTGTCAATGTGAGATAGGTTGAGAGGAGAGGGAATAAGCATTAAATGTCTGATATGACTTTGGGATTTTGAGTCAAGGTTGGTTGAATGAATAAAATCTTTATTCAAAGAATAAAGCTTTTATCCAATGGATAAACTCTTGTACAAATGTGAAATGGATGAATATGGTCAAAACAATAAATGTTTGGGGAGACAAGTTTGAAATAACCATAAATGGTTATGTAAGAGCCATAAATGGTCATGTAAGAGCCATTAGTGGTCTTGGAAGACTTTGGGGGTTAATTTGTTGAACACACAAAGCTTTAAATGCTTTTCAAAGATTTTGGAGTCTTTGAGAAGTGACTCCATTTTGCTTAGGAATGTGACAATAATTAGGGGATGGATTAGGCTAATTAGGAAGGGGTTAGAAGAATCTAGAAGGGGATTAGATTTTGCAAGTGGATTTGGTGGGTGAGGGAAAATAGGATTTTATTAAAATAAAAATTCATTTATTTTAATAAATGTGTGCAAGTTGCTTTTGTAGGAAAATGCAAGTGGGGGGGGGATAATGATTTAAATAAATATTTTATTTAATTTATTTAAAAGAGGAAAAGGGGATTTTAATTAAATAAATAGATTTTATTTATTTAATTGATTGAAATTTGATTTAATGAATTAATTAAAATAAATTGAATAATTTATTTAATTAATAGAAGAATGTTTGGGGATGAATTAATTAAATATTAATTTAATTAATTGATGGCTAGTTGATTTTTAATCAAATAAATACGAAATATTCATTTAATTAAAATGGACAGATTTATGTGACTACAGTGCCTATATCATATAGTGGTTATTGTCTAGTCATCCTCAATTTTTATCTCTGTACAACATCCAGTTGTGACTTATTCTCACAACAAGCTCAAGTTTCATAAAAACTTAAGGCCTCTTAAAACTTTTGTGCTTACCTTTGTTTGCCCCTATTTTGTCGTTGGTTTTGTTAATATCTACATTATTTTTCTTTTGTTGTATTAAAATATTCAATAATAGTGTTATTAAGAATATGTGTAAAACAAAGATTTTGAGTAAGAAAGAATTTAAAAACTATTTATGCCTTGAAAGATTTATCTCATTTAATTTATACTAGATCATTGTTCCTTAATTTGTACTAGATAAGTATTCCTTAGTTTACCTTAGATTGTTAATACTAATTAAATCTAAAATTATAATCATAAATTTGTAATATCTAATTTGAGAAATTAATTGGGTATGATTTAAAGTGAATCTCATTGAATACAAAAAATTAACCCATGTTTAAAATATGCTTCATGTTGAAAAATTGTATCTTGGCGTCAAGTTTAAATTTATTTATAGGATGCTAAATTTCATATTAAATTTTGGATAGAGAAAAAAGTTGAATAATCAAGACCCAACATGTTTATACATCTTAGTTTATAATCAAATTTGCATTGGATAACATATTGCAAAGCTAGACATTTGAAATATATTGATTAATTTAAAATCTAGGAAGGTTGAAAGATAAAAGTGTTGTAATATTAAGAAAGGTGAAACAAGGACAATCTATGAAGTTGAATGGATCTTGTATCACAAGTGTTAGAGGATTGAGGACAATGGAAAGTGATGTAAGGTATTTACACTACATGCATAATAGACAACTCGAAATAAATTGAGGGAATATATAGTTAAAAGTGACTCGTCAAATTATATATCTAATTATATAGTATAATCCATATTTGAATTTATTTCATATGATAAAAAAAAATTGTAAGTCATCTTCACCTTGATATTCATCTTTCTCTTCATTGTGTCTTTTTCCATTGAATAGTTGAACTTGAGGCTTTATAGAAAATATTCAACTTCTATTTAGAATTTGTTCAACATTATTTTTCTCTTCTAAAAGAGTGAGAAATGAGTCATAAGAAAAATGACCACTAACAAGTTGAGTTGAGGAATTAGGTAAACCAACCCCTTAATAAATTGAATGAGCTAAGAGATGTCCAAATATTTTAGTTGCAAGAACACATTTCCTTTGTAATGTGGTAAAACTATAGATCAAATAGTGCATAGAACTATTAATTACCCTAATTTAATGTAGTAATTTGATTCTCAAGGAAAGATTATAATCCTTTTATAGAATCAATATCCCTCTTTACAATTGTATATCATATTTCAACTAAAAAATTATTTTAATTATTTATTAAATAAATTAAAGATAATTTAGGAGGGATTGAAATTCCCTTCATAAGAGTGTGACACCCTTTGTAGAGAACAAACCTTATAGAGGTTTGATCATATGACAAACCCACTTTTGAGCACAACACTCATAGGTCATCACTCCTCCTCTTCACAAGTGTTATCCTACTCTTGCTATTTAATTTCCCCTCTTATTTAAGTGCCTAGGCTTTCTCTTCCCCTCTCTAACAACTAGAATCATTTTTAGTCTATTGAATTCATTCCTTTATTACCTAAAAGACTTCCATTGTTCAAAATTTTCAAGATGCATGAATCTTATAGTTAAAAGACTCTCGATTAATATTTTTAATCTGTTATCTTAATGGATAAACCTAAAGAAATATTGTTAAATCTAATTGTGAAATGGCATTAAATATAAATTGATATTCAATCTATATAAATTGATATTCCATTTTTATAATTAAAATATATAGGTGATGTATAATTATTGAATAGATTATAAATAATTTTTAAAAAGTTTTAAATAAAAATATGAAAACTCATATATTGAAGAATTTATTTGATAGTATAACAACTCGACAAGATCAAGATGGATGTAAACATGCAACTACCTACACAATGTTACAAGTAAAAAAGAATATATTGTTTGAAATATCAAATCAAATGCAGTTGCCCATTTCTACTTCTCCGCCTCGGACCAACTGCTAGTGTAAGACACGTGGATTGACCTGCACAATTGTTACTCTCTTCATACCACCTGTCATTAAGTTTCATTGTCAACGAATTGGCGGAATTTGACGGAGACACAACACTAACTACACACATCAACATTTGACGTAGACATATGGGTCAACAACGTCCCCAAGCTTTATGGTTAGAGTCAAATTTAGGGCAGCGTCTATCACGATGCTTATTTGATAAAAAAATTTAATTACTTAAACTTAATAGATTTTCAAATTTCAATTAATTAAGAAATATATTTAATAAATTTTATAATTTTAATTCATTGAAAATTATTGTTAACAAATAATTTCAAGTTATTAGTACTTGTTATTATTCAAATGTTTCTCCATCAATTAAAATTATGAATTTTTTGTTTTGATATATATGTTTTTTAATTTTTATAAAGTTAAGATAGGAATTAGTTTTTTCCAATCTAATTGGCTTGGAAAATTTACACAATCTATGAATGAATTTTTTTAGGCAATTTTTTAGGTATATGTTAAAATAATATTTAGCATGTTTAAATTTTCTTATCAAATTTGTTTTACACATCCACCAAACAAATATTTAACAAATTCTAAATCTTTCAAAACTTTATATAAATAAATAAACATATATATAATATAATTTTTTTTAATAATATAGTACTAATATTTATAATAATAAATTAATAAAGAACAATATAATAATAATAATAATTATATTAAAAATTATAAAATAATATTATAATATACATAATAATACATGTGAATGAACTTTAACATAATTAACCCAAGCCTAACCTAACACCAACTTTAAACATAACTTTAAATTAACTATTATCCAAACTTAATTTTTGAATTGTATTTAATATATCATGTATTTATTAGTATATAATTAACATATATTAATATTATAATAATTAGAAATACAATAATATAAGAATCTTAATTCTTATCTAGAAAAGAAAAAATTTCGTAATAAAATAAGATTATTATTAAATAATAAAAAAATATAATAGCTAAAATAACAATACATTATTTATTATAATATTAAAATTATTTTTGAAATTAGGTTAGGGTTATTCTCATATAATTTTATATTATATCACTTATAAGTGGAATAGAATTAGACAATATTATAATATATCTTATTATTTCTAATACAATCTTATTTTCTAAAATCAAAATTAAAATCAAATTACAATGCATATATTTCTAAGTTTCAATTATAATTCAAATGAGATTGATTATTTCTATTTTTAAATTCTATAAAACAAATCAGTTAATTCAAACAACCAAATATAATTACATAAAATTAAAATCTTATATAATTATTAGATCTATTGTATTTTATTAAAACAGAAACTATTGGCCACTACGTGGCACTTGTTGACAATGGGTAGATAGTTGTGAAATAATTTATTGCAAAATGTTTGTATTACTGAATTATATCAATACTTAGATCAGTAATGATATCATAAATATTGATACATATCATTGGTAAAGGAGCTTGATTTGTTATCAACAAATTCAATAAATCTTTCTTTTGCACACAATAGGTATGTCTCATTATACTTTTCATGATAGCTTTTAATGTAAAAGTAGGTAATAATGACATCAACATAGGCCACATTAACTTAGGGTGAACCTATGAAAGGTGAATTATATCATATGATAACAAAGTGTTTGGGCTTGACTTGCTATCAACAAAGTCAATGAATCTTCCCTTTACACACAATATGTCTCATTATACTTTTCATGACAGTTTTTTATGCAAAGTAGGTAATAATGACACAAGCATAGGTCACATTAACTTAGGACAGACTTATGATAGGTGAACTAGATCCTATGATAACAAAGTGTCCCTACACCATATAGAGGTTGTGGCCTAGTCATCTTCAGTTTATATCTTTGTGCAATAGATCCACTTGTGGCTTATTCCCACAATGAAGTCATTTCACAACAAACTCAAGGTCTCTTAAAAAATTATACTTACCTTTATTTTACCTTATTTTGTTATTATTTTTAGTTGAAATTTAGTTTTTTTTTTTTTTTTTTGCTTCCATTATATTCAAATTCCAATAATAGTATTACCAAGAGTTATGTGTAAATCAAGAATCTTGATTAGGCAAGAATTAGAAAACCATTTGTGTACTAAAGAAATTATCTCATTTAATTTATACTCAATGCTTGCTCCTTGGTTTACCTTAGTTAGTTGTGTAGTTTTACTAATATCATACTATTTAAATCTCAAATTATAATCATGAATTTAGAATATCTCTTTTGAGAAATCAATTATCTATTATTTTTGTTAGACAGTTCAAATAACCGAAAGACAACTGAGAGGGGTGGGGGGGGGGGGCGGGGGGTTAGGGTTGGGGGGGTGAATCAATTGTCACAGATCACCAGAACCATCTGCAATTAAAACTTTAATACCAGAATGCTTAAACCAAATATTAAAATAACAAAGAAACCAATTAAGCATAAACAATAATAAGAGAATAAATACCATCCACATGACACCAATATTTATATGTGGAAAACCTGGTAAATGGAAAAACCATGGTGGGAAGCCTACCCACAGTCAAATAATACTTCTGTAGTAAGTATGCGAATTACAATTGTGGGGCCTGCACTTGTAGGAAGGCCAATATCCTAGAGTGCACTTCTCATCACAAAAGGAGTCTCATTGACTACATAGAGATCCAAACTACAATCCAGAAGAATGAATGAACTGCAAAGATAGCATCTCCTATTCCTGAGTATAGTTCCGGTTAAGCTCAATATAGGAGGACTAAATCTTCTTACATAAACCCAACTCGATCTCCAATGATCGACCAAATCCTTTGCTTGAATGATATTACATTATTTGCACATTACATATCCATATCCCATTCATATAACCTGATGATCTACAATGAGATCTTACATCATATATATACAAACCCTCGACCATAAACAATTAGGTCAACCACCAGACAATAAACCAATTACATAATTATAAAAAACGTTGCCCTTAGACCAAAAAAATAATATCCAACTCATAAGACATCTTGGAAACATATCGAGAGGTCCAATCCACACGTTACATTAAGCCAATCCATAAACTAGATAACATCGAGACCCAATATAGATCCACACACTAAAGAAATGATCCCAATCCGCCAAGTCTCAAACATGATCACTATCATAAGCTGTAAATTCATCAAATATAAATCAAATAGGAATGAAAGGGAGAAATCACAAATCCCTATCCTAATTGGAATTCAAACAAACAGGCAATGAAATAATGCTAAACAAGAAACATGGATGTAAGATATATCAATCAAATTCCCCCTATTCCAAGATTGCATATAGCTTCCATTGCTCTTCTCTTCTTTGTGGTATGATGGCTCTCAGATATCACATTGGCAACTTGCAATTGACACAAAGATTCAAAGTTCGTGATTCTGAATAATTGTGAGAAATTGATGTTGAATTTATAGATTATTGGAGAGGATTGATTGATAGGTGGAACAAATTGATCAAGAGGTGGAACTTAGGTGAGCTCACATGCTGATTGATAGTTGAATTGTTGATTTGGAGGTGGAACATAATTGATTGAATAGATTAAATGAGTTAAATGATTGAAGGATGAAAAAGAATGATTGGAAAAATTAAAGAGGAGATAGTTAACTGATTGAAAGTTTTATTTAAAAAAAGCTAACTAAAAGATAGAAATAGAGATTGAAGAGATAATTGAATCAATTAATTAATTAATTAATTGATTGAATTAATTAATTTAGCATGTGCTTGCACTTTGACTTTGATTTTCAATTTAATCTTTGCATGAGAATTTAAATCAAATATTGAATTTATTTTAAATTCAATTTGTTATTTGAATATATTTAGAACTTGACTTTGATTTTCAATTTGATTTTTGAAATCATGCACATGTATATGAAATTAGAAGAAATTAGAAGAATTAGAATTTGAAAAACTAATGAAATTAAATGAAATTAGAAGAACTATGAAATTAAACGAAATTATAATTTGGGGATTTAGAAAAATTAATTCGTTAATCAAATAATTTAAAGAAACTATTTAATTATTTAGAAATTGACTTTAATTAAATAATAAAGATTATTTAAATTAAAACATTAAAATCACAATTAATTAAATAATAAATATTTAATTAATATTTAGAAAAGGGTTAATGATTAATTGAATAGAGATAGAAATTGAAAATGAATTTATTTAAATAATAAAGATTATTTAAATCGAGGGATTAAAAAGCATAATTAATTAAATAATAAATATTTAATTAACATTAGAAAATGGGTTAAATGATTAAATGATGATAGAATTGGAAATTAAATAATTAGTAAGATGATAAGGAAATATGAAATTAGAAGAATAAGATAAATAATTTAATTAAATAATTAAAGAATTATTTAACTAATTTAGATGAATAATTAGTACATGATCCATGAGACATTTTTAGGTGTCTACAATCACCATCAACATCCTAAATCTCCACCAGAAGCTGCACCAACACCACTTATGCATATCATCAAAGATCTCCAATAAAGCTTTACCGGTGAAACCCTCGCCGGAACCACAAACCAAGCTTCCAAGCAATCAGGATAGCATCCGATCACCAGACCAAAACCAACTAACTTAATATGAGCATGAGTAAGCCAATTCCATAACCAAATCATACCGGAGCATATCGGATCATGCCAGATCCAAACCAACTAGAAAGCACACAACCTTCTGGGACTAGAAGGGTGCTAGTAAAGCATCCAAAACAACTAGTGTTGACATCAATGACAAAACATCAATGCAATATATAGTCAATTCCTCCAAATGGCCAACAATCTCCCCCTTTGGCATTGATGACAACACTAGATGTGAAAAACATCTAAGTACCAAGAAATGCCAAACAAGTCTCCCCCAATGGAAGACAACCAACAATCTCCCATATAAAGATATAGCAATGAAGTTCTGAAACAAAGACCAAAATCCCCCTTATGAATAATATCTTTGTAAAGCTTTTAATTACACATATATCTCTCCTCCTAATGTATACAATTCCTTAATTTTTTCACATCAATATCTCTCCCCCTTTGACATCAATGTTAGAAATCTGACAAAAATATCAAAGCAAAAACATAAACCATTGAGTCACAAAGCTAACTACTCCCCCAAAGCAGTAGCATCCCCACATTAGTGTCGAAATGAATAATATCTTTAATAATACATACCAGAGTGATGGAAAAAAGCATCAATCAGTTCTCTCTTGGAGGGGCAAAGACCCCTAACCTATCTCTCAAGTACTCAAATGGTTCTTTAGGCAAAGGTTTAGTGAAAATATCTGCAATCTGCTCTTTAGTGTTCACATAAACTAGTCTAACTTCATTTTCTTCCACCTTCTCCTTCAAAAAGTTATACTTGATAAATATGTGCTTTGTCTTAGAGTGAAATATCAGATTCTTTGATATGTCAATAGCAACAGAGTTATCACAGTGAATAACTACTAGTCCAGTGCAATGCACTTTGATATCCTTCAACATTTTCTTCATCCATAGAACCTCTGTACAGTTAGTAGCAGCAACAACATACTTAGCTTCAACAGTAGATAAAGAAGTACATGACTATTTCTTGCTGATCCATGAAAATAACTTCTTTCCAAGAAAGAAAGCTCCACCAGAAGTACTTTTCCGATCATCAACATCTCCAGCCCAATCTGCATCTGTATATGCACATAAAGTAAAGTCATCATCCTTAGGGTACCACAAACCATATTAAGATGTACCTTGCAAGTATCTAAAAATTATTTTCACCGCACTCTCATGATTTTCTCTAGGATCACTTTGAAATCTAGATGCAATACAAACAACATTCATTATGGGTATGTGCAGGATCATGGTGTGCCAAAACACGCCCTTAAGTGGCAATGAAATTTCAGAAAAATAGAGTTATGCAACTTGACATGAAAATTTGAACAAGTTGTCAACATCATTTTAAAAATATGTAAGAAGAGAATCTATAGAAAATTGAATGTAGTTTCTAAGCTACTAGATTTTTGGAAAAAGAAAATCCTGTTTGATGAAAATATCAAATTTCAATGCAGTGGTACTAAAATTTCAAGAAAAATAGAAGTAGACACATGTTTGACCACCCTAATCACAATCAAATCATAATAAATTTTTATAGTATTTATAATATAAGTATTAGACTCATGTCCGGATGTGACACATATTTGTTTATAAAGTAAATAGTTATTTATGAATTTTTTACTATAGCTTTTCAGAAATTCAGAAACTTCCACGTCTGACCACCTTAACTTGGTCAAAAACTTATGAAATTTAATTTTTAAAATTTTTTCCCTATAGTAAACGAAGCATAGGATGTGATGCATTTTTCGGATTCAAAAATTGTTATACCGTTTGAAAGTTATGAGTGTTTTTCAATCAATCAAGCAATCAGGACTATTGTTAGAATTCGATTAGAAAATAAATAATAATTATTTATTAAAGTCAAAATAAGACAAGCCTTATATTGTTGGAAAGCTGAGAATGTCCTTAAAAAACCCTTTTCGTTTTATCAATTTTGGCTACAAAAAAAGTCGTTAGCCACTAGTGTAAAGTTTGGAAAATCAAGGAATACTAAAAAACACGTTTTTTCAGTTGACTTTCCAGGCTTGTCACTTCCAAGCCAAATCCCAAAGCATTCCCGAGCTGAAATTTGAAATTTGAAAATTTTACAACAGAAATTGGATATCCGATTTTAATAAGTAAATTCATTAACTAGATTTGCACATAATTAATCTAATGTTTATTAATATATTAATATATAATATTTTAATATATTAATTTATAAATAAATTAGTATATGATATTAGGGAGAGGGAGAGGGGGTAGTGGGGGCAGAGAGATAGAGAGAGATTAGGGGAGAGAGACAGAGAGAGAGAGGGGGGGAAGGGAGAGAGAGATAAAGAGATTAGTGGGGGGAGAGAGAGATTAAGACACCAAATTGTGTCGTTATGGGTAATATGGTGTCTTAAGGGGTCGCAGGACACAATATGACCCCTTAGGACACCATAGGACCCGTAGTGACCCAATATGGTGTCATAAGGGGTCATATGATGTCTTAAAGGGTCATATGATGTCTTAAAGGGGTCATATGACACAATATGACCCATTAAGACACAATATAACTATAACGACATGATTTGGTGTCTTAAGGGGTCATATGGTGTTCTAAGGGGTCGTAGGATACAATATGACCCCTTAGGACATAATAGGACCCAAAAAGACCCAATATGGTGTCTTAAGGGGTCATATGGTGTCCAAAGGGGTCGTAGGACACCATATGACCCCTATGGACACCATAGGACACCTTATGATACCATATGGAGTCGTTAGGGGTCATATGGTGTCCTAAGGGGTCGTAGGACACAATATGACCCCTTTGGACACCATAGGACCCATAACGACCCAATATGGTGTCTTAAGGGGTCGTATGGTGTCCTAAGGGGTTGCAGGACACCATATGACCCCTATGGACACCATAGGACCCCTTATGATAGAATATGGTGTTGTTAGGGGAAATATGGTGTCCTAAGGGGTCGTATAACATAATATGACCCCTTAGGACACCATAATACCCATAACGACCCAATATGGTGTCATAATGGGTCGTCTGGTATCCTAAGGGGTCATAAGGGTTCACGGGACACCTTGACCCCTACAAACAACATACGACCCCTTATGACACCATATGGTGTCGTTACGGGTCATATGATGTCCATAGGCATCATATGGTTTCCTAGGACACCATATGACCCCTTAAGACACCAAATTGTGTCGTTATGGGTCATATGGTGTCCTAAGGGGTCATAGGACACAATATGACCCCTTAGGAAACCATAGGACCCAAAGCGACCCAATATGGTATCATAAGGGGTCATATTGTTTCCTAATGGGTCATATGATGTCTTAAAGGGGTCATATGACATAATATGACCCATAACAACCCAATATGGTGTCTTAAGGGGTCATATGGTGTCATAAGGGGTCCTAGGACACCATATGACCCCTATGGACACCATATGACCCCTTATGACACCATATTGGGTCGTTATGGGTCATATTGTATCCTAGTGGGTCATATTGTGTCATATGACCCCTTTAAGACATCATATGACCCCTTAGGACACAATGTGAGCCCTTATGACACCATATTGGGTCGGTTTGGATCCTATGGTGTCTTATGGGGTCATAGGACACAATATGACCCCTTAGGACACCAAAAGACCCAAAGAGACCCAATATGGTGTCATAAGGGGTCATATTATGTCCTGAGGGGTCATATGATGTCTTAAAGGGGTCATATGACACAATATGACCCATTAGGACACAATATGACCCATAACGACCCAATATCACATCTTAAGGGGTCATATGGTGTCCTAAGGGGTCATAGAACACCATATGACCCCCATGGACACCATAGGACCCCTTATGAACCATATGGTGTCGTTAGGGGTCATGTGGTGTCCTAAGGGGTCATAGGACACAATATGACCCCTTAGGACACCATAGGATCCATAATGACCCAATATGGTGTCTTAAGGGGCCATATGGTGTCCTAAGGGGTCGTAGGACACCATATGACCCCTATAGACACCATAGGACCCCTTATGACACCATATGGTGTTGTTAGGGGTCATATGGTGTCCTAAGGGATCTTAGGACATAATATGACCCCTTAGGACACCATAGGACCTATAACAACCCAATATAGTGTCATAATGGGTTGTATGGTGTCCTAAGGGATCATAAGGGTTCATGGGACACCATATGACCCCTAAGGACAACATACAACCCATATGGTGTCATTAGGGGTCATATGGTGTCCATAAGTATCATGTGGTATCCTAGGACACCATATGACCCCTTAAGACACCAAATTTTGTCATTATGGGTCATATAGTTTCCTAAGGGGTCCTAGGACACAATATGACCCCTTAGGACACCATAAGACGCAAAGCGACCCAATATGGTGTCATAAGGGGTCATATTTTGTGTCCTAAGGGGTCATATGATGTCTTAAAGGGTCATATGACACAATATGATCAATTAGGACACAATATGACCTATAATGACCCAATATGGTGTCTTAAGGGGTCATATGGTGTCCTAAGGGGTCCTAGGACACCATATGACCTCTGATGACACCATATGACCCCTTATTGACACCATATTGGGTCGTTATGGGTCATATTGTGTCCTAATGGGTCATATTGTGTCATAAGACCCCTTTAAGACATCATATGACCTCTTAGGACATAATATGACCCCTTATGACACCACATTGGGTCGCTTTGGGTCCTATGGTGTCCTATGACGTCGGTAGGGTATGACCCTGAGTGTTCCACTGAGTGGGGGGAGAAAAATAGGAGCATACATAGGGTAATAATGCCTAACTGGACATGTCAGAGCCGACGGTTCATCATCGCAAATAGCAGATTGAGAAATTGGCCATGAGACAACATTCGAATGAATGAGTTTGATGATTGTTTCGCCAACCAAAAAATTGCTACCCTAATAAAACCGTAGGGAAACTTGAAAAACCAAGATATGCTTTTGTAGAGACCCCTCTCATGGCCCTGCAGGTTCAAACAGATTGTTCGCAAGTGCCACAGATTCTGAGTTAGGGCCCATCAAAGTTTGACAATTTTTAGCACTTAGGGCACTCAAGGGACAACGCTGGTAGGGTATGACCTCGAGCGTTTGACCGAGTGGGGGGGAAAAATAGGAACATGAATAGGGTAATAATGCCTAACTAGACATGTCGGAGCCGATAGTTTGTCATCGCGACGAGCAGAATGAGAAATTGGCCATGAGACAACATTCAAATGAATGAGACTGATGATTTTTTCGCCAACCGAAAAATCGCTACCCTAATAAAACCATAGGGAAACTGAAAAAACTGAGATAGGCTTTTGTAGGGACTCCTCTCATGGCCCCGTAGGTTCAAACAGATCATTCACAGGTGCCATAGATTTTGAGTTAGGGCCTGTCAAAGTTTGACAATTTTTAGCACTTAGGGTGCTCAAGGGATGACGGAGGTAGGGTATGACCCCAAGCATTCGACCGAGTGGGGGGGAAAATAGGACTATGCATAGGGTAATAATGAATTGTATCAAGTATTGTTCATTAAATGAATTGTATTGTATTATTCATTAAATGAATTGTATTGTTCATTAAATGAATTGTATTTTATTGTTCATTAAATGAATTGTATTGTTCATTATACAAACAAAACTTATGATGAAATGAAATTAATTATATTGTTTATTATACAAACAACACTTACGATGAAATGAAATGAATTGTATTGTTCATTAAATAACCATTATTAACCATTTTTAATTATTGGAATGAAGATTAAATATTTCCATGATAACACCATGCACAGATGAGCAACAATTTATATGATCGAATATCAACTTCTGTATATATAAAAATGTCAAATGATTACAAATGTATGTCCATTCACAAATATGGCATAAATGCCAACTCAAACAATATGTATGTCTAAATACATTAATGTATGTCCATATACAAAATATACATGCCAACTAGACATGTAAGCATTCGAAAACTATCTATAACATCCTAAGCTGCTAATGGATCATCAAAATTGATCCTCTTTGCCGCACTGCTCGGCTCTGAAGGATCCTGTGCAAGAAAAACAAACCAAAATTAATATTAGTTATATTATATAATTCACATTCGAAAAGTTAACATAAAAATGAACTATAATTGAACTATTCATGTTTACCTCGTCTCCACATTTTCTCTTTGACTTTGCAGGACTCTTGATGTATGTCTTCGGTAGAGGAGGTATGTTTTCAATATTTTCATACACAACCTACATATGTTCAGAAACATGACATTGATACAAGTTAGCATATAATTGTCACTGATAATAATAAATTATATCTACTAAACACAAAATAAAATAAACACACATCTACTCGAGGCATCTCTTCTTCTTCTTCATCTTCAAGTATATTGGGTGTAGTCATCAAGGATGTGAAGCCAAGAATTCTCCGTACATATACACAACAAGTATATGAAACTATCAATCTATGTCTAGATGTGTATAATCACTATAAGTTATTTAAACTATTCATTCAATCATATTTGCATTTAACTACCTTTCCCTTGTCTCCAAGTGCACTACCAGACCCTAAATCACATTTCCCCGCACTCGTGCTGCTTGTGCCCTACAAGAGTAAAATAAGATATACATGCAAGTTACTACATAATCTAATTAATACCAATATAAATGATGAGCATGTATGTACAATAAAATACAAACGACTAGGTGCAATAATATATGTACCATCAAGCTATCAAGGCCAAATGAAATGGCCGACAAGATGCCCTCCTGAATTTGTCTCAACTCCTCCTCGGTCATCAACTATTAAATAGACCATGTAAATAAAAATTAGTACTTAATATTATCTAGATTTTAAATATTCATTTAAAATATAGCATGAATTGTGAAAATACAAATCTTACCACTACATCATCAATGTATGATGACGGTACCTCCTCGCCTCTAGCATGCGAGGACTCCCTAGGGTATCCTCTAGTATATGTCATAACATCTGGTGCATCATGCATCTCATGCACCTCATAATCTGCACTGTCCGCAGGAGGATCAACAGGTTGTCCAACTGGACCCAAGCATATGTGCCCACACATGACACAACTATGGGGAACACATATTTGTGGAGCCGAGGATGATGTGTCAGCACCACCGGATGCACTACTACCATAAAAAGTAGGCTGAGCTATTGACCCAGCCTGAGAAACCAAAAGGCTACTCAAAGAGTGAATAGTCGATATGGTCTGTGAAGCCACCTCACAAATGATATCTGGATGCTGCATTGGAGGTGGGGGATTAACAGGAGGAGGGGGGACATATGGGCCCTGGACTACTCTGACAGCCTCAGGTCTATTTTGGGGCATACCTAAACCCACACCCTGGAAAGGTTGGATGTCAAAGTAGTTCACATGTTTGCGTAAAACAAACTTAGCATACAATTTTTTTATGAAGTAGAAGGGGACATCAAGATTGTTGTTGGGTGGTTTGTTGAAAACCATCGACCAAGGATCCCAAAATTTTTTCACAATACCATCATTTGTGCACCATTTAATAGAAAGTTTATTTTTTTTGGGGTCTACAGGTTGACCAGTGTGGGGATTCACAAACAATGAGGCGATATCGACTTTCGATATCTCGAGATCCTTGATCTCCTTATATGACAAGCCATCCGCATATTGTTCCCTCATAGAATCTCGCCACAAAAGGGCGACATTGTGCTCCTCAGTCATGGTTTCCATACTATTTATGATCGACGTGAGAGGATCAAACATTGGGTTTAGATGAGGGATCCTACGATATACATTTGCAATCCCTCTCAATTCATTCAAATTTTGTGCAATCAAATCCCGAATTGAGGGGGGGTTTGACAAAGGAGGGTTTGGTTGTTGCGGTTGTGGTTGATCAATGTTTTCATTGTTATCCCCCATTTTTAACCTAATTGAATGTAAACAATTGAATTTAGTTAACAAATTTAAACAATTTTGTATTTGATTGAAAAAAACCTAGTTTTCATGAAAAAACCATATTTTCAATGGAAAATGAAATAAACATTAAAAAAAATAAAAAAATTGAATGAAAATGATTGAAAACAATAAAAATATTACCTTCTAATCTATTTTTTAGCAATTTTTGGGCAAAACACCAGATATCGAATGCAATTAGATATCGGATTTCTATAAAATCATGCAACCCATGGGTTAAAAATGACTCACGGGCTATCACAGTCGAAATATATTGTCTTAGAAAATTGGATATCCGATTTTTATACTTAAATTATTTTAAAATAACATTATATTATATAATATAATAATATATTATATAATATATTATTATATTATATAATATAATATATATTATATTATAAATATAATTATATATTATATAATATAATATAATATAATAATATATTATATAATACGTATTATATAATATATTATATTATATAGTACGTATTATATAATATATTATATTATATAATTATATAATATATTATATTATATAATTATATAATATATTATATTATATAATTATATAATATAATATATTATATAATTATATAATATAATATATTATATAATTATATAATATAATAATATAATATTATATAATATAATAATATAATATTATATAATATATATAATATAATATATTATATAATTATATAATATAATATATTATTATATTATATAATATATTATTATATTACATTATATATATATATATTATATAATATAATATAATATAATAATATAATATATAGATCAGATCTGGCCCTCCCAGTTCTATTGTTGGTCGAGACTGGACTACAATATAGAAGTCGAAACTTCCCTAGCTATATAATATAATATAATATAATATTTTATAATCTAATATTATATTATATATTATGTATTATATAATATATAATATAATATAATAATATATTATATATTATATAATATGTAATATATAATATTACATTATATTATATTATATTATATATAATACATAATATATAATATAATATTAGATTATAATATTATATTATATTATGTATTATATAATATATAATATAATATAATAATATATTATATATTATATAATATGTAATATATAATATTGCATTATATTATATTATATATTATATAATATATTTTTAAATCTAAAATTACAAATAAAAATTGGATATCCGATTTGCTTAGGTAATTACCATACCAAGGTTTACGGACACCCAGGCCAAGCAAAAAGTCAACATAGATTTTCGTGTTTTTAGGCGAGTGGAGAAGGCTATTTTTTTCACATCACCACTTTTTGGCCCCCCATGATCTTGCACTAACCCTTATGTCAGGCCTAGTCTGAATCAAATAAAGTAGACCTCCAATCGTAGATTTGTATCTTGTAGGATTTACCAGTGTAGAAACATCTTTCCTTGTCAATTTCTCACTGGTAACCATAGGAGTACTTACCGGTTTAGAATCTCCCATACCAAATTTCTTCAACAATTCCCTAGCATACTTAGTTTGACAAATGAAAATACCTTTGTCTATCTCAGTAATCTACAAACCTAAGAAAAAATTCTTTTCCCCAATCATAGACATTTAAAATTTCTTCTCCATATTCTTAGAAAATTCCATGCACAACTTATCTTCACCTCCAAAAATGATGTCATCAACAAATACTTCAATAATCAATATATCATCATCTATGACCTTATAATATAAATTACTGTCAGCGTTACCCTTAGTAAAACAAAGCTTCAAAAGATATTTATCCAACCTTGCATACCAAGCTCTAGGTGCTTGTTTCAATCCATATAAAGCTTTCCTTAACTTGCAAACCATGTTTGTATCATCTGAAAGTGAAAAACTATTAGGTTTCTCAATATAAAATTCCTCATCAAGATCCCCATGTTAAAAAATGCACGCTTAACATCCATCTAATAAACCTCGTAGTATTTATGGGCAACATAGGCAAGAAATAATCTTACGACTTCAATCCTAGCTACAGGTGAAAAAGTCTCACCATAATCAATTCCTTCCTTTTGAGAATATCCTTTACAAACCAATCTAGCCTCGTTCCTTACAACTTGACCATCCTCATTCAATTTATTCCTAAAAACCCATTTAGTTCTAATAACATTCTTATTTTTAGGTTGGGGAAATAAAGTCCATGTGTTATTCTTCTCAATTTGACCTAATTCTTCTTCCATAGCTTTCAACCAATATTCATCTTTAAATGCTTCAATTACTGATACCGATTAAACTTGAGAAATTAAACATACCTCATTAGTTGCCAGTCTTCTTCTTGTTATCACTCCATTGTTTTTATCCCCAATGATTTGATCTTCTGAATGCTTCAATCTCACATACCTAGGAGTCTTCTGACTCTTTGTTCCTCTTCCCGATTCTTCAGTTAATATTGATTTTTTTGATACTGCCAGAGTAATTGGTTCAACACTCTATTCTGGTAAAGGTGCTACCGATTCAAATATAATCATTTCCACCATTGGTTCTTGCTCATAAACTCTGATTTGACCTCTATTTAGCTCATCCACCTTGACATTAGCACTCTCCATAATTCTTTGCAATCTCTTGTTATAACAATTTTATGCCTTGCTTTCATTAGAATAACCAAGAGATATGCCTTCATCACATCTAGAATCAAATTTACCAATGATATTATCTCTCTTGATATAACATTTAATACCAAAGATTCTGAAATACTTAATTGTAGGTGTATTGCCTAACCATAATTCATAAGGTGTCTTACCAGTTTCTCCTTTGATATGTACTCTGTTTAATGTATAAACCATTGTGCTCATTGCTTCTCTCCAATAGATATGAGGTAGACTAGCTTCCATCATCATTGTTCTAGCAACATCCAAGATAGTTTTGTTCTTCCTTTCCACAACTCCAATCTGTTGAGGGATCTGAGGAGCAGAAAATTGTCTCCATATACCATGCTTCTCACAAAAGTTATTAAACTCAGTGGATATGAATTCTCCACCATGATCTGACCTCAAACATTTAATCTTCAATCCTGTCTTTGTTTCAACTTTAGCTTTAAAGATTTTAAACTTTTCAAAAGCCTCAGATTTCTCCCTTAGAAAAGTAACCCACATTATTCTAGAATAATCATCAATGATTAGCATAAAATATCTATCACCTTGAATTTTTTTAACTCTAGTAGGGCCACACAAATCAGTATGAATAAGATCAAGAAAATCATTAGATTTATCTTGTATACTCCTAAAAGAGGTTCTGACTTGTTTACCCATTTGGCATTCTTTACATACTAGATTATAGAGCTTCACAATCTTAGGTATATCTCTAACTACCTTAGCTGAGCTGATCTTCACAATGCAATCAAAATTCACATGACATAGCCTCTTATGCCATAGCCAACTCTCATCAATTTGTGCAATCAAACATGTCTTCTCACTAGAATTTAAATGAAATACATTACCTTTTGTTTGTGTACCGGTTGCAATCTCCAAACTAGATATGTTAATAATTTTGCATTTTCCATCCTTGAACTGTAATTGAAATCTCTTATCCACCAATTGTCCTACAGTCAAAAGATTATTTTTCAATTCTTCAACATAATAAACATTATCAGTATTGTTCTTACCATCCAATGATATATTTCCTTTTCCTTTGATCATACATGCTTTGTCATCTCCAAATTAAACCTGACCGCCATCAAATTTTTGCAAAGATAGAAACTTTCCTTTATCTCCAGTCATATGATGTGAACAACCACTGTCAATTACCCATTCATCCTTGCCCTCAATTTTAGCAGCAAGTGTCTTCTCTTAAGGTACATTCTCTTCCAGTGCCGAAACATCTTCCTTGATAGCCAGGAACACCCATTCCTTCCCATTGCCAGAACCACTAGTAGAGTCTTCTGTCGGTTCATCATTAGAATTAGTAACACCTTCCTCATCCGCTATGTAGCATGATTTGTCTCTATTTTCCTGTACTTATACTTTTTCTAATATCCAAGGTTAGGCTTAAAAGATCTTCAAACTCTTTCTTCAAATCTTGAATTCCTTTCAGGACATCTAGATGCAAAATGACCAATCTTATTACATGGAAAACATTTAAAAGGTGCTTTTCCTTCATACTTACTTCCTACCGGTCCTTTAGGTACTCTTCTAGCAAATAGCGCTCCAAGTTGCTCAAACTCATCATCTTCTCTCTTCATATCACCAAATTCCTTTGCATATAAAGCTTTCCAATCTTGCTTATCGGTTGATGATATAGATGCATGAAAAGCAGGTCCAGACTTCATAGCTCCAGAAGGTCCAAATTCTTCAAGCTCAAAAGAAGATAATTTCCCAACCAAGGTATTTCTGTTGACAGAAGTATTAGCCATTGTTCTCAATTCATTAATTGCAGTAGTCTTCATCTTGTAAGCTGGTGGTAGGGCTCTTAGAACTTTAGAAACAATTTCTTCTTCACTCAGAGTTCCACCACAACATTGAATTCCCATAACAATCTCATTTACCCTTTCCATGAATGCAGTAATCCTTTCATCTTCTTCCATCTTCAAGTTTTCATATCTCACCTGGCAACCATCAAGTTTAGCAATCTTCACAGTAGGGTCACCTTCATTAAGAGTCTCCAACTTATCCCATATAGCCTTTCCAAATGATTTGTCAGTTAATCCCATTATTTGTTGATCAGAAAGTGCACACAAGAGGGTTTCTCTTTCTCTACAATCATTCTCAAGCTCCTTATCCAAGTTTGCTAGAGGAGGGTTGCTAGATGTCAGATTATGAGGTGTAACACCATTCTGTGTGATCTCCCAAATCTCCTTACCAAGACATCTCAGATGAGTCTCTTCCTGAATCTTCCATACTGTGTAATTTGTTCCATCAAGCCTAGGAATATCTCTCTGAAAGATAGCTCTAGATGAACTAGATAAACTTGAACTATTAGTTGCCATAGGATCTTCCTCGAGTGGTTAAGATTTATATAAAGAGGACCAAAGCTTTGATACCAATTATTAGACACTTCAAAAAATTGGAAGACAACCGAGAGGGGGGGGGGTGGTGAATCAGTTGTCACAAATTACCAGAGCCATTAGCAATTAAAAATTTAATATCGGAACCCAAAACATTAATACCAAAATGCTTGAACCAAATACCAGAATAACAGATAAACCAATTAAGCATAAACAATAATTAGAGAATAAATACCATCCACATGACACCAAGATTTATACATGGAAAACCCAGTAAAGGGAAGAACCATGGCGGGAAGCCTACCCACAATCAGATAATACTTCTGTAGTAAGTATGTGAATTAAAATTGAGGGGCCTTCACTTCCAGGAAGGCCATGTTAGGAACTGGGAAGGACAACTGAGAGTGGGGGGGGGGGTGAATCAGTTGTGAACTAGTTGTCTATAAATTATAACCCAAAACAAATTATACCAACAATATACACTTACTATTTGCAGTAGTATCATTTGATTTTCCCACCGTGGTTTTTCCCCTTACAAGGTTTCCATGTCAAAATCTCTATGTCATGTGTTGTGGATGTTGTTTTTTGTTCTGTTTCATGCATTAAGTTATATTAGTACTACTATAACAGTTAATCTATTTTACCGACATTAAAGTTTGTTTTACTAACACTGAGTTTTAAGTTGGTATAGTTTGTTTTGGGTTATAATTTATAGACAACTAGTTCACAACTGATTCACCCCCCCCTCTTAGTTGTCCTTCCTGGTTCCTAACATATACAAATGGGGTTTGAACATGCATAAAGGCGAACCACCTAGAGCTCACTACTCAATCACAAGATAAGAGTCACACTGACTACAGTTGGATGGTTAAATCCAATAATAGTGTATTGCTTTAGAATAGCATTTGCAATGCTGGATTTAGTACCAGTTTAAGCTCTGACCATGAGTGCCAAACACCTTCATAAACTTTCCTTGAACCTTCAGATAATGTCTATGTGATTTGCACAAGGATCTACTTATTTTCTCTCTTCAATGATCTTCAATATTCGCACACACTCATACCATATGATCTTCAATAAGATCTTACAATTATATATACAAAACCTAAGACCTTATCATTAGGTTAGCTCACTAAAGATATTACTATTACAAAATAAGTCTTGATGCAATACAATATGTTGGCCTTAATACATTTACACATTATCGAATCAATAAACCATTTCCAAAATGTGTCGTGCTAATCTGGAGCGCGATTTCTTGTATCGGTGCATAACTTGGACCTATTTGTCGGTAAAGGAAAATATGTGAACCCGATCATACCAATAAGCAAAATGCCAAATCAAAACATCCAATCCATGTCTTAGACATAACCAAATGATCTCCATATGATAACAAGTTATCATCACTGCCAATGAAGCATACACCGGTGACTGTGCATAAGCCAATAATCATACCGGTGAACACAATGTGCTGGTTCAACAATAAACCAATATAACCATAGTGCCAAATCAACAATGTAGACCTCTAGAAGATAAGTGTTGACATAAATGACAAAACCAATGCAACACATGACGAAGTCATCCATAATACCAACAGGCCAACAACCTAGAGCGCACTCCTCATCACAAAAGGAGTCTCACTAACTACATAGAGATCTAGAGTACAATATGTAAGAATGAATGAATTGCAAAGGTAACATCTCCTATGTCTGAGTATAGTTCCGGTTAAGCTCAATACGAGAGGACTAAATCCTCTTACATAACCCAATTTGATCTCCAATGATCAACCAAATCCTCTACCTGAATGATATTACATTATTCGCACATTACATGTCCATATCCCATTCCTTTAACCTGATGATCTACAATAAGATCTTACATCATATATATACAAACCCTCGACCATAAACAATCAGGTTGACCACTAGAAAATAAACCAATTACATAATTACAAAACATGTCGGCCTTAGACCAAACAAACAATATCTAAATCATAAGACATCCTAGAAACACATCAAGAGGTTCAATCCACACATTACATTAAGTTGGTCCATAACCTAGATAACACCAGGACCCAATATAGGTCCACCCGCTAAAGCAATGATCCCAGTCCGTCAAATCTCAAACATGATCACCATCAACATCCTGAATCTCCACCATAAATTGCACCAACACCACTTATGCATATCATCAAAGATCTTCATAAAGCTCTGTTGTTGAAACCCTCACCGGAACCACAAACCAAGCTTCCAAGCAATCAGGATAACATCCAATCACTAGACCAAAACCAACTAATTGAATATGAACACGAGTGAGCCAATTTCATAACCAAATCATACCGAAGCATACTGGATCATGTTAGATTCAAACCAACTAGAAACCACATAATCTACTAGGACCGGAAGGTTGTCGTTAAAGCATCCAAAATAGCTAGTGTTGACATTGATGACAAAACATCAATGCAACACATAGTCAATTCCTCCAAATGGCCAACAATTTCAAGTGAATTTCAATGAATGAAAAAAAAGATGAGTTTAAAACTTATGTTTAATATGTGCCTCATGTTGAACAATTGTGTTGTTGCACTAAGGTTTCATGTTTAAATTTGTTTGTAGGATACAAAGGTTTAATGTTCAATTTTTTTATATTTAATAATGGATAGACCACAAATTTGAATGATCTAGACCAAACATGTTTATACATCTTTGTTTCTAATTAGATTCACATTAGATAGCATATTGTGAGGAACAAAGAAAATAGATCTTTTGGGGCTTTGGGGAGAAAATGAACTCATTTTGGGTACATGTGATTTTAATCAGTTTGAAATATAGATGTAGCAAGAATGTGATACATCTAATTTCCATAGGAATTCAATTTAAAAATTTAATAGCATTTGATATTTATAGACTAATTTAAAATCTAGGTAGGTTGAAAGATAAAAGTGTTGTATGATTAAGAGAAGTGGAACAAGGATAATTTACATCATGAAGACACATAGACTAGTATATTGAGTGTTAGGATAATCTATGAATAAGAAAGTTGTTGTAAGACCTTTACACCATCCAATCAATGTTTTGAAATCTCCACATGGAGTTAAGAACACATACTCCACAAATTATACATTAAATTCTATAATATAATTCATAATTGTACATATAATTCTATAATATAATTCATATTTATTTTATCTTCACAACAAAAGAAAATTGTAAGTCATTTTCACTCTAATATTCATCTTAAATATGATCCTTGACCATAAAGAAGGTTTAAAATGTTTAACATCTAAGATTGAATTTCAAAAGGTATTTAGGAAAGAAGTGATGTGAGATTGAGGCATGTGGTAGAAGAAGAATTCTAAGATGAATACACTTGAAAAAATTCAGGATTTCTGTTTAAACATATCTAGTTTTGGATCTTGATTCACTTTAGAGGTTTTGTAATGAAAATAGGTGTGAAATTTTTACTTTGATTTGTAAATGGAAACATGCATGAAATTTTATACATCTAGGTTCATGTCTAGATTAAAGGTGACTAGAATAATATAAAGAATAGTTAAATGTGAAATTCCATTCAATTTCACATAAAAAGATTTATGTATAGATTTTATGTAATTTTTATACGTGAATGTCCTATATAATTAAGTAGACATGGTATTATTTATTTTATGTTTAGGTATTATTTTGGTTTAATGTACATTTGTGGGGCTCTCTTTAAATTTAAAGTGGGTGAAAAGAATTGTTTTCTCTATGTAGACACTCAAAATTGACCATTTACATTTGGTAAATTTATCCCTAATTAACCTCAGTCTCAATCTTTATATTTGTTAAATAATATATTTATTATTTTATATCATCATTCTAATCCTATTGTTGGGACTTCAAAACTTTTGTCCAATTTTGAAGACTCAGGCTTAAATTTTTGTATATTGCATTCAAAATTGCCTTGAGAGCGAGCTTGAGTAGCTCATTTGGTGAGCTCATATTCTTTTCATTATTGGAAGTACTGAATTTTGGCTTTTGATATGCCTCTCTTGTAAAAAAAATTGAATCCTAAAGTTTAGGGTTTAAGGGGGGTTTTTATTTTGCTAAGTTACTTCTTTTTCTCTCAGGCCAAGTTATGTTTCATAGTTGATCGACGTCTACTAGATTCCTTGCCTTAAGTCATGATTGGGAGGGTTCTCTATCATAGGCTTACTGGTCCTGTGTGTTACGTCTCTCTATTAGGATGGTTACCTATAGTTTATGTCGCTCAAAGGTTATACTTTTCGGCTGATGACTAATGCTTAGTCATAATTCCCTAGGGAGGCCCCCTCACATGGTCATGTTACCCTTAACAAATTTCCACATGCTCAAAGGTTTCACTTAAGTATATTATTTAGTGTTGTTGTTGTGCGGGATAAGATCATCAAAGGAAATGTGTAGATATTCCTTATCGTGCAAGTAAATTTGCAGCGAGCTTTGACCTTGTGGGATAAGGAAGTATCATTACTCATGAAGGGATCCTTATCGCGCAGTTGTTGCATAGTAGCAAAAAGATCACATAGGATAAGAATGGAAAATGATTACCTAAGGAAATGCTTATCCTGCGGTATATTAGGAATGCCAAGAGAAGCTCGGGGGATAAGAAAAAAATCAAAATTGCAAAGGAAATGTTTATCCCACATGGTAAAGAGATGAAGAAATCTGTAGTATGGGACAAGAAAGGAATGAAGGAACAAGGAAGGATTTCCTTATCTCGTGCG
Organism: Cryptomeria japonica; assembly: GCF_030272615.1. NCBI lineage: Eukaryota > Viridiplantae > Streptophyta > Pinopsida > Cupressales > Cupressaceae > Cryptomeria > Cryptomeria japonica. Next base: position 193,992,631 of record NC_081405.1, on the reverse strand, counting down.
TCCTCACGGGGATAAGGAAAAGGCCATGGGATAAGAGAGAAAAGACACAAAGGAATATTTCTTTATCTCACACGTTCCTATGGGATAAGAAAGTGATCAAGGCAAAAGAAGAAAGGGCTTATCCTGCGTGGTCTTCAGACATCAAAGGAGAAAGGAAATAAGCGACATGGGATAAGAGGAGGCTTTGAAAGCACAAATAAAGTTTTTCCCATGAGATTAAGAAGGATTAGAAAATATGGCATGGGATAAGGGAAGTTGATGGAAGCAAATCTTAAGAGACTTATCCCGCAAGGGTAAAACCTTTGTTTCACATGGCCATGGGATAAGAGGACAATAGAGGAAAAAGGCAAATGGATTATCTCGCAAAGGTAATAGGAGCATCTCCATGGCTCATGGGATGAGAAAGAGAATGAACACAAAGATGAATTTCCTTATCCCACACATCCCTGCTAGGATAAGGAAAAGTTCAAAGCCATAGAAGGAGATAGAGCTCCCCATTATCCCATAGTATATGAAAGAGATAGAATGAGGGGCTCACGGGGTAAGTAAGAATAAGGAGAATAGTGTAACTTATTATCTCGTGATGCCTAGGGCCATGAGATGGAATCTTAGCACTCATAACACACATGTTATGTGACTTAGAAACCAATGCCACCCTACAACCCAATGGTCAAATTGCCCACGTGGGGGGTTGATAGAGGTTGACCAAAGGACAAAGAGGAATATTTTAAGAACATGATGTATGCTGATTGGCTAGATTCTACCTATGGTGGAGGATACGATGTGAATGGAAATGATTGTACCGATGCATTGGCGTCAAGAGGGAGCTTGCATTTAATGAGATCAGACAAAGGGATGGTTGATGGGCTCCATAAGATCTGATGATGTTCTGTTTGTAATTTTCATAGCCTTGAGAATGCTAGAGGATCATTGACCAAGAAGATGAAAGGACACAAAGCAGGTGGATTACAAAATGTGGTAATCTATATTCAGAGGTCAGTCAAGTGCAGTGGAGGATGAACTAAATGCGGTACATTTCTATGTGGCTTGAGACACCTCCCTCTATTGTTTTCCTTGTGATTTGTAGTCCCAGATCCCAAAGGCTATCTTCATGGCCACTTTCATTGATTGTTTTTAGGTGGATTGTGTGTAGAGCAGGAAAATGGACATATCAAGGTGTACCTTTGCCATGCAATCAAATTGTGACATGTGTGTCTCACCTAGCCTGTAGCTAGTTTTTCTCCCTTGTACTTATAAAAGGGAATTTAGGGCCAGTGTGAAGGGATTGATTCTGATTGTAATATATTCTGGAAGCAAGGCTTCCATGTACAGTACAATTTTTAATGCTAGTTTGAGTTTTATTTCAATTTCTAGTTCTTAATGTTTCAAACAGTTGTAACCAAAATACAAGCAGATTTAGAGGTTTTATTTGCAATTGCCTCTCTTATGTATTCTCTATTTTATGAAATGAAATGATCAAGGATCTTTTTTTTTGTCCTTGCAATACAAGTGTATATCTTGTTGTTTGTTTCTCTTCCATGAAGGGATTAATTTTCTTCTTCAAGGTTTAGGAATAATGAACTATGTATATCTGAGATTCTTTAGTATGGTTGTTGGTGAAATCAAAAGGGACAATGTTGTGTAATGCATTAACATTCAAATCTGAAAGGTTGCATGTTGCCCTATTTGAATGTTAAATTTTCATGTTGTGAGGTTAACTCTACTGCCCATACAAGACACTGGTCATGGTTGTTGCTTCTAGTTTTCAGAATCATTCCTTAAATCAAATTTATTTTACTTTCTGCATTTATTTATGCATTAGGAGTAGGATTAGTGTAGAAACCCCCTCAATGAAGTGCATAGATGCTTAAAAACTAAGGTTAAAGCCATAAGTAGGAGTTAAACCATCTTCCTTAGTACATTTTCATTGGGATGATCTGTTGTAAATGTAATGTCCTAGTATTATGTTGTTAGTTGTTTAGACATTGCATAGGTTCATTCACCTTGGTCTCACAGAGCCTGAAGTGCAAGAGAGCTTAGTCTTTTGACTAAATCTCATTCATTGGCCAAATTAATCCTTGAGTTTGTTGATGAGTTAGTGGAGATTCCTCTAGGACTCGGGGACTAGTGGTTTGGGAATCAATAGAATGGCGACTCTGCTGGGGATAAAATTGAAAGAAAATCTTGTCAAAGCTTATTGATCCACCCATGAGTCTCTGGTTGCATGGTTTTGAACTTGGAAGGTGCCTTGTAGCATCTTGGGTGGAGAATATTCAAATGACTCTATTGATGGAGAAGACCGAGAATGATAAAATCTTTTGAATAGCTCTCTGTTGTTCAACTTTTGTTCCTCTGCAAGGAGGTGACAACTCTATCTAAAAGAACTTGATAATGAAGCATGAAGAGCTCTAGCTGTAAGGGAGTTCTCAATCCAAAGAAAGAGAGCAGTTTTTGTAACTTTTTCAAGGTATCTTCTTTGAGAAGTTATTTGTGAAAACCATAAAAGCTTTAGTTTTGAAAGAGTTCCCTATTCAGTGTTGTAGCACTAAGTGAAAAGGGAAAAGGTTCATTTTTCAGATTTGCATACTTCTGAATTTTATGTTTCAGTCATATGCTTATGTTAGAAGAAGTATACAATCTCTATAATTGGTTTGTTCAAGAGCTTTTAAGTCTGATTTGCAACCTTTATGTACTATTTTTACTTAAGACCTTGTTATAAAAAGAATCAAGAAATGTGTATGTGTCAAGTTTGCATGAGAATCTTGTAAAGACAAGTAAGATGTATGGTCATTATGTTGTCCCAGGCATAATGAATAATTAACAGTTTGGAGGTCCGCCTAGAAGGGTGTTCATCCCTGAGAGGTATAGGCCTTTAAGTTTCAACAATATTGAGGGGTACCCACATCCCTTCCCTATTGAGTTTAAGGATCAAGTGTTTTTGTTTCACGCACATGGATCTGAATCAGCACTGTACTACATTCAGGAATTCAGTGAGTTTGTTGAAGACTTTCAGTTTTGTAAGGAAGACATAGTCATGAGGTTATTTGTAAGGTCTTTGAAGGATGGTGCAAAGGACTAGTTTGAGAGTATGGCAACACAAAGTGTGTCTTCATGGGATTTCTTCAGGAGGTTGTTCTTGGAAAGATTTAGTGATGATAATATTAGTTATGAGCAACCTCTTATTTTTTAGAATATTCAACATGTCAAGAGTGCAATGTATTCACAAGAGCAACATGTGTCAAGTGTCAAATATACATTTCAAAGAATGTATGTCCCTTCTATTCCAACTTATAGTTTTCAACAGTATGAGAAATTATATCAGCTCCAAATAGTGCAAGAAAAAGGCTTCTTTGTTGAGAGCCCAATGGTGTATGTTAGCACTCAGCTGGACATGAAGAAACAAGAGGGTGAGAAACCTTATGTGCTGCTATCAAGATTCTTGAAGGTATTATGAAATATTCCTATTAGATTCATGCTTCACGATTCTGAATGGGAGACTTGTTTTTGCAATTTTATGAACCTAGTGTTGTTCACTAGCCAAGAGGTTCAAAACTAGCTAATATGGATTAGATGGTTGTATGGATTGACATGTTTGAAGGTTTCAAATATAAGATGCAGCTTGGTAATGAAGGCTTGCATGCTGATAATATCAAGGTTGAGCAAGAACAAGTTGATAATGCACAAGTTAGTAATGATGCTCCCTACATTACAGAAGACAAATCATATGATCAACATGAAGAAGAAAATGAGTGTGAACAATAGATGGATGAAGAGCTTGAACCTGAAAGTGAATGTTATAACAACCTAAGTGAAGATAAAAATGAAAATCTACAAGGTCAACATTCTTTTCAGGATGGTGACTGTGATTTAGAGAAGGTTGTTGGAGGTTCAATCTCCCATATTGAGCCAAACACATGCTCATGTGAATCAATTGAGTTTTTAGGTTGCATAAATGACAATGAATTTGAAGAAGACACTAACAAGGGGCATTTGAGTGAAGATGACACATGTTATATCAATAGTGAAGGCATCTCAAACTTGCTAGCAATAGAGTACCTGAGATATACACAAGGAAAAAATAAAGAATCTATGTATCCTATTTATTTGGTCTTTGGCAGTGAGGTTATCTCTTATGATGCATTAAGCAAGACATCTACTATCAATCTCCATCCCATGTTTGAACCAACATATGTGCAAGAGGATAAAGATCTTGAATGCATGGGATTCTTTGAATTTAAATATGACAGGTGTACTGATAGTGAGGATGTGCATGCTGATAAAAAATCATATTTACATTTTGAAGACACATACACAACTGATGCTAGTGATGGCACTCTTTGTGAGAGTGATAGTGCACATGATGGGGAAGTGATTTTTGATCAATGTGCTAATGGGCTGGGAGAGTGTCATGATGAATCCATTTTAAAAAATAGATGCAAGCTCCCAACCTAGTGTGTCAATCCCCATGATGGTGAGCTCTTGTATGAGTGGGAAGACAAAATGAATGCATATGAGGGATCATGGAGAAGTGATAATGCTGATCTGACATGCATTCAGGTTGCTGATGTAGATTTCATCAAGTGGGACTCAGAATTGGAGTTTGAAGTTTCTTTTCAACTTGATGATTTGCAGTTATATGAGAGAACCACTTTCTCTTCTCTTGATGATGGTTTGCATGGCGTGCATGATCTGCGAGGAGGTTCTTTTTAAAGCAATTTTTTTCCCATGGAAACTAATTATTTGAATGATGCTTATGTTCTTATCTGTGTGCTAGATCATGAGCCTTTTTTTTCTTGGTGGAGTGATATTTCTACAATGTGTGACCATGGTTTTAGCCATGTTGTGTGTTATGAGAAACATGCCAGTGTATTCTTTGATGAGCATAACACATTTTTGTCACACAATGATCAGATTTCTTAATCAACATGGATTTTTTCAAATGTTTGATGATAATGTGTACACTGATAAATTCCAACATGGTGGTTGGATAGGAATGAGAAACAAGTTTGATCATTTACAATCCAACTATATCATCAGATTGGCTTCAATGCAGTTCAAGCAAAACAATGTGTATGATAGAGGAAGGCATCTACTAATATTTTTTGGTGGTATTGGGCCATAACATGTGGTTTGATCCTCAAGCCATAGAGGTTTAGGGTAGAGAAGACTTTTTTTAACTCTGCACCCAATGGACTAGGCATCTGGTCTTCTCCCCAGAGATCTAGGATCTTGCCATGCCCACGAGGGGCATGCATCCCTGAGCTAGAGCCACTTTTGGGACTTCAAAAATGTTGTCCAATTTTGAGACCCAAGCTCAAAATTTTGTATATTGCATTCAGAATCACCTTCAAAGCAAGCTTGAGTAACTCATTTGGTGATCTCATATTTTTTGCACTATTGGAAGTGTTGAATTTTGGCTTTTGATATGCCTCTCTTGTAAAAAAAATGAATCCTAAATTTTAGGGTTTAAGAGGGGTTTTTATTTTGCTAAGTTATTTCTTTTTCTCTTGGGCCATGTTATGTTTCACAGTTGACCAACGTCTACCAGTTTCCTCACCTTAAGTCATGATTGAGAGGGTTCTCTATTGTAGGCTTACCAGCCTCATGTGTTACGTCTCTCTATCAGGATAGTTACCTATAGTTTATGTCACTCGAAGGTTATACTTTTCAGCTGATGACTAATGCTTAGTCATAATTCCCTAGGGAGGCCCCCTCAGATGGTCATGTTACCCTTAACAAATTTCCACATTCAAAGGTTTCAATTAAGTATCTTCTTTAGTGTCGCTATTGTGTGGGATAAGTGCATCAAAGGAAATGTGTGGATATTCCTTATCCCATAACTAAATTTGCATCGAGCCTTGACCTCGCGGGATAAGGAAGTAGCATTACTCACGAAGAGATCCTTATCCCATGTTCGCCACATAGAAGCAGAAGGATAGCACGAGATATGAATGGAAAATGATTAATGAGGAAATTCTTATCCTGTGGTATCTTAGGAATGCCAAGAGAAGCTTGTGGGGCAAGAAACAATTCAAAATTTTAAAGGAAATGTTTATCCCGTGTGGTAAAGAGATGAAGAAATCTGCAGTGTGGGATAAGAAAGGAATGAAGGAACAAGGAAAGATTTACTTATCCCATGCATCCCTATGGGGATAAGGAAAAGGCTATGGAATAAGAGAGAAAAGAGATAAAGGAAGATTTCCTTATCTCGCGCATCCTTGCAGGATAAGTAAATGATCAAGGTGAAAGAAGAAAGGGCTTATCCTGCATGGTCTTCAAACATCAAAGGAGCAAGCAAAAAATCGATGTGGGATAAGAGAAGGATTTGCAAGCATGAAGAAAGTTTGTCCTATGAGATTAAGAAGGGTTAGAGAATATGGCATAGGATAAGGGAAGCCAATGGAAACAAATCTTAAGAGACTTATCCCATGAGGGTAAGAGATTTGTTTCACATGGACGTGGGATAAGAAGATGATAGAGGCAAAAGAAAAATGGCTTATCCCGTGAAGGTAATAGGAGCGCCCCCACGGCTCATAGGATAAGAAAGTGAATGAGCACAAAGATTAATTTCCTTATCCTGTGCATCCTTGCGGGGATAAGGAAAAGGTCAATACCATAGAGGGAGATATAGCTTCCTGTTATCTTGTAGTATGAAAGCAATAGAATGAGGGGCTCATGGGGTAAGTAAGAACAAGGAGAATAGTGTAACTTGTTATCCTGTGATGCCTATGGCCATGAGATGGAATATTAGCACACATAACATGCATGCTATGTGACTTGTAGAACAATGCCACCTTGCAGCCCGATGGTCAAATTGCCCATGTGGGGGGTTGACGAAGGTTGACCAGAGGATAGAGGGAAATATTTTAAGAATGTGGCATATGCTGATTGGCCATATTCCATCTATTGACAGAGGAGATGATGCCAATGGAAATGATTGTGCTAACACACTGTAGGTAATTTTTTATGATCAAATCAGAATGGATTTCAATAATGGCATCAAGAGGGAGCTCACATTTCATGAGATTGGACAGAGGGATGGTTGAGGGGATCCATAAGATTTGATGATCTTTTATCTGTAATATTTCACAACCTTGAGCATACCAAAGGATCACTGACTGAAAAGAGGAAATGACACAGAGCAGGTGGATTACAAAATATGGTAATCCAAATTCAGAGGTCATTCAAGTGCAGTGGAGGATGAACTAAATGCAGTAGATTTTTGTGTGGCCCGAGACACCTTCCCCTACTATTGTCCTTGTGAATTATGGTCCTAGATCCTAGAGGCTATCTTCATGGTCGATTGCATTGATTATTTCTAGGTGGATTGTGTGTAGAGCAGGAGAATGGACACATCATGGTGTATCTTTTCTATGGAATCAAATTGTGACATGTGTGTCTCACCTAGCCTATAGCTTTTTTTTCTCCCTTGTGCTTATAAAAGGGAATTCAGGGCTAGTGTGAAGGGGTTGATTTTTAATATAATTTATTCTGGAAGCAAGGCTTCCAAGTATAGTTGAAGTTTTAATGCCAGTTTGAGTTTTCTTTCAGTTTGTAGTTCTTAATGTTTCAAACAGTTGTAACTAGAATACAAGAAGATTTAGAAATTTTATTTGTAGTCTTCTCTCTTATGTATGCTCTATTTTAGGAAATGAAATTATCAAGGATCTTTTGTTTTGGCCCTGCAAGTCAGGTGTATATCTGTTAGTAGTAATCAAGAAGGTGTTAGGATTCCCAAAGATACTGAGAGGGGGGGTGAATCAATATCTGACTGGTATAAGAATTTATTTGAATTATAACATGAAAAGCATATCAAAACTATGTACCGATAAACCAAAAACAATGCAGTAAATAAGAGCAATAACCACAACATAAGAGATACACCATAACACAGTATTTTTAATGAGGAAACCTGATGTGGGAAAAACCTCAGTGGGATTTGTGACCCACAATATTCGCTTACTGGCCAATAAGGGAATATTACTATTTACAATAGGGGCCTGCACATGCAGGAAGGCCAAGTGCCTAGAGCTCACTGCTCAGTTACAAAAGAAGTCTCATTGACTTACAAAAATGGATTATAAAAATCCAATGTCTTGTACTGCTTCAGATCAGCATCTACTATGCTAGATTCAGTACCGGTTTAAGCTCTGCTACATACATAAACCCTTATCCAATATCTGCCTTACAATTTGCATATTAGGTCTGCATTAATCCTTCCATCTATCACTAAATTATCTACAATGATCTCATACTTATATGAGCCATATTACAATCCACCAAGTCAGCTTACAAAATATTTTACAATTAAATACAAAATACATTTAAACAAAATTCCTGTCGGCCATGGTGCCAATGATCAATCTTTTCAGTGCTGGTGATCTGTGTGCCGGTGTTGAGTCTGTCGGTGCCGGTGCCTGCCGGTATCACATGATTGCAAGGTTTCCATCAATGAAAATACCTTTAATCACCTACAATTTCTCATTGGAGTGTGCATTTGCCAACATAAGGAAGACTGAGAGGGGGGTGAATCGGTCTTCACTGGATCTCAACAAATTAAACTCCAAGACGTAAACTGATAAACTGAAGCAATAATAGATAAGAAAATTAACAACACAACACACACCACCAATATTTTGATGTGGAAAACTTGGTTAAGGGGAAGACCATGGTGGGAACCTACCCACAATAAGATGATACTCTGCAATAGTATGTGAAAATATTACAATGAGGAATGCACATGCATTTAGGCACACTACCTAGAGCTCACTACTCAAACAATATATTCCTAGAGGGCTACAACCCTTAGGGAAGTCTCACTGACTTACAATATGATTCAGACTACAATCCAAAAGGAATGATCTGCAATGACATAATCTACAAATTCCTGATGACAGTTCCACTTAAGTACAATTGTCTGCTCTGCGATACCAATCTCATCACAACACTTCATTGAATGATATATACTTGTTTTCACATCTCTCTGAAAATTTAGACATAATACCAACACCTAAATTACATAAGTATATCACCTATATATATAAATCATCAACCTTGAAAGCAAAGTCGGCTAAACCCTTAACCCTCAACTCATAATTACAAAAATTACATTACATGATACAAAGATTGACCACCATAGCAATATTATGATTTACATTACATAGCATGGACCTAATTCAAATTCCCAAATGATTACATCAATCGGAAATCCCCCCAAGATCAACCACAACATGCTACACCACCAGAAATACAACATAACATGCAAATTATCTCCAGTTCATAGTAATCACCAAAAAATTGTACACCGATCAATGCGGATTGCCAAAAGAAATAGAAAATGACTAGGAAACTCTAGCAAGAGCATTAGAATCATTTGAAACAGTTGCACCAACACCTCTTTTCAAATCTTCATCAGTCAATGTCTCAAAGCTCAAGAACATAACCAATCAATAACTGTCACAAGGAAAGATAACTTGCAAAGCACCAAATCATGAACCATATAAAATGAAGATACACAAGATCATCCCAAAGAATAATCCAAAGTCTCAGCACAAGATCTGATCACACCGGAATATACTAGAGGGAATACTCGATTTTGCAAAACATTGGTCAACAAAACCAAACTACAAAATCAGACCAAAAACCCTTTCCAAACTCACTAGAATAACTCACAGAAATATGTTGACATAAATGACAACAACATATCCTATAAGAAACAATGAACAACCAAATCCAACAATATCTCGTTGTTTGCTTCTCTTCTAGGAAGGGATTAATTTGCTTCTTCAAGGTGTAGGAATAATGTTGTGTATATCTAAGATTCTTCAGTATGATTTTTGGTGAAATCAAAAGGGAGACTGTTGATGTAATGAATTAACATTCAAATCTCAAAGGTTGCATGTTTCCCTATTTGAATGTTAAATCTACATGTTTTGAGGTTAACTCTACTGCCCATACAAGGCACTAGTCATGGTTGTTGCTTCTAGTTTTCAGAATAATTTCTTAAATCAAATTTCTTTTACTTTCTACATTTCTTTCTACATTAGGAGTAGAATTAGTGTAGAAACCATCTCAATGAAGTGCGTAGATGCTTAAAAACTAAGGTTAAATCCATAACCAAGAGTTAAACCATCTTCCTTAGTACATTTTCATTGGGTTGATATGTTACAAATGTAATGTCCTGAGTATTGTGAAGTTGTTAGTTGTTTAGACATTGCATAGGTTCAACCACCTTGGTCTTGCAGAGCTAGAAGTGTAGGAGAGCTCAGTCTTGTGACTTAATCTCATTTGTTGGCCAAATCCCTCCCTGAGTTTGTTTATGAGTTAGTGGCAATTCCTCTAGGATTTAGGGATTGTTGGTTTGGGAGCAAACACCTACCTCTCATATTCTTCTATAGTCCTAGCCTAAGGTAAATAATTAATTTTAATTATTTAGATCCATCCATCCCACATGATCCCTTTCCTGCTATGAATTAAATAAATAAATTTTATTTATTTATTTATTTCTTCTCACATTTCATATCCTCCAACTTTTTTCATTAAGCCCTAATCCTCACCTAATTTACTTCCTAATCATGTGCACATACTTAATCAAGGATTGAGTGCAGTCAAATCCTTAGCATTTATGCCTCACCCACTTTTGTCCTCTACACATTAACTCCTTTCCCTTTTAGAAAAGAACCCACATCCTTGGACATGTGGGTCTTGCTTCCAAAGGCTTCAAAAAGAAATCTTGAAATCCTTTATCCTTCTCATCTTCTTCCTTTTGAAGTGTGAGGATAAAGTTTTTCTTTATGGAAAATATCCTCTTGTAGTCAAAAGTACCATCTCCCCTTTCATTTATTCTCTTTGTGCAACTTGGTACAATCTCATGGCTTGAATGATCCCACTCAATCTCCACCCTTGATCCACATCCTTCAATCTTGGTCATCCATTCCATCTTGCCTCCAATCTATTTATCTCAGCACTTATCTATTTTTTATAAGCACTAATCCTTGCATTGAAGCATCATTATCCTACTAAATTTATGAGTGAGCACAAATTAAATTTGAACACATGGAAAATCGAGCACAACAAGAAGTCTAATATAACATGCAATTTTATTGAATTTGTGGTTATTTAGATTTTACACACCTAATCTGAGCATTTGCTTTAATTTGTGTTTGTTTGGTTTCAATAGATAATTCATTTAGTTTGAACACATTTTCATGCACTCTTATATTGTGTGCCCAATGGGACCCACTTTATGGGTCATTTAATTAAAATTTTCTTTTTTAAAGTTTTTCACTTGTTGTAGATTCAAGTAGGTGAATGTGTCTTTGGATGGGTGAATGTGACCAATGAATTAAAAAAGAATGAAAGTTTTAACAAATATGCTTTTGAAATTCCATACAAAAAATTTATTGAATACATCTCGAGATAAGAAATAGCACATTGGATTTTAGTGAATGCATGGAATCTTAGGCAAATCTATTAGACATAGAATTAAAGGATAATATTAGTGAATCCTTTCATAAATTGATAATATTACAATGCATTTCAGGAAATGCCCACATTCAAGGATTCATGAAAGGAAGTTAAGGTGTCAAAAACACTTCCTAACACTAATCTAGTGGGGGAGATAATGCAAATTTTCTTACAAATCTTAAACTATTATAGAATAAGAAATACATATAGATGGAGATATAAAACATGCAAATATATAAACACAATAAGCATAAGATATATCATGGAGACTCTTTTGCAAAAAAAAACCCTACACTCCAAAAGCATAACACTTTGTATTAATGAAACAATAGTTACAATACAATAGTAGTATACTGCTTCTTCAACACGAGTCTTAAACAATCAATATAACAACATGTTGAATCAATTTTGGTAGCATAACACTTTATTTGCAGAACATAACATTACTAGTACTCTCCAAGGATACCTTATACAAAGACACAAAAAAGAAGGAAGCTTCTAGATGAAGCAAAAGATGGGTTCATGCATAACACTTGGCACAATATTAGAACCACCTAAAAGCATGCAAATGAAACGTGCTCTCCAAATGAATCCCCATTCAAACCTCCTAAGTTAGGCACTTAAATTTTACTATCTTGAGTTATGATAAATTCTCTTACACATTTTACAACTGTCATAAGAATTTGTCACAACTTACAACACTTACAACTGTAATAGACTCTATCATAACTAACCATAAATAGAACATTCTTTCACAAATTTTCATGTCCCATATTGGGAACCTATCTTTCTCCATGCAAAGATGTCTTTGTCATGACTCACTTGTCCATTTTGTCATAGAATATTACATAGGTTTTCATATGTAAGTATGTCATAATAACCATCATAGATTATGTCATAATTATATTACAATCATGAAACTTGTCACCTACATATACTAAATTCAATATCCTTAAAGTAGGATGCCTACTTCCACATATGAAGAATATGTGTCATACAATCATTGCCAAGTAGGATGCTATCAAACCTGTGGGTCTTGATAGATGACATGACATTTGTAAGAAATTGATAAAATAAAATAAAAAATAAATATATCAAATTTTGCAATAATCAATGCTAGTATTTGCAAAGGTTGAGACACCTTAATCACAACATTTTCCCAGTTGTTAAAAACCTTTCAAATAGCCCATAGAAAAACTATAGGGTGGTGAGAGGCCCATGGTAGTGGAACACCATCTAAAATTCTATGTGCTAATAAGTTTTGTCAATGCATATACAATATTCATCAAAGTGTCAACCTTATCCAGTTTTAACTTCCCATCCTCTACCATACCTCAAACAAAATAAAGTTGAACATCAATTTTCTTTGTTCTAGCATGGAAAGTCAATTTTTTTGCTAAGCAAATGACACTCTGACTATCACAATAGATAGAATCCATAACAAACCCAATATCTGAACACAATTGTCTAATCCAATTGGCTTATTTAGAAGCATGAGTAGCTGCCACATACTCTACTTTTGGCATGGCTTAAGTGACTATAGCTTAGCGCATACTCATATAGCTAATAGCACCACCATCATTAAAAAGACATAACCATTGGTGTATCTTCTACTGTTAATGTCACCTACCCAATATGAATCCATATATCCATGGATACTCACCATATAACATGGTCTAGTAGGATAACCATGATAACACAAGGAATATTCAGAAGTACCCCCAAATATTTGAAGAGTCTCTTAACTATATCCCTATGCTCCCGTCCAAGATTAGCCATATATTGACTCAAGGATTTGACTGCTTGGACAATGCATGGTCTTGTATAAATCATAATATACATAAGAGTACCAAAAAAACTCATATATGGTACATTGGTCATGTCCTCCACCTTAGTAAGGGATTTTTGAGAATCTCCACAAATGACTCTATTCCCACTGCAAAAAGAACTATCATAAATCTACAAGTTGTCATGTAGAATCTCTCCAACATTGAATTCACATACTTAATCTAGCTTAACCAAAGATTTATGTTAGCTCTATCTCTTCTTATCTCCATCCCAAGAATATACCTAGCTACACCTAAATATTTCATCTCAAACTATGCTAACAATTAAGACTTTATGTTAGAAATCAAGTATCCATTCCCAAACAATGATTTGATTTAGACGTCTAAAAAGATACCAAACTCAACACATAGGTATCAAAATTTTTCTACCACATCCTAGAGGATTGTTTCAGACCATACAAAGATGTTTTCAACTTGTAAATGATATTTTATTTACCTTTCACCACAAAATTCTTTAGTTGTGACATCTAAATCTCTTCCTTCAAATCACCATGAAGGAAAGTTGTCTTCACATCCATTTTCTTAATTCCCAATCATGAATTTTCGCAAGTGATAAAAATAATCGAATGGATGTTAACTTTACAATAGAGAAAATCTCACCATAACCTATTCCCTCCACCTTATAATATTGCTTTGTGACCCACCATGCTTTATGCTTCTCAACACTGCCATTAGGACCCAACTTTTCCTTGAAAACCCTCTGCATACCATAGGCTTATATCCTTCAAAAAAATGTACCATATCCCAAGTATTCTTCTTCTTCAAAGGTGCCATCTCATTGTTCATGGCTTCCAATAATTTGAATCACTCCCACCTATAGTCTCTCTAACAATCCTAGGCTCATCAGTGTTAGCAATGAAAGAAAAAATACAACTGAAATCTAATAATGAATAAACAAACTTATTTAGTTGTTTCCTGATTCTTGTAGAACTCCTCAAAGGATGAGGTTGAGGTTCTCCATCTTCTTTTGAACATTTAGAACTTCTAGAGCTCTCCTAATCATCAGGCCCACTAGGAGCTTGAAGTTCTTCTTTCTCAGGGGTAGAAGGAATGTGAACTACCTCCTTGTTTTGCTTCTCCTCTTTCTCTGACTATAGCTCAATAATGGAAGGTTTCATCTCTCTGAAAATGACATTTCTACTATAGAGAACCTTCTTTGTCGATGGATCCCAAAGTTTGTACTATTTTACACCAACACCATAGTTGATAAAGATGCACTTAAAAACCAAATTCTCCATCTTAGATATTTTTTCACTTGAAACATGAGCATAAGATTTGCAACCAAATACTCTAAGATTTATCATAGAAGGATTCTTTCTTTATCACACCTCCATAGGTGTCTTATCAACAAGTTTTGATGTGGGAGATTTGTTTACTAGATGGCAGGTAGTGGCTACAACTTCAGCCCAAAAATTTTGTTCAAGGACAACACCACTAAGAATACTCCTAGCCCTCTCCATCAGTTCAACTTGTTCATACTCTTTGCATCTCCATTCTACTGAGGAGTGTATGGAGTTGTCTTATTACTCTCAATAACATGGTCCTTACATGACCCATCAAAATTTGTCTAGCAAAACTCACCACCATTGTTAGTCCTCAAAATTTTTATCTTTCTACAAGTTTGTTTCTTAACAAGAGCTTTGAACTCCTCAAATGGACTAAAGACTTTGGATTTATTTCTAAGAAAATAAATAATTATCCTACTATATTCATCAAACAATGAAATTAAATAAATAGATTTTAAATGAATGAATATTAATAGGACCAAGAACATCAAAATATATAAATTTCAATAACTCCAAAGACTTCTGAAAGCTAGAGTAAAATTGAACACAATTTTTTTTTTTACCATAAATGCAATATTTACAAAAATTGAACTCAAGATTAAAAGCATTATGCCACTTAATGAGGTATTTATTTTTTAAGGTTTTAAGACCCTTCTCAGCAATATGACCAATTCTTTGGTGCCATAACATTGTCTTCTCTATTGGGAGTTTCAATTCTCAAATCATTAGCATCCTTAGGTACCCAAAAAGAATAACCATTAGATGTAGAGGCAATAGTCTTCTTCATAGCACGATTTGATGGTGAGGATGGAGAATCCAAAGCCCTCTTCTTGGACTCCATAAAAAACACTATTTTAGTGAACCACACATGCATCCAAATTATACAAGGTTCCAATCCGAATACCCTTAGAAAGAACCATATAACCTCTTGTCATCTTACATCCTCCTTGTGACAAAACAACCTTCACACCCACATCACTCAATTTACTTACAAAGAGTAGATTATGTGCCAAACCCAAGATGTTCATTACACCATCAATCCCCTTTAGTTTGCTAGATCATGAAATCTAATATTGACTCATCCATGGCCAACAACCTTCAGATGAGATTCATCATTGAGATACACCTTCCCACCATCATATTATTCATACTTTAAAAACCACCCTTGATGTGAGGTCATACAAAATGATGCACTCAATCATACCAACCACACATGTTGCCAAGGTTGTGAGAAATGCTTCACCATCATCTTGAGATGATTTGTCTAAATCTGAATTAGAGGGTTTCTTATTCTTTTTCTCCTCCTTACATTATTTTTGGAAATGACTAGTTTTGTTGTAATTCCAACATTGCATCTTGGAATTTCTAGGAGACATCTTTCTTGTCCTTCTTCTTGTCTTTCTCTTTTGGTATACCATGAACCACAAGAGTGTCCCTAGCTGAATCAAAAGTCTTTCTATGCATCTATTTAGAAAGTAATGATGCTAGCACCTCATCCATATTGAACTTGGTGGTTGCACTTGTTGGCATTCTACACTCTAATGAGAATAGTTGATGTTGTCATTGATGGAAACCAACTAGCATCCAACTGGAAAAATGTTTCTACACATGCATTGGCATCACAAACATCATCCACTGACAGACACTTTCATAGGCATCCAGATTACACCAAAAATGAAGTATACCGAAACTTAGGCGGACATGGGATAAAGTTTTTCTTATAAGAATTGTATTGTAAATATAATTAATTATTTGTAAGTCGACTTGGTATATTGTAAAGAATCATATATTTATGAGATCTCATAGGTCATTTTATATAATGGTTGAATGTAATGGATAAGTGATTATTATTGATATATGTAAAGATAGCGGAAGGTTTTAGTTAAAGTATCTAACTGAGCTTAAAGCGGTACTGAACCAGGCATGAGAGATGCTATTTTGAGTAGTACATTGTATTGGATTTAATTATTCATTTTGTAGTTAGTGAGACTCTTTTGAGCAGTGCTCTCCAGGAAGTTGGCCTTCCTGCATGTGCAGGCCCCTGTTGTAAGTAGTATTTATTCATATTGGCCAGTGAGTAAATATTGTGGGTCACAAATCCCAATAGGGTTTTGTGAGGCCCTACCCCGGCCCATCCTAGCATTTCAATGATTTTCATGTTGGAACTATTATGGATGCTTTATTTTTATGCATTATCGATATAGAACTTTATATGATCCCAGGAATTGCATAACATTGATATATTGATGCTTCATTTCTATGCATTGTGGATATAGAATTTTATATGATTCTAGAATAGGATAACATTGAGATGGCGTAGGTCATTATTTGATTTGCATGACTTTATTATGATGCATATCTTATGAATGGATTAAGTTTATGAGGACTATGATAATTGCTTACGTGGATTTGCTTTGATATACGGTAAATTGATTTGTATGATGTCAATTGTATGTAGAGTGATTGAGTTGTATTCTTATTATGTGTTTATTATTATCTGAGGCTATTGGAAAGTACTAATGTGTAATTGAGATGCATAGGAAAATTATCCATGTGACCATGGAAATATTATGGAGAATCAAGTCTAGGCCTATGTACGTTCGTAAAACGAGGGGTTTTCTATTTGGAGAGACAACACCTCGTATGTATTGTATCTATTTGTAAACGTAAATGTTTGCATCTGTGTAAATTGTATTTATTAAATTGTTTAAATCATTCAAGGGACAACTGCCATGTGTGTATTTGTGATGTGGAATTATTTTTGTAGTGTCACTTGACACATATGTTGTATGTTGTGTTGATAAATTCTCATGTCACCTTTTTGAGAGATTTATTTTTTGTTTAATTGATATATTTCTAAAGTATCTTTGAAGGTTCCAAGAAATCTAGGATAGTGAGCTATAAGGAGGGTCAACTCAGAGTTGACCCGTAGGTTAACTTTAGGTGGACTTTCTAAGGGTTAAACCAACTCCTAGAGTCAGTTTTGGAGCATTTTTAGAGGGCCCTATGGGGTACCTATGGGTGAAGGCCAAATTTGGCCATGTGTCCTTCCCCTAGGACTTGTTTTACCTCCCAAAAAAGTGGGTTTTCGTAGATGGCCGAATCTCATCTTTAGGAGTGCCATCCTTGGTTAGGTAACCTTCTTGGTATGTGTCATTCCTCTTCCCTATTACATTCCTCTTCTTGAGGTGCCTTCGTTAGGGAGTGTGTAAGACCTAGGGAAGACCAACCAATGGGAGCTTCTCACTCTATCCAAGAGGTTGGAAAGAATGGGAGAAGCCTTCTTAGGAAAGAGATTGAGACTTAGTGAGTTAATCACCCACTCTCCATCTTTGGAGATCTTGCAATTTTTAAAAAAAATCAGTTTTGGAATATAAATTTTGGCTAAGTGTTGTAGAAAAGATTTGTGGAATTGGGCTACTCTTCTCCAAGATATCCCTAGAATACCCCTAGCAGATTCAAGGTTGGTGTATTTTCTTACTTGTATGTGGGAAATCTACTTGTAGGTTTGCTTGAATGTAAATGTTGTTTTCCTTTCTTTTTCCTTTGTGAAAATATTATGTGATCTTCCTCTTATTTCTATTTATGCATTTTCTTATGTTTTGGGAGTATCCAAGGCCTTCTTACCCTTGAGAGGGTAGAATGGTCTTGGGGGTGGAAGGAGTTTGACAACCTTAGAGTGAGAGGCTCTCATTATGAGAGTGATCTCAAGGGTTTGTTTATGTGACCCTTGCTGCATAGTTTTGTTTATGCATTCGGGGGTCATAAGGGGAGAAAGTATGGCATGTATGCCTTGGGGGTCATAAGGATGTTGGGTTAAGATGATTTTTGTTGTGTTCTTGGTTGTCATGAGTTGGCTGTGATCTACTATCTTGTAGTTCTCCTCAAAGGTATTTGGTCCACTCCCACCCTTGTAAACATCACATTATGTGATAAAGTTTCAACCTTGGGATGGGAATGTGTTTGTTGAGTTTTTTTTCATGCTTGTTTGTATTTTCCTGAGTGTAACCCGTCGAGGACTTGGCTCTCCAAGCTCGAGGGTGGCTTCTAGTAAGCCTAGGCTGGGAGGTGAGCACCCCATGGTCTCAAGCTTAAGATTTGTATGCAGGTTGCTTGGAAAAGAAGAAAAAAAAAGAAAGCTAGGAGTTGTTGATTTCAGTTTAGTTGTAGAAAAAGAATAGGAAATGTAATATTATATTTTAGTTGCAAAAATGTAAATGAGGAGCTTTATGTTGTATTTATTTTTGTATAAAGAAATGTATTATTTTACTTAAGTCCTCATTATTAGGAATGAGAGACCAGTTGGGGTATTTCACCCATTGTAAAAGTTGACTATTGTATTCAAAATATTCTTATGAGAAAAGTGTTTTTGAAAAGACTGTAATGTTAATACCATTGTCTTTTATCTGAAATCTATCGATTATATGAAAACTGTCATTTATCTGAAAACTGTATTTTATTTAAATCTATTATTTAACTAAATTATGTCATCTATTATCTCTGTAATTTATATAAAGAAAAAAAAAGATGCAGAAAGAGAAATGAGAATGTTTTAAGTGTTTTTCCTGTAATATTTAAATGTTGTTGTTATTATATTTATTACTATCATTTTTCTACTTAAAAAAAAAAATGCAAAAAGCTAAAGTAGACCAATGTAAATTTACTTTTCCCTATAGATATCTATTTGAAGTTAAAAAAAGAAAAGCCATTCTGTAGATAAACCTGTTAGTTTAAAAAGTCTTTTGTTATGTGTTTGTTGTTTTTTTAAAAAAGGGGGGAAAATGGATGCATACACAGACTTAGAAAACCAAAAATCTGCAAATAGAATTATGACTATTTTATCAAACTGTTGAAACTGACACACATAATATTGTTAGAGCTGCATTAAAAAAAAAGAGTCTATTTAATCTAACTAATATTGTATACATGTTTATCTAGATCACTTTTTGCATGTAAAAAAAAAGAGATAAGTGTGTATCTATTTTATGCTGTCATTAATTTTGCTATTTCTTGCATGTTTCTATATATATATGTGTGTGTGTGTGTGTGTGTGTGTGTGTGTGTGTGTGTGTGTGTGTGTGTGTGCTTATATATTAAAAAAAATAACAATTTTTTTTTTAAAAAAAGGGGAGACTTGTTTGGGAGGGTTGAAACCCTTACCCCTCCCCGGAAGGTGCTGCAGGTCGTGCCCGCCACTGTGGGCATCCGCAGTGGGCGGCGTTGGCACCACCACTATGGGTACCCACAGTGGGTAAAACCGTGACTGCCACTGTGGACAACCACTCCATTTCGGTCGCCGCCTCCATGGCCGCCGCCTCATGACCACCGAACCCTGCATCACACAAAATTCACACACACTCACAGAAAAATATAAAAAATAAAATAAAACCCTATCCCAATTTCGGGTTAGGGTAAAATCTATAGAGAAAAGAAAAGACTTTTAGTTGGTAAAAATGCAACCCTAACCCAATTTTGGGTTAGGGTTAGCATTTAAATAATACAAGTATATTAGAAATGCAACCCTAGCCCATATTCGGGTTAGGGTTAGTATATAAAAATAAAGAGAAATTAGAATTAGAATTATAGTTTTAATTATAACTTTTAAATTTAGGGTTTTTGGTGTAAGATGTAGTATTATAATTAGTTGGTATAGCTGGATTATTTAATTTAACACCATATATATATATATATATATATATATATATATATATATATATATATATATATATATATATATATATATATATATATATATATATATAAGAGGTTAAGTTGAAACCAATTTTATTTTATTTTATTAATAAACATTAATGAACGTTTAAGTAATATTTAGACCCCTTTCACTTTTAGCTGAAATTAAATTGGGGGATTAATTTTATATAGTTCTAATATCATAATTATCGATGTAAGTTTATCAAGGATTATTAATAAGGATATTCCATAGATAATTTTTGTATTTAATTAAATGTGGACGTCAAGTTAAATTTAATTTGGGGGAAATTGGTAAATGAAAATTATTAATTATTTTATATGAATTTTTAGCCTATGAGGCCAATCTTTGGTCAAATTATCTAATAGTCAAAATTTGAAGGTTTAGGGGAGATTAATATTAACTAGAGCATAAATTACATTTATTTGGCAAATAACATTATTGAATTTGTAACCTTATTGGTTAAATTTAAATAATGAATCTACATGCACCCAATTAATTAGTTTTAAATTTAAGATAGCATTATCATTATTTTTGGTCTTGAATGTTTAAAATGAAATTGAGATATTTAAATATCCCTCGACTTTAATTAGTGGTGAATTAATTAGGTTGATTTAATTAATTAAGTTGCGATGATCCTCTTACGAAATAAATTTGTCTTCATTAAGTATTGTCGCCCTATTGATTGAATTAATTATTCCAATCCTAGTAAGCAATACTATCTACATCTTAGTTAAGACAAAACGTAATTGACTTCGTTATAAATGTAGATAATTATATGAGATTTTGATGTTCAAAAAAAATTTGTTGTTCCATTTTTGCCCAAAAGTTTGGGCACGATATTTTGGTATCAAAGCAAGGTTTCCAACACTAGGAACCTTTCTCCATTACATTTCTCTTTAATTATTTAATTAATTAATTTTTTTCCCAAAAATCATTTATTTATTTTATTTTCTCATAAGGATGCTTTCGACTACGTGACAAGCTCGCAAGCGCGGAAGGGGTCCTAGGCATACACGTTTGGCACGTGAAGATGTTTATAGTGAGGAACTGGTTTTGGAAGGGAACCCAGAGGCCCCCTCCTGAACCATCAATTGACCCAAACCGAGACATCTTATTATCACTTCAAAACCTAATTGGGATAGTTCAGGATAGGCTCCCAACAGTCGACTGTCATGTAGAAAACCAGAACTCAGGGAGCCATATATTAGAATTTAGGGAACGAAGTAGGAGTCCACCTCCTAATTCCTTAGAGGGCTAGGATGAGCATGAGCCTGAGTCTGTTAACCTACCCGAACCACCTCCAGTAGCCGCACCTATTTATATTGAGAGGGCATGTCAAGATCCAGGGGATCTGATCAGAGAGCTTTTGCACCTCCAGCCACCATCTTTTGGGGGATCTATCAACGGGGTAGAAGCTGAGGCTTGGCTTTTGAGCCTCGATTGGTGCTTTACATTGTGTTCTTATGAAAGTAATCTGAAGGCATGAGTAGTAGTCTTCCTTTTGAGAGGGACAACCTCCACATGGTGGAGACATGAGGAATACAAGTGTGGCCTAGCTATAGACACCCTCACATGGGAAATCTTCACAGAGAGGTTCAAGGAGAGATACTTGTTAGAGCACTTCAGGCAGCGTAGGATAGATGAGTTCCATGACCTCTAGCAAAAGGGTCTCTTAGTGACCCAGTATGAGAGTAAGCTCATTAAGCTCCTACCATATGTGGATTACCCGAAGGACGAGAAGCTTCTCATCAATCATTTTATCAGGGGATTGAATGCTGGGATAGCAGGACCAGTGAGGATGGCCACTCCAGGAAGCCTTTGGGTTACTATGGAGAAGACCTTGATAGTAGAGGAGATTCAGGTTAGGCCACAGGACACGAGGGATCATTTTCAGAACTGAAATCCGACACCCCAGTCTTTTGGGTTTCAGAAACCCCACGAGAAAGGTAACCACAGAAATGCATCAGGGTCCTATAAACCCCCTCATTCACAGCAGTCACAACAAAACTAGAGGCAGAGGCCCCCTCAAGGACAATAGGGCTCCAAGCCCAAGCAGTGGCATTCACAGGGTCCTAGGCATGACCAGAGAGCACAGGGTACATACACACCTCTGACATGGACTCAACAGTCCTCCAAGGGTGGGTACAGTGGTTCGAGTAGGACAAGTGGGCAACCTTTCTCTAGGCCTCAGGGCACACAGTTTCAGGCACATGGTGCTTGTTTCACATGTGGATCCATGGGGCACATGGTGAGAGAGTGTCCGTAGGTTCAGATGGTAGGTAGTCAGAGGATGGCAGCATCAGAGCCTACAGTTGGAGATATGGGCAAGTCCCATAGGGTCTTCACAGTAGTTGACAACCGCTAGGCAGAGCACCAGGCCACAATTATTGAGGCTGTAGGTATGATCAGAGGTATAGGTATAGAAATATTGTTTGACTTAGGAGCTACTGACGCCTTTATATCTCCATTGGTTGTGGAGCACTGTGGGCTAGTGGTAGTTAGGCAAGGTGTCAGTTGGGAAGTGGAGTTAGCTTTAGGGGCTAGAGTGTTAGTGGATTCAGAGGTTAGGAGATGTCCGCTCCAGATTGGTAATACCACCACCTCAGTAGACCTTAGAGTTACACCACTTGGATCTTATGGCATCGTACTTGGCATGGATTGGATTTATGCCCATAGAGCCAAGATGGATTATCGCCTGAAAAAGATTGAGTGTGAGGATGATCATGGTGCTCCCATAGTAATCACTGAGATTCAGAGGCCCGTGTCTCTTCATATGATTTTTGCTATGCAACTTAAGTAGAGCATGTGAAAGGGATGCCAGTTGTTTGTTATCACCATTAGTGATAGAGAGGAATAAAATAAGAAGGAGCCTTCCCTAGATGATCATCCCATCGTTGAGGAGTTTGTAGATGTGTTTCTAGCTGAGCTACCTGGTATGCCACCAAGCAGAGAGATTGAATTCCACATAGATCTGGTACTAGGAGCTGAGCCAGTTTTGAGAGCACCTTATAGGATGACCACACATGAGCTTAATGAGGTCAAGATGCAGCTAGAGGAACTCTTAGAGAAGGGTCACATTCATCCTAGCATCTCCCCTTGGGGTGCACCAGTCATCTTCATGAAGGAGAAGGATGGGTCCCTTCGGTTATGCATGGATTATAGGCAACTGAGCAAAGTAACCATCAAGAACCGTCATCCCTTGCCCAGGATCGATGATTTGTTTGATTAGCTTTAGGGTGCTAAAGTGTTTTCCAAAATAGATCTAAAGTCAGGGTATCATCAGTTGAGGATTGTGGAGAGTGATATCCACAAGAATGTGTTTCATACCAAATATGGCTACTATGAGTTCACTGTGGTCCCATTCAGTCTTATGAATGCTCTGGCTATATTCATGAGTCTCATGAATGGGGTGTTCCACATTTTCCTCAACCGATTTGTGATTGTGTTCCTTGATGACATATTGATATATTCTCAGAATGAGGAGGAGCATGAGGAGCATTTGAGGTAGGTTTTCCAGTGTTTGAGGGACAATTAGTTATACGACAGTTTATCGAAGTGTGCTTTCTTTAGATCAGAGGTCAAGTACCTTGGGCATGTTATATCCAGTGATGGGATCTCAGTTGACCCATCAAAGATTAGAGCTATTATGGATTGGCCAACGCCAACTAGTGTGACAGAGGTTAGGAGCTTCATGGGTCTAGCAGGGTACTATAGATGCTTCATTGAGGGATTTTCTAGAGTTGCACATCCCATTACCTCCCTCTAGCAAAAAGGAAATAAATTCGAATGGATAGAGAGGTGTGAGAGGGATTTTCAGGATCTAAAAAGGGCACTCACTAGTGCACCTATCCTCATTGTGCCAGACCCCATGGCTGATTTCATGGTATGCAAAGATGCTTCTTGGATGGATTAGGAGAAGTCCTAATGTAGGAGGGTCGAGTTATAGCTTATGAGTCTAGGAAGCTTAAGACTCATGAGCTTAACTACCCTACACATGACCTTGAGCTTGCAGTAGTAGTACATGCACTTGTGAGGTGGAGACACTTCCTTTTGGGTCATCATTTCGAGCTTCATGCAGACCATTAGAGTTTGCAGTACATCTTCACCCAACCTAATCTTAATGCCCGTTAGAGGAGATGGTTGGAGTTTCTATGCGAGTATGATTTTGATGTCCACTACATCAAGGGGAAAGAGAATGTGGTTGCAGATGCCTTGAGTAGGAGACGTCATGAGGTATACTCCACATCTATGAGCATGGATTTGAGAGATCATATATTGTAGCGGTTACTAGAGGATGGATGGTATCTAGAGGTTTGTCAAATGATTCAATCTCAGGAGACCCTGAAGGGGAAGTATGTGGATTATTCTTTAGAGTCCAATGGACTATTACACCATAGAGGGCATATGTATGTACCTTCTCTTGGGGGATTGCGAGATTTCATTGTCATGAAGGCTTACAGAGCTCCTTATGCAATGCATCCCAGGGTTAAGAAGACGCATGCAGACTTGAGGTAGTTATACCATTGGCCAAGTATGCGGTAGCTTATTGCTGAGTTAGTAGCCCGATGCCTTGAGTGTCAAAGAGTCAAGGCAGAGCACCGCCATCCTGGAGGGTTGCTCCAGTCTCATGCTATACCAGAGTGGAAGTGGGATACTATATCCATGGATTTCATCATTGGTCTTCCCATGTCATCCCATCGCCATGATGCTATCTTGGTGACAGTTGACAAGTTGACCAAAGTGGCCCACTTCTCACCAGTCTAGACTACCTTCACAGCAGCAATAGTGGCACAGGTGTTCTTATGAGACATTGTCAGGCTTCATGGCATTCCACGCAAGATTATTTCTAATAGGGATTCCCTCCTCACTTCTTCCTTTGGGAAGGCATTATAGGCAGCAATGGGCACCAAGCTCAATTTCAGCACAGCCTATCATCCGAAAATGGATGGACAGACAAAGCGGGTTAACTGGGTGTTAGAGGATATGCTCTGCATGTACATCATGGATCATCAGACCAGATGGGAGGAGTACCTTCCTTTAGTAGATTTTGCCTATAATAATGGGCATCACACTTCTTTGGGGATGCCACCATATGAGGCTTTGTATGGCAGACGTTGCAGGACACCTTTGAGTTGGGACCGTATTGAGGATAGAGTGGCCATAGGCCTTGAGATGGTTCATGATATGGAGCAGTAGGTAATTTTTATTAGATAGCGCCTTAGAGAGGCATAAGATAGGCAGAAGAAGTATGCAGATGCAAAGAGGATAGATCAGAGTTACATGGTTGGGGACATAGTTTTTCTGAGAGTGCAGCCGCATAAGAGTTCAATCCATTATGGAAAGGGTTCTAAGCTCACACCTCGCTTTGTTGGACCATTTGAGATCCTTGAGAGGATAGGACCAGTTGTTCATCACCTAGCTTTGCCACCTATCCTGTCACACATCCATGATGTGTTTCATGTTTCAGTTTTGAGGAAGTATATCTATGATGAGTCTCATATTTTAGATTGGGTTGCCTTGTAGGTGGAGTCTAACAGGTAGCTAGCCAGAGGTTGGCCCTTCAAGGTTGAGAGCTGGACCAGGTTAGGGTCTAGTGGGATTGCTATGATGAGGTTACAACATCATGAGAGGATGCAACATGTATGAGATCACAGTACCCTCATCTTTTTGATGAACTCCAGGAGGAAGTTCATGCCTAGAGGGGGAGGGTGTGAGGCCCTACCCCAACTCATCCTAGCATTTAAGTGATTTTCATGTTGGAACTATTATGGATGCTTTATTTTAATGTTTTATGGATATAGAACTTTATATGATCCCAGGAATTGGATAACATTGATATATTGATGCTTCATTTCTATGCATTGTGGATATAAAATTTTATATGATTCTATTAGAGGATAACATTGAGATGGTGTAGGTCATTATTTGATTTGCAAGACTTAATTATGATGCTATAAATATGATGCATATCTTATGAATGGATTAAGTTTATGAGGACTATGATAATTGCTTATGTGGATTTGCTTTGATATATGGTAAATTGATTTGTATGATGCTAATTGTATGCAAAGTGATTGATTTGTACTCTTATTATGTGTTTATTATTATATGAGGCTATTGGAAAGTACTAATGTGTAATTGAGATGCACAGGAAAATTATCCATGTGACCATGGAAATATTATGGAGAATCAAGCCTAGGCCTATGTACATTCATAAAACGAGGGGTTGTCTATTTGGAGAGACAACACCCCATATGTATTGTATTTATTCGGAAACATAAATGTTTGCATGTGTGTAAATTGTGTTTATTAAATTGTTTTAATTATTCAAGGGACAATTGCCATGTGTGTATTTGTGATGTGGAATTATTTTTGTAGTGTCACTTGACACACATGTTGTATGTTGTGTTGGCAAATTATCATGTCACCTTTTTGAGAGATTTACTTTTTGTTTAATTGATATATTTACAAATTATCCTTGAAAGTTTCAATAAATCTAGGATAGTGAGCCATAAGGAGGGTCAACTCAGAGTTGACCCGTAGGTTAGCTTTAGGTGGACTTTCTAAGGGTTAAACCAACTCTAGAGTTAGTTTTGGAGCATTTTTAGAGGGCCCTATGGGGTACCTATGGGTGAAGGCCAAATTTGACCATGTGTCCTTCCCCTAGAACTTGTTTTACCTCCCAAAAAAGTGGGTTTTCCTAGATGGCCGAATCTCATCTTTAGGAGTGCCATCCTTGTTTAGATAACCTTCTTGGTATGTGTCATCCCTCTTCCCCATTACATTCCTCTTCTTGAGGTGCTTTGGTTAGGGAGTGTGTAAGACCTAGGGAAGACCAACCAATGGGAGCCTCTCACTCTATCCAAGAGGTTGGAAAGAGTGGGAGAAGTCTTCTTAGGCAAGAGATTGAGACTTAGTGAGTTATGTTGGCATATGCACACTCCAATGATACATTGTATGTGATTGAAGGTTTTATCATTGATGGCAACCTTACAATCCTATGGCATCGGCAAGGCATTACACCGGCAAGATAGTTCACTGGCATCAATAGATCACACTCTACACCGACACAAAGAAAGGAAGCATACCGACACAGAGGCCGATAGGATTTTTGTTATATTATATTTTGTTTATTATTGTAAAAACCTTGTAAGCCGACTTGGCAAGTTGTAAAATGACTCTTATATATAAAAGAGATCATTGTAGACATTTTGTAAGAGATGTAAGTGAAAAAGGAAGATATTAGGTAGACCTATTATGCAAAATATAGGTTAAAGGTTCTATGTAAAGAACAGAGTAGAAACCGGTATTGGATCAGGCATTATAGATGCTATTGTAAAGTAGTACAAGATATTGGATTTGTATAATCCACATTGTAAGTCAGTGA
This sequence comes from Cryptomeria japonica, assembly GCF_030272615.1. Classification (NCBI taxonomy): domain Eukaryota; kingdom Viridiplantae; phylum Streptophyta; class Pinopsida; order Cupressales; family Cupressaceae; genus Cryptomeria; species Cryptomeria japonica. Next base: position 193,964,932 of record NC_081405.1, on the reverse strand, counting down.
GACTTCCCATTGAGAAGTGAGCTCTAGGCAGTTGGCCTTCTTGCATGTGCAAGCCCCCTTTTGTAAGTAATATTCTCTTATTGGCCAGTAAGTGGATATTGTGGGTCACAAATCCCGCCGAGGTTTTTCCCACATTGGGTTTCCTCGTTAAATCCTTGTGTCATGGTGTGCTTTTCATGTGGATGTTTTTAATTCTATTTATTTCATTATTTCTTACATACTGATACACTATTATAATATGTTTTGCATGTTTTAAGTTGAGAAATTCTTATTACCAGTTAGATATTGATTCACCCCCCCTCTCAGTATCTATGAGTTTCCTAACAATTGGTATCAGATCCTAGTCCTCTATTTTTAGAAGCCTAACAGCTTGAGGAAGATCTTGACACTGGTAAAAATGGAAAATCTGATGAAGCAACTTGAAGCAGCTCTCTCAGACTATGATATAGAAAAATTGAAAAATATCAAACTAGAAGATGATCTAAAAGTAGCTTAGGATATCATTCAGGCACTTCAAGAGAATCTTACTATTGCAAGAAATAAGAGAAGAGAACTTTGTGAAAAGATGCAAAATGAGAATGATGAAAATGAATCACTTAATGATATGTTAAGTAAGCTGAAACTGGAGAACATAACTACAAAGAATGAGATGCAAGATATGACTATGAGATTTTGTAAAGATATTGAAGATAGGAAGAAGAATGAAGAAGAATTGACCAGAAGACTAAGTGATGTAGTAAATGAGAACACAAGACTTAGCTATGAAAATGATTTATTAAAGACAGATCTGATGCACACTCATAATGACTCCAATGAACTAATGAGATAGAAAGAAGTCTTAGAAAGAGAACTAGAAACTGCAAATCAACATAAAGAAAAATTCAAGAAATTTTCAGAGGAACTTGGTAACTTACTAAAGAATCAAATACCAAAAGGAGTTGTTTATGTTGAAGACCCCAGAATTTACATTCACTGCAACATAGAGGAATTGGGAGATGAAGAGATCAAAACTATGTATAAAACTGTCATATGTGATAATTCTAGAAATGTGAAATCAGAACATAAAATCATTGAAACCCTAGGATTTATTGGAATCCTTTGCATTCTAGAATTTTCCAAGGATGTGATTAGGATAGCCTTAAGCAGGGTACATGGTGAATTTTTCTGGTTAGATGCAATTCACAAAATCACCAAGGAAGCTGTGAAAGTTGTCACAGGGTTACCGACCACCGATAAAAGGCCAGAAAAAACTAAGAAGGTCTCCAATGACCTAGTTACTAAGCTAACTGGTGCTACATCTGATAAAAGGTCCCTAAGAGTCAATGATGTAACTAACATCAATGTAAGGTTTATCAGCATGATATTAGGGTATAAGAAAACTCATGCAAATAGACTCAATTCAGTTTCAAGTTTATGTATTAAAAATGCTTATGACATGATCACAGATAATGCAAAAATTGATATATGTGAGTGGTTGAAGGATGAGTTAATTGACAACCTAGGCAAGATTAAGAAGGATAAGAAAGGAACTTTTAGGTTTGGAAATCTACTAGTATGTTTGATGCTACATATAGCCAAACAAGTTCCCGGTATAGGTTACAAAGAACTTGGATTTGATATACCAGTAGGTAAACAACTAACAAAATTATTCAATAATATGGGAGAAGATAAGGAAAACAATATCCATGATTTCTTTAAAGCACTTAAGGCCAAAATGAAGAAGAGAATCAGATTATCACAAAAGATTGTTGACAAATATAAGGATGAAATATGTTTTGTAATAAAAAATGATGAAATTTGGATGGAAGCAGTCATCCCAAGAACAATCTGGGTAACAGAGATGGGCTACGAGACAGATGATCACATAATTGAGACTTATGCTAAAGCACTTCTGGAAGCACCAAATGAACCAAAGGAAGAAGTATTTGGTAGTGCTGAGACTATAGAAAAACAAATACAATCTAAGAAGAGAGTGAAAAAGGTTGAGGCAGTTGTGAGAAGAGGCTCTAGACAAGCAAATGCTATTAAAGAAGATGTGTTAAAACAAACCGATATCACTGAGGATGAGCTAGGAACTCTACAGCCTGAGACTCATCTATCACCAGTAGGCACTTCTTCAGAGAGTGACATGCCTGTAGCTTTCAAAAGAGTTGTAAGGAAAAGAGATCCCTCACCGGCAACCACACCCTCACCTAGGAGGACAAGACAAAAATAACAAGCAGTGAGATCACCGATTAAGAAGACTACACCAAAGAAGAAACTAACACCCAAGAAGAAGAAGAGAACAAAACAAAACTTGGCTCCTCTTGATATACTATTGAATGAAATTATAGAGGAAGGGAAATTGAAGAATATAGAGAAATCGTATGACACTCTGACTGTAGATGAAAAAGAACAAGTAGAAAATAGTGTTGTATTGCATATGGACATGTATAAGAAATTTTTGATAGAAGTTGTAGATGAAGTACCAGATGAATTGTTCAAAAGATTGGAAGCAAGGAGACAAGCAATAATAGAACTTGATAAGAAAAACAAGATAGAAAAGCTACTTGCTGTGTACCCATTGAACTCACCTAAAGAAATTGATGATTTAATTGTTGAAGCCAACCGATCAGTATTCTCTACTGTACACCGGCACATTACATTAATGGTTGGAAGGGTCAATGAGGTGACTAAAGAAACAAAAAATGCATTTGATATATTCCTAGTTGAAAAAGAAAAATAGGAAGAATATCAGAACCCCAAACCAATAAAGGTATATCAGAAAGAAAGAGACAAAGGAAAAGAAAAGGTTGGTGGACCTCCAAGTATTAAAGTAAAAGACAACTTACCCCCACCTTCTTTTACATCACTGGTAATAGAAACTACATAAGATCAACCGACAATTGAAAGTATGGATGAAGAGGATGTCAATCCTAATTCTGAAGTCTTATACATAGTAGATGTTGATACACAAAGGATCAACATTATGGTAGATAAAGATACAACTGATAAGACTGAAATGGCTAGTGAGCCACTGGTAGCTGAGCAAACTGTTAAAACATAGGAGAAACTAGTAGATGATAAAGAACAACAGGTAGAAGCTCAGACTGAGATAGTGCAACAAGAAATGCAATAGAAACAGGAAGAGGTTCATGAGGAAATAGTGTCACCGGCAACTGGAGAAGTGCACAAACCATTGCTTAAAGAAATGCAAACACAAACAGACCTACCAGAGGTCACAATAAGCTTGGTTACTTCTTCCACCGGTGGAATTCAGAATGTTGGTTCCTCCTTAGTAGGGCACAAACCAACAAATGTAACTAAAGTACTTTTGGACTCAATCAAAAGAATAACAGATTGTAGTTCACAGGCTTACAAAGCTATAGATGACACAATCCCAATTTTGAAGGTAATTGCTCCTAATTGTAATATAGACAATAAAGATTCTTTAGGACAAATTGATACTTTGTGTAAATATATCATCGAGAACATTGAGAAAATAAAGGAAGAGACATTGAAAGATAAAGTAGAAACTGAAAGGCAAAAATTCTTTGAAGACCAGATAAAGAAGTGTACTAGGGATTTTGACACACTTCTACCGGAACTGTGTAACTTATTGAAAGAATACAAAAATTTGTACAAAGACACCTGTAAGACAAACTTTTTGACAATAGACATAGATAAGAAAATAAGCAAGGTATAGGATGAAATCAATAAAATTGCTGATAATTTTGTTAACTCACCTGATAGATTATTAGTTTTTGAGCAAAGGATAACAAATTTTGAGGAAGAGTTACTTAAATTAGAAAGAGAAAATGAGAGAATAGTGAATAAGGCAAAGCATCTGAGATTAAAACTGAGTCCAAGATTGGACTATCTAGCATCATTGTGGAAGGAAATATCTGAGGCACTGATACAGGGATAGAAAACATCGATAGAGCATTTGCAGCACCTCACCGGTACAGTTAAAAGAATAGAGACAACAATAAGAGACAATACAAAGCTTATGGAGAGTATAAACTTGATTTTGGCGGATCTATTTCAAATTGTAAGTACCTAGTTACAAGGTTGAAACTACAAACTCTACTGACATCTTGACAACCTTTGTCATTGATGCCAAAGGGGGAGTAGTGGTATGAGAAAATTCAATATCACAGGAATCATATGCTCAGGGGGAGCACACATTTTTGGTAACATTTTTTGGACTTCACATTTTTGGATACACTTTTGAAATTTCTCATGAGTGTTGCCATCAATGCCAAAGGGGGAGATTGTTGGCATATGCACACTCCAATGAGACATTGTATGTGATTGAAGGTTTTGTCATTGATGGTAACCTTACAATTCTATGGCACCGGCAAGGCATCACACCGGCAAGGCATTACATCGGTAAGATAGTTCACTGGCATCAACAAATCACACTCTACACCAGCACAGAGAAAGGAAGCATACCGACATAGAGGCTGACATGATTTTTGTTATATTATATTTTGTTTATTATTGTAAAAACCTTGTAAGCTGACTTGGCAAGTTGTAAAATGACTCTTATATATAAAAGAGATCATTGTAGACATTTTGTAAGAGATGTAAGTGAAAAAGGAAGATATTAGGCAGACCTATTATGCGAAATATAGGTTAAAGGTTTTATGTAAAGAACAGAGCAAAAACCGATACTGGATCAGGCATTATAGATGCTATTGTAAAGCAGTACAAGATATTGGATTTGTATAATCCACATTGTAAGTCAGTGAGACTTCCTATTGAGCAGTGAGCTCTAGGCAGTTGGCCTTCCTGCATGTGCAGGCCCCCTTTTGTAAGTAATATACTCTTATTAGCCAGTAAGTGGATATTGTGGGTCACAAATCCCACTGAGGTTTTTCCCACACTAGGTTTCCTCATTAAATCCTTGTGTCATGTTGTGCTTTTCATGTGGATGTTTTTAATTCTATTTATTTCATTATTTCTTGCATACCGGTACATTGTTATAATATGTTCTGCATGTTTTAAGTTGAGAAATTCTAATTATCGGTTAGATACCGATTCACCCCCGCTCTCAGTATCTGTGAGTGTCCTAACAAGTTAATCACCCATTCTCCATCTTTAGAGATCTTGCAATTTTGAAAAAGAACCAGTTTTCGAATAGAAATTTTGGCTAAGTGTTGTAGAAAAGATTTGTGGAATTGGGCTTCTCTTCTCCAAGCTATCCCTAGAATACCGTTGGTAGATTCAAGGTTGGTGTATTTTCTTACTTGTATGTGGGAAATCTTCTTTTAGGTTTGCTTGAATTTAAATTTTGTTTTCCTTGCTTTTTCCTTTGTGAAAATATTATGTGATCTTCCTCTTATTTCTGTTTATGCATTTTCTTGTGTTTTGGGAGTATTCAAGGCCTTCTTACCCTTGGGAGGGTAGAATGGTCTTGGGGGTGGAAGGAGTTTGACAGCCTTAGAGTGAGAGACTCTCATTATGAGAGTGATCTCAAGGGCTTGTTTATGTGACCCGTGCTGCATAGTTTTATTTATGCATTCGGGGGTCATAAGGGGAGAAAGTATGTATGTATGCCTTGGGGGTCATAAGGATGTTGGGTTAAGATGATTTTTGTTGTGTTCTTGGTTGCCATGAGTTGGATGTGATCTACTATCTTGTAGTTCTCCTCAAAGGTATTTGGTCCACTTCCACCCTTGTAAACATCACATTATGTGATGAAGTTTTAGCCTTGGGATGGGAATGTGTTTCTTGAGTTTTTTTTTCATGCTTGTTCGTGTTTGCCTGAGTGTAACTCGTCTAGGACTTGGTTCTCCAAGCTTGGGGGTGGCTTCTAGTAAGCCTAGGCTAGGAGGTGAGCACTCCATGGTCATAACCTTATGATTTGTATGCAGGTTGCTTGGAAAAGAAGAAAAAAAAAAGAAAGCTAGGAGTTGCTGATTTCAGTTTAGTTGTAGAAAAAGAATAGGAAATGTAATATTATATTTTAGTTGCAGAAATGTAAATGAGGAGCTTTATGTTTATTTATTTTTGTATAAAGAAATGTATTATTTTACTTAAGTCCTCATTATTAGGAATGAGAGACTAGTTGGGGTATTTCACCCACTATAAAAGTTGACTATTGTATTCAAATTCTTATGAGAAAAGTGTTTTTGAATGAAAGGCTGTAATGTTAATACTGTTGTCTTTTATCTGAAATCTATCCATTAAATGAAAACTTTCATTTATCTGAAAAACTATATTTTATTTAAATTTGTCATTTAACTAAATTCTGTCATCTATTATCTCTGTAATTTATATAAAGAAAAAAAAAAGATGCAAAAAGAGAAATTAGAATGTTTTAAGTGTTTTTCCTGTAATATTTAAATGCTATTGTTATTGTATTTATTACTCTCATTTTTCTACTTCAAAAAAAAAATGCAAAAAGCTAAAGTAGACCAATGTAAATTTACTTTCCCCTATAGATATCTATTTGAAGTTAAAAAAAGAAAAGCAATGATGTAGATAAACCTGTTAGTTTAAAAAGTCTTTTGTTATGTGTTTTTTTTTTTTTTTTTAAAGGGGGGAAAATGGATGCATACATAGACTTAGAAAACCAAAAATCTGCAAATAGAATTATGACTATTTTATCAAACTATTGAAACTGGCAGACATAATATTGTTAGAGCTGCATAAATAAAAAAAAAAGAGTCTATTTAATCTAACTAATATTGTATACATGTTTATCTAGATCACTTTTTGCATGTAAAAAAAAAAAGATAAGTGTGTATCTATTTTATGCTGTCATTAATTTTGCTATTTCCTGCATGTTTGTGTAAAAAAAAAAAAGAGATTCCAACCCTAGAAAATGAGAAATATATAATTATATATAAATATATATATATATACATATAAATCTATATATATATATATATATATATATATATATATATATATATATATATATATATATATATATATATATATATCTGTATATACACACACACACACACACACACACACACACACATATATATGTATATACTTATATATTAAAAAAAAAAAACCAATTTTTTTTTTTTTTAAAAAAAGGGAGACTTGTTTGGGAGGGCCAAAACGCTTACCCCCTCCCTGGAAGGCACCGCAGGCCTCGCCTGCCACTATGGGCATCCACAGTGGGCAGTGTTGGCACCACCATTGTGGGTACCCACAATGGGCGGAGCCGCGACAGCCACTGTGGGCAACCACAGTGGGCGGCGTCGGTGCCACCACTATGGGTGACCACAGTGGGCAGCGTTGGGGCCGCCACTGTGGGTAACCACAGTGAGCGGCACGAGGCCACCACTGTGGACATCCACAATGGTTTCCTCGTGGATGCCTCCGCCTCCGCCTTGGCCCTTCGACCTTCACCGCCCTGCCTCCATTTCATCCGCCACCTCCATGGCCGCCGCCTCATGGCCATTGAACCCTGCATCACACACAAAATTCACACACTCACACAAAAAAATAAAATAATAAAACCCTAACCCAATTTCGCATTAGGGTAAAAGCTATAGAGAAAATAAAAGAATTTTAGTTGGAAAAAATGCAACTATAATCCAATTTCGGGTTAGGGTTAGCATTTAAATAATAGAAGCATATTAGAAATGCAACCCTAGCGAATATTCAGGTTAGGGTTAGCATATAAGAATAAAGAGAAATTAGAATTATAGTTTTAATTATAACTTTTAAATTTAGGGTTTTTGGTGTAAGATGTAGTATTATAATTAGTTGGTATAGTTGGATTATTTAATTTAACACCATATATATATATATAAATATATATTTTATTTTATTAATAAATATTAATGAACATTTAAGTAATATTGAGACCCCTTTCACTTTTAGCTGAAATTAAATTGGGGGATTAATTTTATATAGTTCTAATATCACAATTATCGACATAAGCTTATCAAGGATTATTAATAAGGATATTCCATAGATAATTTTTGTATTTAATTAAATGTGGATGTCAAGTTAAATTTAATTTGGGGGAAATTGGTAAATGAAAATTATTAATTATTTTATATGAATTTTTAGCCTATGAGGCCAATCTTTGGCCAAATTATTTAATAGTCAAATTTTGAAGGTTTAGGGGAGATTAATATTGACTATAATATAAATTACATTTATTTGGCAAATAACATTATTGAATTTTTAACCTTATTGGTTAAATTTAAATAATGAATCTGCATGTGCCCAATTAATTAATTTTAAATTTAAGATAGCATTATCATTATTTTTGGTTTGGAATGTTTTAAATGAAATTGAGATATTTAAATATCCCTCGACTTTAATTAGCGGTGAATTAATTAGGTTGATTTAATTAACTAAATTGTGATGATCCTCTTAGGAAATAAATTAGTCTTCACTAAGTATTCTCACCCTATTGATTGAATTAATTATTCCAATCCTAGTAAGAAATACTATCTACATCTTAGTTAACACAAAACGTAATTGACTTTGTTATAAATGTAGATTATTCTATGAGATTTTGATGTTCAAAAAAAATTTGTTGTTCCATTTTTTCTCGAAAGTTTGGGCACGATAGGTTTTTCCCACACTGGGTTTCCTTGTTAAAATATCTTGTGTTATGGTGTGCATTTATTCTATCTCTATTATTTCTCTTTACTACATTATTTCTTGTTTACCAGTATATTGATTTGGGTTACAAAATTATAAATAAGTTCAAATATTCAGTTAACTGGTTGGACACTGATTCACCCCCCCTCTTAGTGTCTTTGGGATTGTCATTGAATCTAACAATTGGTATCAGAGTTTGGTCCTCTATTTTCAAAAGCCTAACAACTTGAGGAAGACTCTGAAACTGATACAGATGGAGAATTTGAGAAAATAGTTGGAAGGAGCTCTTGAAGATTTTGATGCAGAAAAATTGAAGAATATCAAACTTGAAGATGATCTAAGGACTATTAAGGAATTCATTAAAACACTTTAGGAAAACCTGGTTATAACACAAAATACGAGAAAATAACTTCATGAGCAAAAGCAGAAACATGATGATGAAAAAGAAACTCTTAATGATATTGTAGACAAGTTGAGGCAAGAGAACATTAATATGAGGAATGAAAAGCAAGATATGACTATGATACTATGTAAGGATATTGAAGACAAAAAGAAGAATGAAGAAGATCTGACAAAAAGACTTAATGATGGAGGTAATGAAAATCTAAAACTTTGTCATGAAATTGATATGCTAAAGACAAATTTGATTCACATGCAACATGATAAAGAAGAGCTTGTGAGACAAGTTGGAATTCTTGAAAATGAGTTGATCACTGCAAATGAACACAAAGACAAATTCAAGAAAAGTTCAAAAAGACTTGATGACATGCTAAAAAGACAAAAACCTAATGGAGATACAGTTGGACTTGGATTTGAACATGGAGAAAGTCCGAGATTTTAAACAATCAAGATCACAGTAAACCGATAAGACAACCTAATGCTTATAAATTTAATGGGAAATGTTTCAATTGCAACAAATTTGGTCATAGAGCAAATCAATACATATTTAGAAATAATCAGAATACAAACCTACCCATTGGTCAATGTTCCAAATGAAACAAAGTTGGTCATAATTCAAAAAATTGCAGAATGAATGTGAAATGCTATGTTTGTGGTAGATTTAGACATTTATCTAATCAATGCAGATCACAAACTGGTCAAGGATATGGAAAAGCTATTCAGAGGAATAATGTAACTTGTTATGCATGTAACAAGATTGGGCATATTACAAAATTTTGTAGAAGCAAGACTATACTAACGATTAATAAAGGATCTAGTGTGAAGGGAAAAGAAAAGGTAAATGAAATAAAGCATGAATTTTCAAAACAATGGATTAAGAAGGGAGATCAGAAAGTTGATGAATCTGTCTTTGCACCAGTTGAACAGAGTAACCCTCCACCAGTAGGAGATTCTTCATCCGAATAAGGAATAATCCTTAGGGGGTATTGCAACAAGTTGAAAATCATGCATTCTACCCTTGGTTGATGATAAGAAGACACATTTCTTCTTTACCGACAGATATGTTAAGTTTTCACTTAACCAGCAAGCATTTAATGTAGTTTTTGAAGAAATTTTTGGTTATATAATACCAAAAAACACTCATTTCAACTCACCAAGAATTTAAGCATTCAGAGAGCACAAAATTGAGCAAGGGCAATCTAAAGGTGAAGAAACAAAGTGATTTTCAGGCATCTAAGGATTTCAAGCTAAGAGGTATTTATCTTTCGAAATGGCATCTTCATCTTCTATACCTGAGTTTATTGCAAACCCTACTGTGGTAGAAAATGTTAAGCTCCCTAGGCTTGTGTTTAAAATCATCCTTGAAATTTCCAAGCAAGATGATTCTATTGGAGCTTTTTCAAAAATTCCAAAGGGTGTCACTTTTGCCAAAGACCCTAGAATCTACATTCACTGCAACATAGAAAATCTAGGAACTGATGATTTGGAAAACATGTATAGTGGTGTCATTACTGATGAACAAGGTTTAATTAAACCAGAGCATAAGATAGTTGAAGACTTAGGATTCTTTGAGATACTGAACATACCTGAATTTCCTAATGTGGTAGTCCATCTAGTTCTCAGTAGAGTTCATGGAGAGTTCATGTGGCTTGACTCTGTTTTTAAAATCTCTAAGGAAGCAATCAAGGTAGTTACTGGTTTACCCTTAACTGGTAGTAGGCTCAACAAAACTAAGAAGATACCTAACAAGGGAGTAATGGAGTTAAACGAAGCTACATGTGACAACAATCTCTTAGGGTTAATGACATAACTGATGCTAATGTGAGATATGTGAGTATGGTATGTGGATATAGAGTAACTCATGCAAATAGATTGAATTCAATTTCCAGCCTATATATTCATAATGCATATGAGATGGTAAAGAACAATGCTAAGATTGATATTTGTGAATGGATTAAAGATGAATTAATATACAACTTGAAAAAGATTAAGGGTGACAAGAAAGGGATATTTTCTTTTTGGTACCCTACTTGTGTGTCTGATGCTTTACTTTACCAAAGAGATACCCGACATTGGTCATAAGGACTTTGGATATGACATCCCCATAGGAAAACAAATCAAGGAAGTTATCACCGGTATGGACAATAATAGTGACAACATTATAACAAATTACTTAAAAAACTTTTAGACTAAGATGATAGGTAGAGAAAGGTTACCCTAGAGCATAGTAGACAAATATGACAAGCAAATCTGCTTTGTAATCAAACATGATGAGACATGGATGGAAGCAGTTAGCCCTAGAGCTATTTGGGTTACTAAAATGGGTTATGAAGTTGATTTACCATTCTTGAAACATATGCTAAAACACTACTTGATACACCTATGGAACCATCAGAGAAATTCTTTGGGAGTGCTAAAACCATTGAGAGTGCTGTTTCAATGCAAAATAGAGAAAAATGAGAGAAAATTTTATTAGAGATGCATCCAAGATGGCAAAGGAAATTAAGAAAAATGGAATGAACATAAGTGTTATTTTTGCCAGTGAACTTGAAGGATTGAAACCGGAAGCACATGTTGTTACTACTTACTAAGTTGCCATTATTTTTATGTCCAAAGTCATTCTATATACTCTAGTCAGTTACTACTACCAAAATATTCAGTCGGTAAGCACAGAGCAGTCAGTTATAGAAGAAAGTAGTCACAGAGCCTAGTATACACCGAGCTGTCTACCAAGTATCACTAATGTGTCTACCGAGCAGCAAAAATGATATACTAAGTTAACACACACCGAGTGAAATGTGTTACCAGATTCATTGAACCTGGACACACATGGGAAATGTGTTACAAGATCAAGGAACAAAGAATCGCTATCACATTGGAAATTGCACTTAAAGATTTTGTATGATCTTGACGTCATCTATCCAATGAAATATTTTGTATGGTTATTCATTTGATAAATCATGTTTGTAAGATCGAAGCAATGAATAGATCACCGACATAAGAGATCTATTTATACAACATGAATTGGGATCAGATATAGGGATATATGAAGCAAGACATGTGTAATAGATAAGGAAACACTAAGTATTGTGACTATTAGAGACACAGAGGTCACTGAGAAGGATTTTAGAGAATAGTCAAGGAACAGAGTAAACATAAGGGTTTACCGAGTTAATCTATGGATTATCAAGGTATGCTATAAGCAAGGTAATCTCATTTTGAGCACATAGAATCTACTATAACATTTTAGATGTAAAGTTGCAGATATTTGTAAATATTTTATTGTAATATTTTGAGTTGTAAGAGAAACCTTTAACAGGGTAAAAGACTCTAACAAAGTCTATAAATTGTAAAGCCTTTATCCAGGTGCAACATTTAGAATAAGTGTTGTAAAATCCTTTAGCAAGGTAGATCTAACGAACTTGATACTCCTAACAGGGTCAGCTATCAGAAATAACTGAACATGTAGCTCTAACTGAGCAACCTTTATTATTGCAGTAGTGAAGTTGTGGTTGCCATCCCCATCACAGTTTTTCTCTCTAACCAAGAGTTTTTGCGTAACCAAAATATATGTGTTATGGAGTGAATTATGTATGATTGTTATTTATTTGTTTTAGCTTTATGTTATGTTACAACAGTTTTTGGTTTATGCATAACAGTAAAGTTATTGTTGAAGAAAGGATTTGAAGTACTGATTCGCCCCTCCCCTCTCAGTACATTAGCTTTCCATATTGGGCCTAACAATTGGTATCAGAGCTTCAATCTTGGAAAAGGGTTTAATAGCCTAAAGAGAAAGATCTTATCAATGGAAGGCTATAGACAATCTTGGAGAATTGTGAATCTTCAAAATGAGTTGGATCATGCTAATCAAGTGATTGCAGACATGCAAAGACAAATGCAAAAATCACTGAAAGTCAGAAGAAGATTGTCTGATGATTTGCAGGACTCTCAAGAGTTAGTGGAACAAATAGAGACATCATCTGAGAACAGTATATCTGAAGAGACTGAAGAGATGATTGGAGAACTGAAAGAAAAGAACAAAGCACTGACTGATTAGCTAAAAGCAATGAAAAGAGAACATGAACATTTCAGCACACAGATGACTGAAAATCTTGATGCATTGAGGACAACCAAGGATAAAGTAAGAGATCTAGAAAGAGTAAAACAACAAATTGAAGCATTAGTATCTGAAAAGAATGATGAAATCACAAGGTTGACTAGGATTCAACAAAATCTGTCAGATCAATTGGGTTATGCACATCATAAGCAAATCTAAAAGATGATGAGAATCAAGCATTGAAACTTGAAGTATCAAGGTTGACCGATGAACTTGAAATAGAGAAGAAATCCAAAGAAACATTGAAAAAGAGTCACGAAACATCAAAGATGTTGGATGAGCAACTGAATACAAAAAGACCCAAAAAAGTTGCAGGACTCAGTTACAAAGGAAAAGACTCTATCGAGAAGGGAATACACACTACCAAGAGAGGAGAATCAACAAAGCAAGCTGGAAACAAGAAGAACATCAAAGGAAAGAAGCCTATTTGCAACTATTGTGGAAAACAAGGACATACTGCTAATATGTGCCAAATCAGAAAAGGTAAGCAATTGAATGTCACTAGGTCTAATTGTTATTGTCACAATTGCAATAAATATGGTCACACATCTAACCAATGTAGGAAAAAGTCCGCTAGCAATTATTAGAAGGCAAAATTCAAAGGGTTTTGTAAAAACTGCAATAGATATGGATATAGTACCAAGAAGTGTTGGTTTAAGCAAAATAACTATATGTGGTCTACACACCGAGCAAATACTAGAGGCTACCAAACTCACATAGATCCTAACCAACATTATTTTGTAGTACCATGGGATTACAATACAAGGATATGGTGCGAATGCTATGGAAGATATGGACATATAAGTGCCAACTGCTTTATAAGGTTTGGAATGAACAACCGAAGATCATGGAGAAATCCTGGTATGGCATGTTTTCATTGTCACAAAGTTGGACACTTGGCTAGAGATTGTAGAGATCAACCTAGAGGAGACACTGAGGGAATAAAAGGCAAATTACAAATGATTTGGAAAAAAAAGGAAATTGTGTCAAATGAAGAAAGCACCTTATCTACTAAGTTAGGTGCACCTATTCCAAATTAATCAGTTAAGGTATGAAGGGACTGCATTCTCTCAAAGGTTAAATCTTAACAGTTCCTATGTTATCATTTACTTAATTCAAAATCTGCATAACTAAAGATGCATTAGGAAATTTGAAAATTTTTATCAAGTCTTTTGGAAGCCTGTCTAGTCGGTAAATTAAGGAAGCCTGGCTACTCGGTAAAAGCATAAAAAGGAAGTGGTACCGAGTGCATTTAATGTTTTCTAACCTAATTGTACGAAGCCCGATAAGGTATATTGTGTACTTAAAGCTTTTGCACGGTCATTTTACACTTACCAAGTTTTCAAGAAAGCAGAGAAAAGCGATTCAAAGGTGATCAAACCTCCTCTGAAGCAAAATTCAAGGTATTTACATCAATCACAACGCATTGTCAAGCTAGTTTACCAATCATATCAGTTGTGTATATCTATTTTATATTTGTTAAGTGGAAAGCGTCTGCCATTTAAAAGTCTTCAAACCCTAATAATCTTTTGTTAGTATTTATCTGAAATCTGCAATGGCACCTAAGATCCAGAAGCCTATTCTTGTTGAGAACATTGAAAAGCCCTCACTGAAATACTCTCTAACTCCCAAAGTAGCATCTAAACCAGATGATAAAACTGCATTTTCACTCATTTCGAATAGGGTTTTACTAGTAGAGGATGTCAGATTCTTCACTAATTATCATGTTGAGATCAAGGACACATATGATGAATTGTGTACCGATGGGAAATTGGATAGCAAGTATGAACACATTAAAATCAAGGGATTGACCAAAGCCCTAACCTATCCCCATGTCTTCAAACCCCAATGGGTCAAGTTTGTTATGAGCAGAGTTCATGATGATTTCATGTGGTTAGAGGAGCAACCATTCAAAATCACCAAAGAAATTATTCACTTAATCATCGGTTACCCTATTTTTGATCATGCCTGAGCTCAGAAAATGATATCACAAAAGGAATTGATCACTTTAACCAGAGTTTAATTTGATTGCAGAGGACTAAAATTGAACAATGTGACTGATGCAGAGCTAAAGTTTGCCATTAGAGTAATAGGTTATTGTTTCTTTCAATCGGCAAGGGAAAATAGTGTACCCTATGCAGCAGTCGATTTAGCATATAAAATTGTGAAGAAAGGAATGGAAATTGATCTATGCGAAGTATTGTTGAAAAACCCATTTGAAAATCTAAACACCATAAGGAAGCCAAATAAGAACAACTTGACAAACACACTGAAGTTTGGACCACTTTTGGTATGCATGTTTTTCTATTTTGAGAAATTCTTTCCATCAGTCGGTAATATAGTTTGGGAGCTACATCGACCAATCACCCATCAAATCAATGACTTCATCAAAAAGATAGGTGATAACTTTAATGAAATTATGGATGATTATTTTAGCAAGCTTCAAGAAAGGATGCATAATAGGTATAGGTTTCCACCCAAGTTAGTGGAGAAATACAAGGATGATATATGCTTTGAAGTAGACACCGACTACTGCTATGTCAATGCTGTAGAATCGAGAACTTAATCTTTGCCACCTATGGGTTATGAGATTGATTTTGACATCACACAACAACAGATAGATGCCTTTCTTACATTACCTAGGCATGCTACCAAGCTAAGATACGGTACATATGAAGAAGTTAAAGAGAAAGTTAAGATGAGTATTGTAGTACCCAAGGCTACAAGGAAAGCAACAAAAATGATCAAGGCATTAACGGAGAAATTTGGAGAAGGTTCTTCCTCCATACCTATCAAGGGCACTATAGCCATCATCGAGGAGGAATCTGAAGCCCAAGAGACACTATTACATTGAGCACTGAGTTGCCTAAAGGGAAAGTTCTGAAAAGGAAGAAAGAGGATACATCAAAGGTATCACCGACTCATTCAGTAAAGCGCCCAAGCACAAGATCATGTGTAGCGTCAATGAGTAAGAAACCAAAGAATGTTGCCGCACCAAAGGTAACAAAAACTTATAAGAAATCTACTCAGAGACTCATTTTGACTAAAGAGTCTAGTGACACTGAATCTGCAGACAAAAGTAAATTTCAGATTGTCAAGAGTAAAAAGGAAGATGTACATAGTGTTGATAATTTTTGTGCAAATCTAAAACAATATGGTGGATTTGGATCATTTAGATATGTTAAGTATGAATCTAGAAATGATGATGAAGAGAGACAAATAGAAGAAGCTGTCATCTACACACTTCTGAAATTTTGATTGGTCCCATTGGAAGTATCTAATTCTCTTCCAAAAGAGTTGTATTTGCATATTGATAACAGCTGGAAGTATGCTATGGACTTATAGAAATAGGTAAGAGAAAGAATTCTGATACATCTCTTCTTAGACATGTTAGTAGATGAGATCAATGAACATTTGAAAAACTACCACACAAACTTCCTAGTCAAGCAAAGAGCCTTGAAATTGATGAATGGCCTTTATTTGGATGTAGAGAATGAGATCAAAGAAAAGTGGCAGGAAATATTTCGAATCATGAATGCTGGTGAGCAAGTTGAAGTTGAAATAGTTGATGTCATTGAGCAAGATCCTGATATCACCGAGCAAGACCCTACTGACACTGTACAAATTGATGAGGATATCATGAACACCAAGGCACAAGAACAAGAAATGATAGAAGGGAATGCATATGCCAAACTGGTATCCAATGAGTCAATTTTGGAACAAGTTCAGCCCTATCCTCCGATCACTCAGCCTGTTTCAACTGAGGCCCCTCAGGATACTGAACAAGGAACAGAGGGTCACAAGTCTACAGAAGGAGAAGCTACTTCTCAGGCCACCAGGGAACAGACTTCTCTAGCTCCTTCTAGCACTGAAAATGTTACAACTGAGACCCCGAGCAAGGATTCACCGAAGGCTACATCAGAGGTTCAAGAAATTGACAAAAGTGTTGCCTCTACCGAGCAACCTACTGAGAGTCAACAACCCTCCCAAGCCATTGTATTAGTTCAACCAGTGAAAACTAAAGAAAAGAAAATGAAAAAGCATAGTTTCAAATTAGATTTTTCAAAACCAATAGTGTTGCCAAATATAGACATATCCAAATTAAAAGGGCAAGCACTCATTGAATTCGGTGAACTATGCAAAGCCAAAGTAGAACAAGAAAAACAAATGGCTATTCAAAAGAAAAACAAAGTATTTCAAAAGGTGAAAGAACTATTAACAGATATGCTACCTGAAGCTACAATGTCAAAAGATGCAACCATCCATATTCAAATGGACGAACTCCTCAATTAGATCGAGACATCTAGAGTAGACACATTTGAATATTTGAGCAAGTTAAAGGACAAAGAGCTCACTGCTAAAATGATTGAAGAGGTACAGAAAGCCATTGCTATTGGCAAAGTAAAACTTGTCAAATTTATTACTGAGTTGTCCCCTCAACTCAAGCACATTCTTTATTTATTTTAGAAACTCTCTACATTCTCTTTACTCATTAAAGATATCAAAAATAAAACATAAGTGATTGAGAAAGAGATCACCAATCTCTCAAATAAGTTGATCACTGAGTCAAATTCTATTCAACATTTCTATACAAAGTTACAAAAGCTCATGGCTCAACAATTGGAACTTAGGAATGAAGAGCACCAATTCAGGATGGACATTATGACTCTTCAAACCTTATTCATTCCACACTTGTCCTCTCTCCAAGAGTAGATCAACAAGGCTACCTCCTTATCCACTCATCCAAAGGGAAGCACCTTAGATGGACTAATTTCACTGTTAGCTAACATTACAACTCAGAATTCACTCATGGATAGTGTCAAGGATGCCCTCTCTACCGCTTTTATTGATGCAAGGACAAAGTACAAATCCATTTTTGACTAGTTACCTCCACCGAATGGTAACTAAATTTTGATGTTTGTCAAAAAGGGGGAGTGTAGTATATTGGGGGAGTATACCAAACAAAACAAAGTATCCAAATGCACAGTCAATTTTCACAGGGGGAGCAGTGAACCGAGCAGTGAACCAAATAGTGACAACTGAGCAGTTAATACAAAATATTGATCACAACGAATGTATAATCGGAGTTTTGTATAATATATTGATAAGGGGAGTATATCTGAATATACTATTTTATTGACAAATGTATATACTGTCTAATTAGTCAAATTTTGTAAGTGTATAGATTTTTGAGTTATAACTTTGAAAGAAGTTTTGTCAAAAATCTCAACTAATGTCAAAAGGGGAGATTGTTACTACTTACTAAGTTGCCATTATTTTTATGTCCAAAGTCATTCTATATACTCTAGTCGGTTACTACTACTGAAATATTCAATCGGTAAGCACAGAGTAGTCGGTTATAGAAGAAAGTAGTCACAGAGCCTAGTATACACCGAGCTATCTACCGAGTATCACTAATGTGTCTATTGAGCAGCAAAAATGATATATCGAGTTAACACACACCGAGTGAAACATGTTACCAAATTCATTGAACCTAGACACACATGGGAAATGTGTTACAAGATCAAGGAACAAAGAACCATTATCACATTGGAAATTGCACTTAAAGATTTTGTATGATCTTGAGGTCATCTATCCAATGAAATATTTTGTATGGTTATTCATTCGATAAATCATGTTTGTAAGATCGAACCAATGAACAGATCACCGACATAAGAGATCTATTTATACAACATGAATTGGGATCAGATATAGGGATATATGAAGCAAGACATGTGTAATAGATAAGGAAGCACTGAGTATTGCGATTGTTAGAGACACATAGGTCATCAAGAAGGATTTCAGAGAACAGTCAAGGAACAGAGTAAACAGAAGGGTTTACCGAGTTAATCTATGGATTACCGAGGTATTCTATAAGCAGGGTAATCTCATTTTGAGCACATAGAATCTGCTATAACATTTCACATGTAAAGTTGCATATATTTGTAAAGATTTTATTGTAATATTTTGAGTTGTAAGAGAAACCTTTAATATGGTAAAAGACTCTAACAAAGTCTATAAATTGTAAAGCCTTTAACTAGGTGCAACATTTAGAATAAGTGTTGTAAAATCTTTTAGCAAGGTAGATCTAACAATCTTGATACTCCTAACAGGGTAAGCTATTAGAAATAGCTGAACATGTAGCTCTAACTGAGCATCCTTTATTATTGCAGTAGTGAAGTTGTGGGTGCCATCCCCACTGTAGTTTTTCTCTCTAACCAAGAGTTTTTGCGTAACCAAAATATATGTGTTATGGAGTGAATCATGTATGATTGTTATTTATTTGTTTTAGGTTTATGTTATGTTACAACAGTTTTTGGTTTATGCATAACAATAAAGTTATTGTTGAAGAAAGGATTTGAAGTACTGATTCACCCCTCCCCTCTCAGTACATTAGCTTTCCATATTGGGCCTAACACATGTTTCACCGGTTGTTACTTCTTCAGATACAGATAGTGGGAAAGTAACAGAGTTCAAAAGAGTTGAAAGGAGGAAGAGAAAACCCTCACTAGTACCCTCTCCTTCTCCCAAATAGACTAGAACTTTGAGGAAGAAGCAATAGGTAGTTAGGGAATCTAAAAGGAAGCTTACACCAAAGAAGAAATAGACTAAGACATCAGATACCCTGACATCGGAGGAACTGGTAAATGAGATAGCACAGGATGGAAATATTTGCAATGTAAATAAATACTATCATTTTGACAAAGATTCAGACAAGGAAACAATAGAGGCCAGTATAATTTTGCATTTAGATATGTATAAGAAGTTTTTGATTGAAGTTATAGAGGATATACCGAATGATTTATATTTAAGGTTAGAAGCTAAAATAATGTTAGTGATGGAACTAGATAAAAAGATAAAAGTTGAAGGATTATTGGTAGTGCACCCTGTAAACTCTAGAGAGGAAATTGATGAACTAATTGCTGAGGCAAACCGGTCAGTTTTTGTTAGTGGACACTGACAAGTTAGCCTAATGGCTGGTAGAGTGAAGGAGATTGCTGATGAGACTGCAGGCAAATGGGATATCTTTTTTGTTGAAAAGGAAAAGAAAGAGGAAAAGGAAAGACAGAAAATAGATAAATCTTTTGCTAAGGTGTACCAAAAGGACAAAGGGAAAAGAAAGATTGGTGGTCTAATTGCTATAAAGGTAATAGATAACATCCCTCCACCAGCTCAGGACACCCCTCCATTAACTTCAGCATCACTAGTACATATAGAAAATCAACCGGATAAGGCAATTGATGAAGTAACTCATGATGATACCAACTCGGAGTCTGAAATACTTTTCACCATGAATGTGGATACACAGGATATAAACATTGTTGTGGATAAAGAAACTATAGAGGTTAAGGCAGATGATGTTAAGGATAGTAATATCTCTGAGATACCGGAACACACTATTGACTCTTAGAAGACGAAGATACCAACACAAGCTGAGCAACCGGAGACTGAGAAACCAACAGAGGATAAGGTAACTAACCTAGAGCAACCGAAATTAGAGAAACCAATAGTTGAAGAGGTACTTGTACATACTAAGAAACCATCAAAAGAAGAGGTACAAACACAGATAGAGAAACTAGAAGAAAATGTATGCAAAGAGAAAGCAACTAATGGAAATAAGGAGGAAATAGTGAAGGTAATTGGGTAAGTTGAGAGGAAATCCATAGCAGAACCAAGCACATCAACATGTGAATTTAGACCTACTAACATAACAGATGTTCTATTGGATTCTATCAAGAGGATAATAGATTGAAATGCCTTAGCATTTAAGGCAATTGATAACACATTACCTATCTTGTAGATGATTGCACCTACCTAGAAGATAGATCACATTAATGATTCTTTAGGTAAATTGCACACATTGTCCAAATTCATTGCTAAAAATATCATAACTATAGATAAGGTGAATGAGGATACTATAAAGGAAAGAGTAGACAAAGAGAAAGGAGAATTCTTTGAGAAAACCATCAAAAACTATAATGAGCATATGGATTCATTATTATCGGTACTCAAATCAACAATTTTGGAGTATAAGGAGTTGTATAGAGAAGTATGTAAACCTCATTATTTGAAAGAGGACATTGATGAGGAGATGAAAAAGACACAAAAAGAGATTGATGACATTGCGGATAATATGATAGGTTCCTTGGGACTTATCTCCATTTTTTAGTAGGAAATGACAGTTTTTGAGAAGTTAGATAAACTTGAGAAAGAGAAAGAAAGGATAAGGTTAAAAGCCCGAGAATTCAAAAATGAACTTGGTCCAAGATTAGACAGTCTTATTACTCAGTGGGTTGAGCTATCTAAGGCAACAGTTCAAGGAGAATAGTCATCGGAGCAACAAATGCACTATTTAACTAGTATGATCCAGCAGACCGAGACCATTCTCTCCGACAACAACAAATTCATTTAGAGCCTAAATCTAATTTTGGTAGACATTTTTCAAATTGTAACCAACTGGTTACAGGTGATGAGGTAGCATTTTTTTTGTATTCTTTGATTCTTTTTGACATCCTTTGTCATTGATGTCAAAGGGGGAGTAGTATGGAGAAAAATAAGGAGTAGTATGGAGAAAATAAATGCATAGAGGAGATCACTTGCTTAGGGGGAGCACACTTCTTTTTTTGATTTTTCTCAATAGTGTTGCCATCAATGCCAAAGGGGGAGATTGTTGGCATTCTACACTCTAATGAGAATAGTTGATGTTGTCATTAATGGCAACCAACTGGAAACCAACCGGCAATAGGTTTCTACACATGCATCAACATCATAGACATCATACATCGGCAGACACTTTCATCGCCATCCAGATTACCCCGGAAATGAAGTATACCGATACTCAGGCCGACATGGGATAAAGTTTTGCTTGTAAGAATTGTATTGTAAATATAATTAATTATTTGTAAGCCAACTTGGTATATTGTAAAGACTCATATATTTATGAGATATCATAGGTCATTTTATATAATGGTTGAATGTAATGGATAAGTGATTATTAGTGATATATGTAATGACAACGAAAGATTTTGGTTAAGGTATCTAATTGAGCTTAAACTAGTACTAAACCAAGCATGAGAGATGCTATTTTGAGCAGTACATTGTATTGGATTTAATTATCCATTTTGTAGTCAGTGAGACTCTTTTGAGCAGTGGGCTCTAGGCAGTTGGCCTTCCTGCATGTCCAGGCCCCTATTGTAAGTAGTATTTATTCATATTGGCCAGTGAGTAAATATTGTGGGTCACAAATCCCACTGAGGTTTTTCCCACACCGGGTTTCCTCATTAAAATATCTTGTGTTATGGTGTGCATTTATGATGTCTCTATTATTTCTCTTTACTGCATTATTTCTTGTTTATCGATACATTGATTTGGGTTAAAAAATTATAAATAAGTTCAATTATTCAGTTAACTAGTTAGACACTAATTCACCCCCCTATCAGTGTCTTCGGGACTGTCATTGAATATAACAACACTCACAATAGGCATAACAAGGTGTACCCATGAATTAGGAAAAGAACACAGTAGTAGCATGCAACAATCCTTCTCCTTGATCTTATCATCAATAAAACCCAGTTGAACAACAATCATGTTGGATGCATTAGGATGATCAATAACAAATCCCCCATCTTTCATCTTTATAGAATACATCTTCCTTCTCAAGAAAAGATTGTTTAATAGGGATTTAGCTTGATAAAAATCTCCAAGCTTCTTCCAAAGATCTTAATGCAGTCTTCTCCTTAGAAACATTTAATAGAATAGAGTCTTCTTAAAAAAGCCTTATGAGGCCCTTATCTTTTTGATCCATCATATCCCAAAAAACTTTTGTTATAGTTTAAGATTTTGTTCTAAATATTGTATCCCACAAATCTCAATCTATCAACATATCCTCCATGTTTAAATTTCATTGTTCAAAGTCACCACCATTAAAATTCTCCACTTTAACTTTTGTGGATGTGTTTTCCATTTTCTTCCTACAACAAGTTTTTGAAAATACTCTACAAAAAATTCAACTCAAGTTGAGATTAGTATAAAAACCCACTAACCAACAACTAACTGAAAGGAAGCTAAGGTGCAGAAATAATTCCTAAAACTAATCTAGTAGGTGAGGTAATGCAAATTTTCTTAAAAATCGTAAACTATTACAAAATAAGAAACACATATATAAGGAGATATAAAATATGCAAATACATAAACACAATAAGGAGAAGATATATCATTGGGAAAACCCCTTCAAGAGAAAAACCACACTCCAAAAAGAATATTACTTCATATTACTGAAACAATAGTTATAATACAATAGCAATACACTGCTTCTTCAACAAGAGTCTTCAACAAACAATCCAACAATACTCAACCAATTTTGACAACATAACACTTCACTTGCAAAACATGCCATTACTAATACTATCAAAGGCTACCTTATATAAAGAAATAAAACAAAGATGGAAGCGTGATGGTGAAAATTAGGGTTTCACCATAAAATGTAATAAAACCACCATTTTTTCTTAATTTACCATTACATTGGAGAAAGATAGGAATTTTATAGATCCGACCTTGAGTGATCAAGATTCTAATCAAATTCCATGTAGTGTCCTTTGATTTGTCTTTCTTCTCATGCATCGATAGACCATATTGCTATAGCTTAGACTACTTTGAGATGTTTTTAGTGAATGTTTATGGATTTTACTTATGATTTGGATGCTTTATTATGGATTTTGGACATATTATAGTACATTTAATACTATTATTTCATGTGGATGATGATATTATGGATTGTTATATGGGTTATTATGATGATAGGTTCTCATTTGATGACTTATATGTATCTCTTTCTATATGTGTTTTTTATACTCTCTTACAATGATTTGAGGATATTATATGATGTGCTAACCCTAATTCATGATGTGAGATTTGCTATGATACAACTTGATTGTTTGCGAGTGTCTTCTACTATCTTCGTGATAGGGAAAATACCACATCACTCATTGGGAGTGGGATGTGCCATTGCATTTCTCTATCACTTGCCTGTATTACATATTGTATATGCTATATCGTGGCTTTGTGGATGCAGGATTCCCAAGTACCAAACATAAACTCCACTTGACTTCACAGGTCCAAGCGTGTCTTATCCCAATGGCAAGTTGATCAAAGATGACATAAAATCCTATTCTACACTCTAGGTTTAATATTGATTACCCTTGTCAGTCTTGTGTGAGTTGTAGTTCAGTGTTGAGTGATCTCTTGAGTTGTCTCTTGTTGGTATGCTTGAAGCATTGTATGCATTGATTGGTTTAATTATTAATTTATTAAGTAATTTAAATAGTTTAATAATGCTTAAATTAAATTAATAGATTTATATAGTTTATAATAATAAACTAAATAAATATAGTTGGCAATAATAAAATAAATAAATATTTGCCAAATAATTTTATAATCATTGGATGTTTATTATTTATTATTTGTGGGCTTTTGGAATTACTATTGATATTATTATTATTATTATTATTATTTTGTAATAAATAAGGTTTTGATATTTAATTAATTAAATAGCCTTTGATTATATTCTATTTTGGCTTTAAGTTATTTATAGCCCTTGGTTTATTATTTTGTCTATTATTTTTATTGGGCCTTATAGCTAATTGTGCCCACATGAGTACTATTATATTAATTAATTTATTATTTACCTCCTGGGTTGTTTATATATTATTTTATCTACCCTTGCGTGTGATTGATCGAATTATTGGGTAAGTAAATTAACTATTATTTTATTTATATTTACCTTGGAGTTTGATATGGGCTGGTAAGGAATATTATTTTGTCTATTTTTTTTATTGGCCGACATATTCTATGGTTTTGGCTTGATTTTCTATTTAATTGCTTTCCTATGATTTCATGGGGTTTGGCTCCATAAGTATTATCTACAATTTTGGATTTGGATTTCTTGGAGGGGTTTGGATTGTAGCTTGTTGGATTGTCTTCAACAAATTCATCCTTTCATTTTCAGCTTTCACCAGGTCAGAGGATTTCTTATCTTTGCATATTCAATTTTGAAAAGATTGTTTGCATTGTGCTTCCTCGAGAGTTTTGAGAAATTATTTTATTATATATAGTTTGTGTAGTTGCATAATTGATTTATAAAATTATTACATAGTTGAACTATAGTTTGAGGGGAAAAATAAATTGTTTGCGATTATTTTCTTTGTCCTAATCAGCTAGCTATGTTTTCTATGATCCGGGTTTCCCTAATTTCCCATGTGTTTATTTTGTATGGGAGTGGAGGATTTGGTGTTGTATGAATTTTTTTCCTCACTGAGATTTGAGAGGTTTGTGCCTTGTATAGTTGTCTAGGAATTTTCTTGTTGAGTGTTGCCGAGAGTATTCCTTAGGAGCTTATTCTTGTATACTCTTTCTTTTGAGCTTTAAAACCTTATCATTCAACTTAGTTCTATATCTGCGTTCCTTGTCCTATAGTTTTCGAAGCCTTAAGTTGATTCTAAGATTTTATTTTATCTCCATAAGTTTATTATTTTCATTTGTGTATTTGAGTATTTGTGCTAAAACAACATAAGCAGTAACCCACTAATCATTTGTGCTATCCTATTTTGCATATGCATTGTTCTACCTGTTAAAAGAGATATCTTAATCACCAAAAGTGGCGTTTCAGTTTGAGTGTGCTAATTTGCATCACAAAAGTGATATCTTGTTGATTGTATGCACTGTTTCGTATGCCATAAGCACTGCATAATTGTGTAAAAGCACTAAACTGTAGGGTGAAAGTGTTGATCTACCATTTTTTCTATGTTTGAGTCTTTTTCTAGACTTTTCTAAGTTCAGTTTGGGTTATCCGACTATCATCTATTTTCAGGGGTCTTTCCAAAGGCTATGTTGTGTTTTCTAATACTTTGGATGTCCTAAGTAAGATTTGATGCATTATTTGATCACTTGTATTGTTGCAAGATGAGTGATGCCTTGCTATGGATTATTTCTCTATGATGTTGTGTGGTCTATGCTACCTATGTGGTATATGATATTGTTTCTTGTGTATTTATGATGTTATATCTTGATTAGATGGATTTTGGTTGTTAGCTTTCTTGTTTGAGTAGGGGGAGTGGGCTTCCATTAGTTTGCCAAGGGCATGAGGAATAAACTGCTAGGATTCTTGATTAAGAGAGCTGGGGTCTAGACTATTTGGATAGCTCATTGGAGGTTTTGATAAGTGATAACATAATAATTAATACTACGTGGGTTGGGTAAAGTAACTCATCTAAGGAAGATAATAAATGTGTTGTGTGGTGCCTATTTCATGGATCGAGTACCAAAGTGAGGTAGAAGATCTGGTAACCGAGTAAACTGAACTCCCTTGTTTTCCTCAAAGGTTGAGATGGTTCCACATGTGTATCCTATGTGGTAGCATGTGATGACACTCTTTCCCTACATGTTGATCCTAGTTCATTATGCCTTATTTATGAGTCACCTCTGGAGGTTTCTTGGTTGCTTGGTATGTTTCCCTTGGTTGTGTTAGAGTTGATTCCTCTTTTCTAGATAGGTTTCAGCTTAGATCTAGAGTGTGTGTGGGATCTTGTGTCATCTCATAGCATGGGGGGTGGTTCCTTTGATTCCACATGGTTGGGTGGTTGGTGCATTTCTTCCATTGGGATGCTCTTTAGTGAATGCTTTTGTTGGATGCTTGCATGGATGTCAATCTGTTATCTCTTCAGCTCGTGGATGGATATTTATAACAGCTTATTGACCATGATTCATTAGACATGTAGATGTAATTATATTTTAAAGCTATGCTCATTGCTGTAAAAGACATTGTACTCATGTATCTAGTAGATGTATTAGGGAAAAATATGTATCATGTGTATCTTAGGAATGATTCATTAATTGGAATTATTGACCTTGGAATATGAATGTGTTCTTGGTATTTAGATGATGTGCTTAGTTCATAATGCTATGGTTAATAATGTGGTAGTTGGTATTGAAATGGTTATTTGATGATTAAGGAAATGATTGGTTGGGTTTAGGAACATTTAGTATTGGTGCTTTAAAAATAACTTAATGGGATGGTTAGAGTATTCATAAATGGTTGTAATTATTCTATGTTAAAGTGATGGATCATATGTGATTTCATGTAGAGTTAGATGTATAGCATGTTTAGGTTGCACTTGGTTAATAAAAAATTATATTATATCATGTTAGGAAATAATTCTATTGGTTAGGATTTGTTAACTGTTTAGCTTAAGTAGCGGCGTTGAGATACCCTAGGGAAGGTAGATGTTATAATGTATTTTATTTCTGCTTGTGTATCATGATTGGTGTATTATACCTATGATGAGTAATTGTATGTTGAGTTAGTGAATGTTGAATGCATATGAGTAGTTGAATATATATGCTGCATTAGATTATGTGATGTTTAGATGTTTTTGAAAAAAATTATCTCTATTTTGCATGTTAGTTAGTGTATTTCTCTAGGGTATTTTGGCGAGCATTTCATTCCTAAATGGGGCTCTTTTTTCCTTTAAATTGAATTGAATTTGAATTATTTAATGACTAGGGAAAAATGGTGACTTTTTGAAGTAATTTGATAGAAAAAGTAAGCTATAGTCGTTGTATGTAGCCATAAAATTGGATCTAAGCAGAAGAAAATGGTTTGGATCTATTCCCAAAAGTTTGGCCTGATTTGTTGGGACCGTGGTGGTGGTCACTTTGGTCCTCCAAATTTCTCAGTTTTAAAAGATGAACCTGTCAGTCTCTATGAATCCTATCAATCCTCCAAAATGTAGCTCTTTAGCCATTCTTACACACAGTAAAAAAGGGAAAATTGTTGGAAATATGGGTTTGCCTTAGGCCAAACCCTGGTTTTAGAATTAACCATGAAATTGAATTGAGAATGTAAATAAAGTGCTATAGTAAAATACTTTCCTTTTGAGGGAAAGGATGAAAATGAATGAAAACCTAATGATATAACTTTAATGAAGTTTTGTTTGTCTCCACAAGGAATTAAGGTTTCATGTAGTTAGTCTTCATAAAACATAGAACATGAATGCCATCTCCAATGCTTGAATCTTGACTTCACTTCTGCTCTATTGCTTACTAAAAGACTGATTGCATGCTCAATTGAATTTGCTAGAGTGTAATTGAGATCTTGAATTTTCCAGATTAGCAATGTTAGCTTTGAAATGAGAGGAGTAGACCTCCTTTTATACTTGTTGGTAAAAAAAAAAATTGAATTTCTGATATAGGCTAACATGGGATCTAGGTCCCCACCCAAATTAGGTGACCATTATGAGGCCCCAAGATGGGCCCTTTTTTGGGAGGACCATGGCGCTAGGTGCCACGACCTCCTAGAAATTAGGGCTCCAAGATCAAGGGGAGTTAGAAAAAGATGATGAAAATTCATGTTTGATACTTTGTGTGAGCAGAATCCATGCTTCAGTATGGCCTTAGAGGATGAATGCAAAAGTGAGGGTTAAGTGAGGACAAAATTATAGGTGAGTACAATTGAGAATGCTACATTTAGCCCCCACTTTAGTGGGAGTATGAGACTAAGCATACTCAAAGTAAAGTAAAAAGGTATACATTGAAAACTTTCATGAAGACATCAAAGAGACAAGACACACTAAGCCCCAAAGGACTTTAGGATCATACTACTTAAATATCAAGATAAAAGGGACATTATAAGAAAGAGGAAAGAGAGAGAGAGAGAATCATGATTGCTAGCCTAGTAAGGTATGCTTACTATGAGTCATGAAAAAGAAAAAAAACAAATTACAAAGAAAAAAGAACAATTTTCAAAGTAAATTGAGTATCAAAGCATGTTATTGTTAGAATCTCAGATACCAATAATGAACTAGAGGAAAACTAAGAGTGGGAGGGGGGGGGGGGATCAGTTTTCCACAAATTAAATAATTAATGAAAATTATAAACCGTTTATTGGAGTATAGTATAAACAACACAGTGAAAGATAAAGCATGAAAGCACAAATCACACAACACCAATATTTTTGACGTGGAAAACCCAGTAAAGGGAAAAACCATGATGGGAAACCCTACCCACTACCAAATAATACTTCTATAGAAATATGTGAAATAATTACAATGGGGATTGAACTTGCAATTAGGCCAACCACCTAGAGCTCACTGCTCATCACAAAAGGAAGTCTCACTGACTTACATAAACATGAAACTACAATCTAGAGAAAATGAACTATGAAAATAGCATCTCCTAATGTTTGATACAGTGCCGGTTAAGCACAAATATCTACCATGCAACTCTAAATCCTTCACAACCCTTCACCAAATGATATATCTTTTTTTGACACAATTACCTCTCTTTGATATGCAAACATAACCATACCATACCATACCCAAATTACATGAATAAGTCACCTATAAATACAGATCATCAACCTTGATAACAAGGTCTGCTAAACCCTAAACCCATAAACCATAATTACAAAAATTTCATCACATGATACCACTAGACCAATATTATGATTTACATTATATAGCGTGGACCTAATTCAATTTCCCAAACAATTATATCCACCAAAAATTCTACTAAGACCAATATCAACACATTTCACCAGCCTATAGAAACCCTCATTGTATTAACACAAAATAACCAATCGGGTCCAAACAGGATCACCAAATCATCATGCCAACCAATGTGAAGCCACCAAACAATTAGGACATGATAAAGAACACCTTCAACATGTTAGGAACCATTTTACTAAGCCAGACCAAAATCACGTAACCATTTTATTAAATATCACCAACCGATACCAAGAATATCAACTGGTAATCCAAAACATCAACGATAGCTTCCAAAGCACCAAATCATGAACCAACTGAATGTGACAAGAATATAACCATCTTGAATAACCATCCAAAACCAAAACCCATGATTTGATCATGTCAAATCAAAAAATAGGCCAAAACCAAGTCCAACCGGAACAAGAACCAATTGAGATAGGTCCAACTGAGATAATAGCAATCAAATGGGAAAGAACTATTGGAATTGTGTTGCCAATGATGTCAACCAGTGTAAGATGGTTACCAGTATAAGAGATACATGTGTAACACTATCTTTGGTACATACCAGATATAATGTTGTTGATATCACCTTGTGTTGTAGGTCATTGATAAGGGAGAGAATGTTATTCGGTACAATGACCATTGGAGTCACCGGTACACAAGTTAGTGTTTGACTTGTGTGGATGAAATGGATAGGTTACAGGTATAGTCTATCACTGGTAAGGAAAGGGTTTCAACTAGTAAGAGTTGTGTTGATAGTGAGTAGTTGCCAACCATTAAGCATATGACTAGTGTACAAGAAGGATGAGAAAGATGTTGGTGGTTGATTGTGATGAAGAAGCAAAATGTTACCTAAATCACATCAACACAGGAGGAGAAGGATGTACAGGTCATCGATATATTGTGTGGATGCAAAAAAATAGGACTCCCACCGGATAGAGATGCAGTCACTAGTTGAAGAGAAGACTGACAGTGAGTGTGCCCCACAT
Source organism: Cryptomeria japonica (assembly GCF_030272615.1). Classification (NCBI taxonomy): domain Eukaryota; kingdom Viridiplantae; phylum Streptophyta; class Pinopsida; order Cupressales; family Cupressaceae; genus Cryptomeria; species Cryptomeria japonica. The sequence continues at coordinate 193,934,324 of NC_081405.1, read as the reverse complement.
TGGATCACATGTGCCCATTTGAAGATATGCTGGATAAATAGGGAAGCCACATGAGTGCATTTCAAGATGTAGATGACAAGGATCCACTATCATTGGTAAGTGGAGCTTATCTACCATTATGCATAGTGTGCATTATAGTTATGTGAGATAAGGAAGAAGAGGTAAAGGCAGGTGTTTGAAGGATCGCACCGGATCTACCAGTGAATTACAAATATGCCTCAAGTGCATGAAATCAAGGATAGACACTAGATCTACAAAGAAGGCATGATGAGTTACCAGGAAAGATGAAGAGTGATGGGTTTGTCACTTTGACAAACTAGTTGAGATGTTGTCTGGTCTGATGATGAAGAAGGCAAGGGTGACCAACTGCAGATAGAGAGTGCAACCATCATGCAAATGCCTCAGATGAAAATAGTTGAAGGTTAATGACATGGTATCATCAAGAGGTTTACCAGTAAGTATGTCCACCTTTAATATGGACAAGGTGTAGAGGAAGAAGACTTCCATCTAATGAGGATGTGCATAAGGAAGGTTAGCAAGATTGCTGACTAGTTGAGTGTTCCATCGAAAGAGATGCAAAGTACAAGGTTGATGACAAACCAGTTAAGGGTTTAACCAACAGGGTTAGTAAGCCGGTAGATGAACCCAATAATAGAGTTTGCCAGTGATCCCATCCATACTGACATAGATGACCTAGCAGAGGTGGATGAAGACATAGGGGCCATGTGGAGGTGAAGTGGCATGCATGCATAGGGTAGCATGTTGAGTCGATGAAGTGTCAAGTGGCAAGGTAGCTGGTGACAGGTCAACATTTATGTTGACTACGTGATTCATGGGATACACATCATAGGTTTGTGGCTTGAGGTCAAATGGACATCAAGGATCCAACATAGATTGTTTGAGAAAATTAAGGTAGGTGAAGGGAACCACGAAGCCATTCTTGGTGATCGACCAAGAAATCAGTTGACAGGTTAAATGTAGACTGTTAAATGAGGAAGGCGTGTTTTGTAAGGAATGAGAATGACAAGATTGATGGATGAGTTATAGTTCATTAATCTAGGTGATCAGATCTTATGAGATCTGATTGGATTTTGTTTTCCTCGAGGTCAATGAGGAAACCCTAATCGCTTGAAATTTGAATTATATTTTGGCGGGAAAACTAGTTTATAAATATGCAAGCCAAAATGAATGAAGGTAGCTGCTAGATGAGAGAGTATTTCTACTAAAGAAGTGAAATCAGTCAAGTTCTCATCAAGAAGAAGAATAAGAGACTAAGTGTGAGGAAGAACAAGGTTGAAGTGTTCAACCGATATCAGTGAAGCTACTAGTAGTCAACCATTGAGTCTAATAGAGGAGTGTATCGATAAAAGTCAAACTGACAGAGAAAAAGTGTAGAAGACTATAGAGAAGGTAGGCATAGAGTCGACAGAGTGTTGTATCGGTGGAAAGAAGTGGTGTAGAAGAGAGAAGAGAGAACTAGTAAAGTGCAGAATCGATAGAGAGAAGAATAGACAAAGAAGTAGAAGAGTCTAAATTGGCAAGAGTGCAATAGAGAGTAAGGTTGCAATAGTGTGAGGGTTAGCAGAGAACCGATAGTGAACTGGATAGAAGATCCAGTAGAGAGATTCGCAGAAGTGTTATAAAATCCATTTGTAACAAGGCTATTAACTTGTAAATGATTATGTTTATTGAAGACCACTAAGTTGGAGCTCGGTGCATGGGTTGTAACTCCTTGGGTTGGTGCCCTAAATCAGGGATTGGTGCTTCTTGGGTTGGTTCCCTTGTTGGCTTCATGATGATTGTCATGAATGACTTCATATCTTGTCATTGATGGAACATGTACGCACACACATATATTCACATTGTCTACTGGTATTACTTCTAAAGATTACTTGTATTGCAACTGGTATTAGAAGTTTAGTTTATGATGGTGTCAAATCGGTACATGTAAACAACCGGTATTCATTGATTGTGTGATGATTTATCACTGGTTGTGATGAGTTATCCTAACCAACAAATTTTGGTGGTAATTTGTGATGAGTTATATTTGATTTTCTAGATACACTGCACCTAGTAAATTGTGATATGATTTCTAAGGCCGACATGAAATCTAAATGTCTATATAATGACATTATGATGAACTATTTTGGAGATATGATATGAGATGATTTGATATGAAGATAGAAGTGTTAGAGAATTGCAGAGTATGTTGGTTATGTAGTTTTGAGTGCATAGAAGAGGATCTATTCAATAAAGTTGTGCTACTTCTAGATCACACCACGTCTTGTTTTCTAATCACTCAGTCAAATCCCCTAACCAGGTAATCTCTAACAAGCTTCATTGTACAAATCCTTTGACAAGGTGATCCATTAGTTTGGATTTAGAAATCCTTTACTGAGGCTACACCTAATAGGGTACTACCTTTAATAGGGTATAGCTCCTAATAGAGCTTTGGGATCTTTAACAGGATTTGCTCCTAGCAGAGCACCTTTGTAGACCTTAACCGGTCAGTTACCTATTACTATAGATAGTTAACTTGTGAGTCCCATCTCACCGTGGTTTTTCCCATTTGGGTTTTCCATGTATAAACACTTGTGTTATGGTGGATGTTTTACTTAGTGTGGATGATTTAATATCATTTTGGATTGCATGCATAGTGTTTAGTAAACTTGTTAAGTATATCTACCGGTCAGTGTTTAAAGTAGTATTGTTTTTGGTGTCACTGAATCACCCCCCCTCTTAGTGCTTTATAAGTCTATAAATTGGTATCAAATCTTAACTTCCTCAAGGCTTAATCACTTGTAAGGAAACCCTAAAGCCACCATGGGGGATATGAGCTACTTTGAGATGGCTAGAGTGCTTGAAGCTACCAAAGATGAGCTTGAAACCCTAAGGGTCAGATTCAAAGCTTCATAAGCCAAAAGGAGAGAGTTAATTGAATAACTATTGGAAATATTTGATAATAGTTATTCAGATGAAGCTAACATTGATGCATTAGCTGAAGAAGTTGAAAATTTGAACGGTGAAAAGCTAAATCTGAGAAGAGAGTTAGAAGCCCTAACTATCCGCATGAGTCAAGAGCTGGAAGCTAGGAGGGAAACTGAAGACCTTTTCAAAGAAAGAGATCATGAGATTTCTAAGATCAAACGAGAGAATGCAACCTTTAATGAGCATTGGCATGCAGAAAAAGAAGAAAAAGAGGCTTTGCAGCTAGATCTTGAAATGGTATCATATATGAGAGAGAATCTTACAAAACACAATCAGGATCTTACTAGAGATCTCACTGAGGCTAATGGAAAGATGGAAAAGTTCAACAAAAGTTCTACCATGCTGGATGAGAAGATTCAATCACAAAGGATGAAAGGTGATACATCTAGACTAGGATTTAACACATCTGAGAAAGGAGAGTCTTCTGGTACAAAGAGCAACATTCATAAGGACAAAACTGCTCCTAAGGCTAGCTTACCGGTAAGAAAGTTTTAAAACCTATTTGCTTTGTCTTTCATAAACTTGGACATAATGCAAATGTGTGTAGAAACAATCCCAATGGAAATAAAAGCTACAATGCAAATACTAGGTATGTATCTAAGAGATTTGAAGGTCATTATTTCACATGCAAAATGTATGGACATAGATCAGTTGAATGGAGATATAGAGAAAATAATCTAGTACCTCACATGAATCCAAGACCTAATGGTAATTGGATGAGAACCTATGACAACTGGGGTAACATGAACTGGCAGAGACCCTATGTCAATCGGTTTAGTCCATTTGAGATGAAAAAGGTACCTAATATCATTTGCACCATTTGTAACAATTATGGTCATGTGGCTATGAATTGCAGAAGGAGAACTAGAAGAGGCAATGCAGGACCTTGGAGATCATCTAGAATGGCCTACTATCATTGTCATATATCGAGACACATGGCAAAGTTCTGTAGATCTAGAAAGAACAAATCCATTACTCACTCTGAAGATCAGAAAGGTAAGCATAAGGCAAATGTTGAGGAAACCAGAGAAGAGATGGACCAAATTTGGAAAAAGAAGAGTGATGATATACTTGCAGAAAAATCTAATCCTTCACTTAGTGTGGAGAATCTTGCATTGGTGAATTGAGCCTTTTTATAGGGCTAAGGGGAGCATAGTGGTAGATCTACTTTCAGACCCCTTGAAAGACGAATGGTAAGAGCATTTGAATTTTTGAGTTGTTATGTGTGAAATCTTGATATCTTTTGTCAATCGATTTTTCAAAAGTTTATCAACCGGTTTTACACCTATTAATATTGTATGCATCGTTAAGCAATGTATTAGGGTTTGTAACCCTAGCGGTCGAGCATTTAATGAAGTAGGTAAAAAGGATAAAAGAAAGTTTTACTATGTTATTTTTACCCTAAATGCATTTGAAAGAGAATTCTTGAGCACTTGTAGAGCAAAGAGAGAATTGCTAGCCGATATTAGTTGAATTTGTGTTGTGATTTGCATGATTGAAGGTGATTCAAAGGTTAGTGAAGGTTGAACTGGTGTGCATTTGAGTAATCAACTAGTAACCAAGGTAGCATGTGAGAATTAATGTATTTCTTTGTAAATCCCTTTTCAAATATAGTTTATCTGAATGGCTTCATCATCTAAGCAAGTAGAGAGGCTAATGATCACATCAGAACCTATGGGGGTTGTTGAATCAGAACGAATAATGTCTTGTAATGCTTTATCTCAAGTTCTTGACGGTGTCATTGTAAAAGGTGACTTGTCTAGCTACATTGATTGTAAAATTGAATATTTAGGATCATTGTCAATTTATTCTCAATTGAAATCCCTTTGTGATAAGAGCAGAAAGATTCAACCTGAGTATATTAGGGTTTATGAGAAGGGTTTTCATAATGCAGCTTATTTTCTTGAGGATTATGAAGAGGAACACATAAGAATCATTCTGAGTCGTATTCATGATGAAAATATATATTTGGATAGGACACACTATAACCAAGGAAGCTATCCAAGCTATGACTGGTGTTTGGTCAACCGATGAAGTTCCTAAGATGAGGCAAATTTCTAAAGAGACTATAACCACTTTAGCCTCATCTACCTCTCATGGGTGTGCATTTTCTGTTAATAACATTAAGGACCCAATGGTTAAACTGGCTACTATGGTTATAGGCTACATGATATTCTATTCCACTAGAATGGACAATGTACCATCTATAGCTATGCATACTGCCTATAAAATGATTATTGAGAATATAGATTATGACCTTTGTGAGGCCATAAGGAGTCAATTGATGTTAAATCTACTGTCAATCAAGAAGGAAAACAATCAGAAGTTCAAATTTGGTCAGTTATTGATTGGTTTATTCTTTTACTTTCAAAATTTCCTACCAGGATTTGATGATCTTGAATGGTCTAAAGACCAACTAGTTACTTCTCAGATCAAGAATAGCATTAAGGTTGTTAAGAAAACTTTCTCGGCTACAATGAACAAGTACTTCAATGAATTTCAAAAGAAAATGATTATGAGGGTAAGGCTACCGAAGGATGTGGTGAAAAACTTTACTAAGAACATCATTTTCACAATCACCACTGATTTTTGTCTAATGGAAGCTATTGAACCAAGAGAAGATGAAATGGAAGACATGAGCTATGAAGTCAATTATGACTTATTGATTGGTTATGCCAATAACTAGTTGGCATCTCCAATGGACAAGAAGAAGAAAAGGTTGGATACTATTGAGGAGAAAACTGCAAAATCTGAAGCTAGTAGTGCTCAACCCATTAATTTGAAAGGAAAGAAGAAGAAAGTTGAGAAAGAACCTTCAACATCTTTTGTACTTGCTAATAAAAGAGTGAAATGAAGTGTCCAAGTCAAAAAGGAACAAGTATCCAAAGTAACTACTATGAAGCAAACTGCAACAAAGAAGAGAGGTCGACAAATGATTCTCCAAGAAGAATCTGATGATACTGATACCGAGGAGGAACCCAAGAAAATGAAAGCAACTAGTAAAGAAAATAAACCAATGAAAGAAGTGCCAAAGGAAACTATTCCTATTAATGCCTTATCTTACAAGCCTATGACTGATTTTGAGAAGACAGTGAAAACATTGGGGAGAAACAAATTTGATAATGTCAAGAAATGTTTTGATTCATTTGAAGAAGATCAAAAGGAACAAACTATTCAATAGCTAATCAAATATTTATGTCAATATTATCGATTACCTCAAAATCTTAAAGATGATATTTGTAATTCTTTGTATTCCATTCTTACAAATAAGTGGCAAATTATTGTTGACCAAGATCAAGAAATTATTGATAATTCATTTATTCAATATTTTCCCGAATTATCTAGAGATGAATTAGTTGCCTTACTTGATAATTACAAAGGACAGTTTATCTCTAAGGCAAGAAGATTGAAGTTATGGAATGGGAAAATTCAATTTGTTGAAGTTAAGACTCATCATATAGCTTGAAATGTTCAACAGATGCATAAGCATTCAAAGTCTTATGATGATGAGCAAACTGAGTCTGCAGTACAACTGGAAATGGATGAGGAAGACATAGTGCAAGCTGATATTGTCTATCCTATCAAGAAGAATGATGACACTACTTCCCAACTGGTAATTTTTGTTGATGAAATACATGATACAATAGATATATCTAGAAACATAATTGAACCAGATATACTGCCACCATAAATTACTGATTCATAGGTTAATATAGTGGAAATACCAGAAACTCAACCAAGTGTGGATATTCCACCCCCACCAGTGAATGATAAACCAATGAAATCACAACTCCCATCGGTTTCATAGGTTACCTAGGAGAAACCAATTGAAAAAGTTGTTGAACAGAACTCTGAATAGGAAAAGGAGAAAGAACAAAAGGAAGAGAAAATTGAGATGGAGAAACCCATTGAACCTGAAAAAGCATTAGTCAAAGAGAAGAATGATGATGATGATGATGATGATGATGACTCATTTGGCATCAAAGGGCCTATAGATGTTGACAGCATGAGTGCATCAAAATAGTTGGAGATTGCCAATGCGATGCAATCCAGAGCTTAGAAGAAGAGGCTTAAGGAATAGAGAATGGAAGCTGAAACCAGTCAAAATGCTATAGATATTCTGTCAAGCCTTCTATCAGAAACTGCTATAGGGAACTTGTCAACTCCCATTGGAAAGCTTGGCTAGTTGGTTGTTGATTCCTCTAACCAACTTAAGTCCCTTGAGGAAGCAACACAAACCTATGCAGAGAAGAGCTATAGGAAGAAGCAAGGAGAACAAATCATGAAAGATATTGATACAGGGAGAATTGCCCTATCCTTGAATAAATATCTGTTAAGAAAAGATATTGAAATAGGAGGGAAAATTCTTGCATTTACATCCAATGTTTCATTCTTTTATACTGATATCAATCAAAGGCGAACAAAGACTAAGCAAAAACTAGAAAAGATATGTAGTGCCTACATACCTTTACAGGATTCAATCTTAGATTTTGGCAAATTTGTGGATGATTTGTAACACCAGCTAGATATCTATGATTGTGAACAAGCAAAAAGACTCTGATCCATGAAGGATTTGAAGAATTTACTCAAACCAAAAGTGGACATGTTACAATGAGTTTACAAGGATGCAAAAGAAATTTTGGCCACTCCAGAGACGTGTAAACTTGATGCAATGGAAGAATTATGTACACAGGTCATGACTACAATAGAGATCATTGAAACCTTGCTGTAGATATGGGAAAATGATTTTTCCCAATTGCAACATACTTTTAGTACATTTTTCTAAGAAATGCAATGAATATTCCTTGATTCAGATTTTCAAGTTTTTGTATATGTAAACATTTTGATACAAATTTTGCTATATATATATATATGTATTTTGCTTTTCAATTTGGCATTATTGTCAAAGGGGGAGTAGAAATATGTGTTGTGAAATTTTGTATGTACTGTTTGTTGGCATTTGCATGAAGATTGCATTAATGATATGTTATGTTGTCATTGATGTCAATTAACTGGTAATAATATTGTCGAGTAACTGGTAGGAAGAACTTTGTGAAGGATATTGTAAACTGGTATGTAAGTTTGTGAGTTGAACCGGTAATTGGTGTAAAGGTTAAACCCTTTTATGTAATGTAACTGGTAAACCCTACCAGTTGTTTTTGTTAAACTCTAACTGATCAAGGTTTTTGAATTGGTTATGTTGGTTTATGATCTGATGTTCAGCGGTAATGATGGTGACATGTAAGGTCATTGTATAAAGATAAGTTTAAATTGTTTTGGTGTGTTTGTTTGTTTTTCTAGGGAATGAGCAAAGTGTATTGCATCTAATGCAAAGTGCGTGATGAGTTACTGAGCTCGATGAAGCGGTAATCAAAGGAGTGGTTGAAGTTTTCTTGATTGATGTGTAGAGATTTCTATGTAATCTAATGGTCATACTTGTACTGACTTGTTTGTAATCTCGATGAGAGGATTAAGTTTTTGTTGTGCTACTGACCTAATTGATTTATATTTAAGGTGATGAAGTTGTTTTGTTTAGTGTTGGCAAGAATTGGCTGAAATCAGTTGAGTGTGTGGTTGTCGAACCGAAGAATGAGTCTGCAGTTTGAGTAAAGGTAGATAGAAGCTTAAATGGATCTGATCAAGGAAGTGTAGTGCTATTCAGACAGAACAAGAAAACTCCTATTGTTATCTAATATTTATAACATAATTGAAATCCCTTAACTGAGTAAGCTCTAACAAGCTTGGCTATTTATTAAATCCTCTAACAAGGTGGTCCATTGATGCGAAGGGTAGGAGGATCTTACCCAAACACCTAAGGAATATTACCACACCCACACAACTTATTCCTCAAGACATCTCATTTGTTAAACACATCACCTCTGATCCCCTACTCTCCACATACTAGAATAACACCCCCAACACACTATCTCACTATTTTAGGACAAGTAAAAGCATAAATGACAATATTTATTGACCAAACAACTCATTAAACTCTCTCCCTTTGGTTTCACACATTCCCAATGTACTCAAGACACTCACACATCCCATTAGTCTCTATCCATTTCCATACATACTCCACTGAACCATTAAACACAACTTTGAAACTAAATAAACAAAATATACCTTCTTGTTGTCCTTCTTGATAGACCCGTACTTAGAGATCTATAACTTTTGAAAAAAATCATTATTTACTCAATCTATTTGGTGAGATTCTTCCAAACTTAACCATCATCAACATATTCAAAATTGAAGAAGATCCAAGGGTTCAGTGATGAGATATTGCCCTTGCATCAGGACTGTTGCAGTCACACCCCAAATTTGACTATTTTTTAGTCTGAAACCTTCATGAAGCACGTGGCAAATCCATCATGGAACCCTGCACACACCATGGATAGGTAAAATAAATCCTTACCCTCATCCCTACCCAAAATGGGGTTTGGAAAAATATCTAAACAAAATTTATTACATTCATGAGGCCACTGGATGCCCTAGTAAGGGTTTTGACAGTTTTGAAACAAATGTCAATATCTTCCACAAATGATAATGAAATTGCACCAAATAAAAACCAAGTACTCTTAGTTCATTTCAATTTCATCCTAGTAAGATAACTTAATCAAACAAATGTATATCAATTTGCAAATGAAAAAAAATCAGTTTGCCATACATTGAAAACTCATAAAATACAAGGAAAAATACAATTTTATTGCTCCACTTCTCAAATCTTGACCTCCACATCCAATCTCCCTCTCAAAATGGATTAATTTCATCATTTTATAGTTCTCCAAGCCTTCTAAGGCTGAAATTTAACTAATAACCACCTGTAAAGCGGAAAATCGCGGTCGAACCCTAGTTGGTCTCCCCTCTTCTAACTCCGAGGAGAGAGAAGGGAGGTTCGCTAGGATTCGATGGGTTTTCACTTAGGGGGAAGACTTTACATTCAAAGAGGGGTTGAAACTCATAAGATTCAATCCCACACAATGTAAGATTGGATGCTAAATGAATTTCAAGGGTTTGGAAAGCAAAGCTACCCTCTTTTGTAAAGAATGTTGATTAAGGAAATTAAGCTAAGGATGCATAGAAAGTCATAAAGATTCGCTTATAAACTGAGTTTAGGTTATAGGATGAAGCTGCGGACCTGGAATTAGCAGTAGAATGTCGATACGGCGCTGTCCTGCAAATTTGAGAAAAAGTTGTCAGGACGATGGCGCCCGGCGCCACGGTCCTCCGAAAAATCCGCGAAACGAAGTGGGATCGGTTCGTCTCTGCACAAGGATTCCAAATCTTCAATCTCAGTCGCGTACCTACAACCTACACACAGAAAAGCGAAGACGATTGGGGGGTTAGGGATTAGGGGTTTGCCTTTAGGTCAAACCCCAGTTTTGGAATTAACCAAGAAATGAGCAAGTGTTGTAAATGTAAATGACTGTAATGTAAAGCAAGTACTAATACCTTGTTCTAAGGATGTTTGTATCCTTATGTACAAAGGTTTAGATGTTGTATGTTGTAGTATGTAGCATGTAATAAGTGATCTCCTCTTCAATGGTTGAATCCTTGACTTGAATGCAACACTTAGCCTTGAATGGAGACTTGGAATGATCAATTGCTTGAATGCTTGAATGCTTGAGTATAGTTTCCACGCTTTTCACATATGTCCTTCTCATGCCAAATGAGAGAGAAAAATGTAGTTTATATACTTGTCAATTAGGGCTGATAGATTGATTTTCCCGACCTTAGGCCGACCAGGGAAGTATATTTCCAAATTGCAATAAAAAAGACCCGATATCACTTAGGAAACCGGGCCCAAAATAGGACCTAGGGACCAGGGCGCTGGGCGCCCTGGTCCCACCTCCGGGACAGCGGGGTGCAAGGAGGTTCAGGCCAATGGTGCTTGAAAAATGCAGTTTTCAGTGTCGTGAGCAAGTTTTGGGGTCTCCATTCAGGTTGCGTGTTGCGTCGCCATCGTGAAGACCGAAATGCAGTCGAAATTGCAAGTGTCGCATTTTTAGGACGCTACACCACCTATAACTACCCTTTTTGACATTTTTTTGCAGTTTTGACAATAAACGTTGCACACATGAAATTGTCAATATGATCAAACTTGAACTCCAACCCTCCTAACTTATCAAAATGGTCTTCAAATAACCTTATAAAAATTTATAACATGTTTTATTGACTAAAAACTCAAACCTACCCTTAAAACCCAAAATTAGCCCTTTTTAGGCCTAATTGCCAACATTTGACAATTTTACACTTTTTGACCTTTTCATTACATTTCATTGCAAATTTAGGCTCTATTGGCCATTATTACATTGTTTTAAGACCTTAAAGGCCTTTTATACTTCATTGTCCTTTGATTCTCTATTAGGGCCTATCAGTGACCCTAGTGAAAAGGGAGAGGGATAGGTACACTAAAAAGAACGGCCAACAAGAACTGCATGACAAAGAACTAGAAACATCAAAGGTGCAGAGAAAGTACATGGTGTTGTGGAAGGAACACTCACTTGACACACATCATGAGGAAAATGTTGTGGAAGGAACACTCATTGAACAACGGTAGATGGCAAACAAGGCAAACATCAACCCCCCCATGACACTTTATAAGTAGTGCATGTACAATAAGGCACAAGAGGTGCAAGATTCCATGTAAACAATGCATGATGATACTTTATCTCAGTGCGTTTGCATAAATACAAGCTACAATGATAAGAAAACTGGAAATAGAAATGAGAACCAAAATAGAGACATCCTACTTAGAGAAGAGATCCCAGGACCTGAAACAACCAAGATATCCACCAGAGTGCTGAAAAACAAAAAAATGAATAAAATATGCATGGAGAAGAATCTATAAATAAAACCCATATGGCTAGAAAGTGCTTAGAACAAGCTTTCCAATGATATAAAGTTTTCGAAAAATGAAGTTTAGATTCTCATTCTATGGCTCCTGGAGTGCAAAAAAGAGACCCCACTTTGACTGGAAAAAAACATAGTCAAACAGCAAAATTGGAAAAAATTACCAATATGGGGAGCTCCGACTCGGAACCAGCTTTTTGATGCCTATTCGTTTTCGAAAAAATGACTCCGTATGCCCAAGGTATAGCCAAAAGAAAAAACCCCTCTTTTTGGGCATAAAAAGGGTTAAAAAAATATATATATATTTTTTTTTGACAAAAATTTTCTGACGCATTTGCAGGTATAGCCGTATGGATTTTTTGTCTCGTAAAGCATGCCAATGGAAAAATCATGGCCCATATGCACTTGTCACCGAAATAGGTCGAATTATTTATCAAAATGAATGGAAACACTCTTCGGAAGCCAATGGTGAGATCTATTTTGGCCCAAACTGCTCTGATTTTTTTTAATGATTTTTTTGATGAATTTCTTGAAATTTGTGCAAAAAAAGGCAAAACCAAAGAAAAAATTTCAAATTCCAAATTTGTCAAAAATTGACAAATTTTATATGGAAATGGGGGTTTTGGGGCGTTCTGAGCTCAACGGTGAGGTCCGTTTGAGCCCAAAATGATCAAAAGAAAAACAAATACCCCAGATCCAATAAAAAACTCTGAAAAAACTTGAAACCCTCCTCCAAAAAATCTTCTAAAAAATCAGGAACAAGAAGCAGCAGATGTAGACTCTGATACCATGAAGAAGTTGAGGAAATACAACTTCAGAGATCCCAAGAACACCTACATGCAAATACTTGTCACAAGAGAAGAATGGAGGCACATAAAGCAAAAAAGCAAAAAATGTTCTGAAGAAGAAAATTATCATTCATAAAGGGAATCAATTGAATGAACCAGTACAATACAATCCTTATAAAAGGATAATAGAAACCCTAAAGGGATAATGTGTATTTAATAATTAGAATAATTATTAAATACCTACAATATTTATTAAATGCCTAAGTTTAGCTTAAGCGTAGAGTTTAATAGACTAATAATTAAATAAATAATTATTAGCTAATACAAGATAACTTTAACATAGTTTGTATCAGTTTTTCTATTTACTGATTCACCCCCCCTCTCACTAATCTACCAGACACTTATTCTTTCATCATATCATCAATGGGTATAGAGCGTCTGAGCTCCTCTAAGGTCTAAGCCTAACAACTTGAGGAAAAGATCTGCTAGATCATGATGAAGAAGAAAGGTTTGAAGTTTAATAGAGAAAACTATAGGATATGGAGTGAAAGAATGAATATTTACATCAAGAGTCTAGGAAGTCAGTATTGGGATCATGTAGATACTAAGTATATTGCACCTACCGGGACTCTGACTGATGATCAAAAGAAAGAGCAACAAGAAAATCATCAAGCATTGGAAGCCATTATTAGTTCCCTATCTGATGTTGAATATGTAGATGTTCATGGTCTTGAAATTGCATATGAGGTTGGAAAAAAATTGAAGAGATTTATAGCGGTGATGGACATGTTAAGATTGCTAAAGGGAAGAGTCTAAGAGGAAAGTTTGATGACATGAGGATGTCTAAAGGTGAGAATATCTAGCAGTATTGTCAAAGGATAAAAGAGATAGTCGGTGAAATTAAGAGTGCAAGAGGGAAAGTGGAAGATGCCACAGTGATCAGTAAGGTAATGAGAACCCTACTACCGGTCTTTTCTATTCAAGTTGCAGCTATTCAGGAGTTGAAGTCCATTGACAAAACTAAGGTTGTTAGTTGTAGTCATAGGAGTACTTACCAGTTTAGAGTTTTCCATACCAAATTTCTTTAGTAGTTCCTTCAAGTATTTTGTTTGACATATGAATATACCTTTATTAGTTTGTGAAATCTGCAATCCTAAAAAGAATTTTATCTCCCCAATCATATAAATTTCAAATTCTTCCTGCATCTTATTAGCAAAGTCTTTACACAATCCATCTCCTCCAAAAATGATATCATTTAAAAAAGCTTCAATAACCGAGATGTCATGATTAGTCACTTTGAAATATAAGTTGTTGTCAGCATTACCTTTAGTGTAACCAAGCTTCAAAAGATATTTGTCCAATCTAGCATACCAAGATCTAGGAGCTTGCTTCAATCCATACAAAGCTTTCCTTAATCTGCAAACCATATCTTCATTATTTGTCAATGAAAATCCATTAGGTTGTCCAATGTAAACTTCCTCTTCAAGATCACCATTCAGAATGCACATTTTACATCCATTTGATATACTTTATAGTTCTTGTGAGTTGCAAATACCAGAAATAATCCGACTACCTCAATTCTAGCTACCAGTGCAAAGGTTTCATTATAATCAATTCCTTCTTTCTGTGAATATCGTTTACACACTAATCTTGCTTTGTTTCTGATTACCTTACCATCTTCATTAAGTTTATTTCTAAATACCCATTTAGTTCCAATTACATTTTTTTTAATTTGTTCTAGTTCATCTTCCATAGCTTTTATCCAAAATTTATCTTCACATGCCTCAATAATAGATGCTGGTTCAATTTGAGAAATTAAACATACATCTTCATATTCCAGTCTTCCTCTTATCATAACACCTTGATACTTATTCCCAATTATCTAACTTTTAGAGTGATTCAGTCTTACATACCTAGGTTTATTCACTTGCTGATGTTCTTCAGTCACTATGGAATTCTTTCATGATGTTGGTGTGACTGGATCCATATTTTGTACTGGTGCACTTTGTATTGGTTCATTTATGATCATCTCAATTGCTGGTTCAGAATCTATAGACCTTGAATTTCCTCTAAATTGTTCATCTATCTTCACATTAGTACTCTCAATTTTCTCTTAGATGAATAACCAAGAAATATTCCTTCATCACTTCTAGGATCAAATTTACCAACATACTCATCTCTCCTAATATAACATTTGCTTCCAAATATTCTAAAATATTTAAGAGTAGGAGTATTACCAAACCATAGTTCATAAGGGGTCTTACCGGTTTCACCTTTGATGTGAACTCTATTGAAAGTGTAAACCATTGTATTCACTACTTCTCTCCAATACACATGAGGTAGATTTGCTTCCAATATCATGCCTCTAGCTGCATCTAGAATAGTTCTATTCTTCCTTTCCATAATTCCATTCTGCCAAGGTGTCCGAGGTGTTGATAGTTGTCTTTTGATTCCATTCACTTCACATAATGTATTAAATTCCTTAGATGTAAATTATCCTCAATCAAATATCAAACATTTGATTTTCTTACCAGTTTCATTCTCTACCATTGCCTTGAATAACTTGAATTTTCCAAAAGCTTTTGATTTCTTTCTGAGAAAAGTAACCCAACACATTCTAGAATAATCATCAATAATTAGCATAAAGTATCTATCTCCTTTTAGACATCTTGTTCTTGCCGAACCACACAAGTCAGTATGAATTAAATCAATAACATTATTGGATTTCTCATAAATACTCTTAAAAGTTGTTCTAACTTGCTTTCCCATTTGACATTCCTTACATACCGGATTATGAGGTTTCACAATCTTAGGTAAATCCCTTACTACCTTAGTTGAACTGATCTTTACAATGCAATCAAAATTCACATGACAAAGTCTCTTATGCCATAAGCAACTTTCATCAATATGTGCAATCAAGCATATCTTATCACTGTTATTCAAATGAAAGATATTACCTCTAGTCTGATTACCGGTTGCAATCTCCAATCCAGTTCTACTCATGATTTTGCATTTACCATTCTTGAATTGTAACTGAAAACCCCTTTCAACTAATTGACCAACACTCAAAAGATTATGCTTCAAACCTTCAACATAGTAAATGTTGTCAGTATTGTGCTTACCATTCAAAGATATATTTCCTTTTCCTTTGATCAAACAAGATTTATCATCGCCAAATCTTACTAGACCTCCACTATATTCTTGAAAAGATAAGAATTTACTTTTATCACTAGTCATATGATGTGAACATCTGGAATCTATGATCCATTCATCCTTTTCTTCAATTTTAGCTGCTAGGGCCTGCTCTACCCATGGAATGGTAGGTGCCGCTTGATCTTCTTTTATTGGAACAAAAGCCCATCCATTATCAGCTAGTTCTTTATCAAAATCATCAGTAACTCCTTCATCAACATAGTAACAAGATTTGTCTCTATTTTTTTTAAATTTGTATCTCTGATATTCAGGGTTAGGCTTATATGTTCTTTTATTTTCCTCTCTCAATCTTGCATGTCTATCAGGACATCTAAATACCATATGACCAACTTTATTGTAGTTAAAACATTTAAATGGTTCTTTACCTTCATACTTACTTCCAATAGGACCTTTAGACATTTTCCTTGCAAATAGTGCTTCAAGTTCTTCCAGTTCTTCATTTTCAATCCTAATATCTTCAAGTTCTTTTGCATAAAGTGCTTTCCAATCACATTTGTCAAATGATGATGATGATGCTCTAGATGATGATGCTTTGAAGGCTAAATCTGTCTTAATTGTAGCAACATGACCAAATTCCTCAAGTTTAAACGTTGAAAGTTTTCCAACCAAGGTATCTCTAGATACTAATGTATTAGGCATTGTTCTCAACTCATTAATAGTAGTTAATTTCATTGTATATGTTGGTGGAAAAGCTCTTAAAACTTTAGAAACAATTTCATCTTCACTTAAGGATCCTCCACAACATTGTATTCCCAAAACAATTTCATTAACCCTTTCCATTAAAGCAAAAATTATTTCATCTTCTTCCATTTTCAGATTTTCATACCTGGCCCGGAAGCATTCCAGTTTTGCAATTTTGATAGTGGTATCTCC
The DNA here is from genome assembly GCF_030272615.1 of Cryptomeria japonica. Lineage (NCBI taxonomy): Eukaryota > Viridiplantae > Streptophyta > Pinopsida > Cupressales > Cupressaceae > Cryptomeria > Cryptomeria japonica. Next base: position 193,917,612 of record NC_081405.1, on the reverse strand, counting down.
TTCATTCAATGTCTCCAATTTATCCCAAATAGCTTTAGTAGTAGATCAGTATGATAATCCTATGATTTGCTGATCTGATAATGTGCTCAAAAGTGCTTCTCTTGCTTTGCAATCATTTTCTTTATCTTTACCCAATGTTGGTGGATTAGGTTGATTCAGTGTAGGACCAACATACCCATTCTTTGTAACTTCCCATATGTATCTTCCAATGCAATTCAAATGTGTCTCCATTATGATCTTCCATATACCATAGTTAGTTCCATCAAGTTTCAGTCTGTCCTTCCTGAAAAAGTTTGTTGCCATAGGATCTCCTCAAGCTGTTAGACTTCTACAAAAAGAGGACTCAACTCTGGTACCAATTGTTAGGACCCGAAAGGCATCTAAGAGGGAGGGGGGGGGGGTGAATCAGCTATCTATTAATTTCAACCCAAATATAACCTAATCAAACATGATACTTAATACCGGTAAACCAAACTTAATGCCGGTTAACAGATTAACAATTAATATCAATACCGGTGAAACTTAATGCATAAAATAGAAAGAGAAACAACATCCACAACTCATCACATAGAGATTTTAACATGGGAAAACTTACCCACAATTAGATGATACTACTAGAGAGAGTATGTTTATACAAATGGGGTTTGCACATGCAGAAAGGCCAACCACCTAGAGCACACTGTTCAATCACAAAATAGGAGTCACTCTGACTACAATTGGATGGTTAAATCCAATGATAATATACTACTCAAAGTAGAATCTCCAATGATGGATTCAGTATCGATTAAGCTCTAATAATCACCTTCAAACCTTCCTTGAACCTTCTCTATGGTCTGCTCATATGATCTTCAATATTCACACATACCATATTACAATACCATAAACTTACATACCATATACCATCACACATCATCTCATAAATGAGATCTTACATATATACCAAAACCTAAGACCAAATGTGTAGGTCGGCTCACTAAGAATATTACAATTAAATGAATTACAAATAAGTCAAGATGCGATGCATCATGTCAACTCAATAAATTTACAACAATATCGAATCAATAAATCACCTCCATAACATGTCATGCTGATCTGGAATAGATAATGCATACTGGTCCATAACCTAGACCAATTTGCCGGTAAGAGCAAATATGTCAGCCTGATTAGACCAATAACCAAAACACCAAAACCAAGTATCCAAACCATGTCTTTGACATAAACAAGTGATCTCCAGATGATAACAAGTCATCCTTAGTGCCGGTGAACAATATATCCTGTTGGTGAACAATATAACAATGACTGTGCATAAATCACTGAACTTGTTGGTGAACACAATGTGCGGGTTCAACATAACCAAAGATATCCAAAAGGATAAGCATTGACATCAATGACAAAACTAATGCAACATATCCATAATACCAACAGACACTTGGATGTTTTTCACATCTAGTATTGCCATTAATGCTAAATGGGGATATTGTTGGCAATTGGAGGAATTGATTATATGTTTCTTTGATGTTTTTTCATTAATGGCAACACTAGTTGTTTTGGTTGTTTAACAGCTTCCGGTAGGTTCCAGTAGATTGGTTGGTTTATCATATTGATCTAGTATGCTTTGGTTTGTGGATTTTGTTTAGATCTGTCATTCATGCTATTTAGATGGGTATCATGATCAATTGGTTTGGGATTTGATGACTTGAGAGCTATCATTTGTTCTAGTAAGCCTTTTGGTCATGGGTAAGGGTTCTATCGATAGAGCTTTGCTGTAGATATTTTGATGCATGTGATAAGTGGTGTTGGCACAACTTCTAGATGGCTTTCGGGATGTTGTTGGTTGTCTTGTCCATGTTCCTATTGATCGGTGGTGTTGGATTTGGGTCCGGACCTAATACTTTCTTATTCAGCTAGGTTATGGACCAATTTATGTAACATGTTGGTGGATGATCCCAATGCATTATCAGTTGGGTTATTGACTAGATTATTTTATTTTGGTCTTAGGACGACATGGTTGTCATTGGCTTGCAGGTTTATGTTATGAGTTTATTGTATTATCTTTTAAGTGGCTGACCTAATTGTTTAGGTCCCAGGTTGGTATAAAAATGATGTAAGATCTCTTTGTAGATCATGGGCATAAGGGTATGTGGGAATATTCATGGGATATGCGATTATCTATATGCAAATAAAGTTTTAATCATATGCAAAGGTTTTGGTTGATCATAGGTGATCGAATTGGGTTGGTAAAAGAGGTTTAAGACCTCCCAATTTGAGCTTAACCAGAATTGTACTCAGGCATAGGAGATGATATTCTTGTAGTTCATTCTTCTTCCAAATTGTAGTATGGATTTATTTTGTAGTTAGTGAGGCTCCTTTTGTGATGAGAAGTATGCACTAGGTTGTTGGCCTTCCTGCATGTACATGCCCCTCTTATTGTAATCACATACTTACTGCAGAAGTATTATTTAACTATGGGTAGGCTTCCCACCATGGTTTTTCCCTTTACCGGGGTTTCCATGTACAAATATTGGTGTTATCTTTTGTGGATGGTTGGTAAATGTTCTGTGGTTTATATTTATGCTTAATTGTTATATCGTCTATCCAGTATTTGGTTTATGTATTCTGGTAATAAGGTTTTAATGCTTAAAGTTCTATAATCTATTGACAACTGATTCACCCCCCCCCCCTTAGTTGTCCTTCGATTATCTGAGCTGTCTAACATTCACTTGATAACAATTTATATTTAATAAATGATTAAGGTAAAATCCTAATTATTGTAGTGTATGTTGATGATATAATCTTTGGAGGCAATGAAGGGATGTGTAAAATATTTGCTAAAATCTATGTTAAATTTATTCCTTGGTTTGTAAGTTAATTAGAAAGATAAAGGATTTTTCCTTTCTTAGTCTAAATACATCAAGCAATTGTTGTAGAAGTTTGGGTTAGAAAACTCCAAACTAGTGTGTACACCTATGACCACTATATGCAAGCTGACAAAAGATGATATTCCCCCTAAAGAAGATGCAAGTCAATACAAATCAATGAATGGAGGAATGTTATTTTTTACTAATACCTGACCAGATTGAAGAACACAAATGGACACTGAGAGGGGGTGAATCAGTTTATTTTAAAAATTTAACTATGTGTGCTAATACTGAGACTACAAATTAATCAAGAATACACACACACACATAAAACCAACCACAACACCAGATTTATAAGGAAAAACCAATGTGGAAAAAACCTTGGTGAGAATAGCTGCTGAAGTCTACTACTCCAATCTAGCCTCATAGTGAATAACATATTACAAATTTTAGGGCACCAACCACTAAACTTTAGGGCACCAACCCAAGGAACACCAACCCCTAATTTTATGTTAACCTATTTAAAGGAGCACCTACCCCTTCTCTAAGCACCCACCTAGAGATTTACAATGATTATCAAAATTTACAATGTAGTTATAAAGCCTTGTTACAAATGAGTTTTGTAACACTTACAAGTTTCTCATATCTTGAGAATGACTCTTTCTACCTATTGAATTTCTTCCTTTGTTTCTTCTTCTTCCACTGTCTCTTGTTCCTTTTTTGTTTATTTTTATTCCTATATCTCTTCTTCTTCCTTTGTTTCTAAATGTTACTCTCTTGGCAGCCACACACTTTTTCTACTCACTCCCCAAAATCCTAGTTGAGATGTTTTTACTTCCACTTCTATCTCTATCACAATAGCCACACCCATCGATGTCAAATCTTATCATACCAAGAGGTCAATTCAGTCATCTCTATCCACCACTCACTTTTCTCCAATGCAAGATTTTAATATTTTATTCAAGTTGGTTATCATGGAGATTGCTACTGCAAGTGATTTTATTCTCTGTCCTCAATCTAGTCTTAGATTGATTGCCTGGAATAAATGCATTCTATATCTCTTCGAATCATTCTTTGTACCTAGATTACTAAGTTTAGTAGTCTTTCTCTTCTGAAAATGATATGGAATCCTTCCTCGAGCCACACAACCTTCTTGCAACTCGATCGCCTTTAATGCATTTTCCATCCTCTGTCAACCTACTCAAACAAGATTGACAACTACCATACTAAACTTCATCGTCATCAAATTATCCATATTCTTTATCTAGATCACATGGTCAAGGTTAGTTGGTCTCCATGAAAAACCCTTGTGTTTGATCACATGTGTAGGTATCATCAAAGATCTTCATAATCAAATTATGAGTCACTTGGTCAATCATGGTCAATTTCCATGTGAACTATCATCCTTATCAGGCTGCTAATATGTCGACCAAAACACCTCTAATGGTCATGATAACCTTAACCTCTGTCGTTGCGAGATTGTGGGATGTGCACAATTTTTACTTTTAAGTTATCCCACATCATCATTCATATGCCCATTTGTCTCATGCAAGATGGTAAGATGCATCATCTTTCTACCTTAACTTACCCCATGAGTTCCTTTTTGCATCCATTAGCAAGAAATAAGATAGTGGGATCCTTCTCTCGCTTCACTGTCTTGTCCCACGTGACCATCTCTCATCCATCTTTAATGGTGTGGGATAGCAAGAACCATTCATCACTCTCTTCATGTTGCCCACATGACCATTGTGGGATAGCAGGAACCTTCTACCACTATCATCATGTTTCCCACATGACCATCGCCACGTATCACTTAGCACTATGATATAGTGGGATACATAGCTTATCCCACCTTGCGTTGCTCCGCATGACCATCACTCCTCACTTTTGATGACACAGAATAGAAGGAAGTGTTATTCCTACATTTGTCCTTTTAGTCCCGCATGGTCACCATTCACACATCTATCATGTCATGGGATGACAGTTAGTAACTCTTTCTTCTCCTTGTGTTACCCCACAATACCTCCACTCTCCACAAACAAGTCACGGGATAGTGGGGGTTTCTATGCTTTGATTGAAATTATCCCATACAGACACCATGCATACACTTTGTATGGTGTGGGATAGAGGGAGATACATGTTCCTTTGACTTTTCTTGTCATGCATAGTCACAAAATATATCTCATCATGTCATAGGATAGCGAGGGGTCTTTGACCTCAATGATTCTCTTATCCCACGTGACTAGTGCATCTTCCATCTCAACACTGTGAGGTAGTTGTAGATGATCTTTCCTTCATTCAAGTGTTATACCTCACAATCTCTTCCCTAAATTTGAACATGCCATGGAACCAATGGATACATGTGAACCAAAAAACTGCTGCCACACAAAAATCATGGCTCTCAACCCCAACTTGGGATTTGTTCACTTCTTCCGATATGTGGAGATGATGAATCTGGTCGAAACTACTTCAACATAACACATTGAAACTACTGCAATTGCATAATAGAACCTGCGTGTTATGCACATCTTCTACCTGCTTCTGTACAACCACTTCATATCCCTTGACATCAATGAAAATAATTCTAACAATCCCCCCCTTTGGCATTGATGTCAACACACTTGCAAACCACACTTTGACCAAATTCTCCCCCTTTGACAACAATGGCAAAGGGTGAAACAACCAACTGTCAACTGTGCATGAACTCCCCCTTTGATTTTCTATAGCAATGAATGGAACTTTTGATATAAATCATGAACTTCTATAGAAAATTCCTTTTCAACTTCTTGACCTTTTCTTCTTGTAGCTAGATGAACTATTATTACAATATGAAGAGTAGTGCCCCTATTGCTTACAAAAATTCAAAACTCCCCCTGAGACTGTACATGAGGTTCAAGGCAGAATATGTAAGAGCAATATACTCCCCCTGAACCATGGACCTCAAATCAATGATTTAAGTGCAAAAGGAGGGTGAGACAACACCCAATTTATATCTCAAGTACTCAAAAATATCCTTGGGAAATGGCTTATTAAAGATATCAACTATTTCCTCACCAGTACAAACATACTCAACTTTCACTTATTTCTCTGCAACCTTTTCCCTAAGAAAATAATATTTGATTGCAATGTGCATTGTCCTAAAATGCATTATAGGGTTCTTTGATATATTTATTGCATTTGAGTTGTCACACATGATGGGAATAGGATCCAAAAACTCTACCTAAATGTCCTTGAGATTTTGCTTCATCCACAAAACTTGAGGACAACATGTAGCAGCAACAATATACTCTACCTTAGTAGTTGATAATGAAATTTACTCTTGCTTCTTGTTGTGTCATGAAACTAGCCTATCTCCAAGGAAGAAAGCTCCGCTACTGGTTCTCTTCATGTCATCTACACATCCTACCCAGTCTACATCAGTATAGGCTTGTAGTGTGAAGTATCCTTTCTTTGGATACCATAAGCCATAAATGAGTGTTCCTTGCCGATACTTAAATATTTTCCTAACTGCATTGACATATGATTTCTTAAGAGCTATTTGAAATCTTGCAACCACGCATACAACTTGAACTATATCAGGCCTACAGGCTTCCAATCATGGATCTATACAAGGTCTTATCAACACTAGGTGACTCAACATATTTTCTTAACTTACATCTTGTTACCATGGAGTTACTAATTGGTTTATTGTCTTCCATCTGAAATTTCTTCAACATGTCTTTAGCATACTTGGTTTGAGAGATGAATATGTCCTTATTCTACTGTGATATTTGCAAAAAAAGAAAATCTGATAACTCTCCAAGCATGGACATCTCAAATTCTGACTGCATCTGATCAATAAACTCTTTTCATAGAACATCTTTGTTGCCTCCAAATATTATGTCATCTACATATACCACTACTATGATCATGTGGTTTCCATCTACCTTGATATATAAATTCTTGTCAACATTTCCTTTTCTAAAACCTTGCTGATGGAGGTATTTATCCAACCTAGAATACCACACTCTAGGTGCCTATTTTAGACCATATAATGATTTCTTCAATCTGAAAAAAAAGTTATCATCTTCATACAACTGAAAACCTTTAGGTTGCTCTATGTAGACCTCTTCTTCTAGATTGCCATTCAAGAATGCAGATTTGACATCCATTTGATATACTTTGTATCCTTTTATAGCTTGAGAATGCCAAGAAAATTCTAATTGCTTCAAGTCTTGAAACTGGTGCAAATGTCTCCTCAAATTCTATCCCTTCAACCTGATCATATCCCTTGCACACAATCCTTGCTTTGTTCCTTATCACTTTGCCTTTTTCATTCATCTTGTTCCTGTAGACCTATTTAGTCCCAATGACATTTTTGTCTACTGGACTAGGAACCAATTCTCATGTTTTGTTCTTCTCTATCTATTGTAGCTCTTCTTCCATTGCATTCATCTACTTCTCACTCTTGCTGACCTCATCATATGTTATGGGTTCCATCTCAGTCATGAGGTAGAAATTTACTTGCACAGTGTTCCTTGTTCTCCTTCTTGTTTGCACACCATCATTCTTGTTGCCAATGATATGATCCTCTAGGTGATTCTTTTGCACATATATGTTAGGGGCTTTGCTTGATGCTTCTTATTCTTGTTCACTCTAAGATTGATCTTCATCTTCACTATGTGATTCTTCAACCTGATTTATTGTAGTCTTTTTATTTTTATGTAAATCCTTATCAATTCTCACATGTACACTTTCAACCTCTTTCTTTAGCCTTTTGTTAAAATATTTGTAGGCTTTGCTGTGAGTAGAGTATCCTAAAAAGATACCTTCATCACTTCTTGATTCAAAGCTACCTAGTCCATCATCTTTTTTGATGAAGCATTTGTTACCAAACACTTTGAAATACTTGACTGATGATCTCCTATCATACCATAGTTCATAAGGTGTCATATTGATGTTCACCCTTAATTGTACTCTATTTAGCATGTATATAGTAGTGTGAACTGCCTCTTTCCAATAAACATTAGACAAATTTTCTTCATTTAATATTGTCCTTGCCATCTCTTTGACTGTTCTATTCTTCCTTTCCACAACACCATTTTTTTGTGGTGTCCTAGGGGCTGCGTATTATCTTCTAATTCCATGCCTCTCATAGTAATCTTCAAACTCATTTGATGTGAACTCACCTCCATGGTCTGACTTTAGGAATTTCAACAACCATTTTCTTGAATATCTTGAATCTCTCAAACGCTTGTGACTTGTCTTGCAAGAAGGTGACCCATGTCATTCTTTAAAATTCATCTATAAGCAGCATAAAGTATTTTTCTCCATTCAACACTCTTTTTCTTGTAAGCCCACACAAGTGAGTATGCACAAGCTCTAGTGGCCTTGTAGTTGAGTACTCTTTAGTTTTGAATCTTACTTTAGTTTTCTTCCCTCTTTGACACTCATCACAGAAGGTGCTCCCAGGTTTCATAATCTATGGTATGTGCCTTACATATCCTTTCTTTCTTACCTTAACAAGGTCATCAAAATTGACATGACTAATTTTCTATGTCATAATCAAATCTCATAAACTTTTCCCATCATACATTGAGACTCAAAACATTCCTTCAAGATATATACATTTCCATTTGTTGTTTTACCTTCTACAACCAGTTTACCATTACTCTCTTTTCTGATTTCATAGCTCTTGGAATCAAATGTAAACTTATATCCTTTGTCAGACATTTGACTCACACTCAATAGATTGTGTTCTAAACCTTCAACATAATAAACATCATGATCTTTTAGCTTTCCATCAATGTTTACTATACCTTTACCCTTGATTTTGATTGATGAATTATCTCCAAACCTTACTAAACCACCATTCCAATCTTCAAGCTTAATGAATTTTGTCTTATCACTAGTCATATGATTTGAGAAACCATTGTCTACTACCCACAAGTTTTTCCTTTCAGCATGTAGGGCAGTTTTAACAATCAAGCTTGACACAACCTTGTCCTGTTCTTTTTCTACCCAAACTTGTTTTGATTCTATCTTGTTGTCAGAAGTTGTTTCTTGATCTAGATTGATTCTTAATTCCAAGGTAGGCACTACCTTCTTTTGTTTGGGAGTCCTTAGCTTATAGTGTTTTGCAATGTGACCCAAGTTTTGACAATTATAGTATTTAACATTTACATTGAATGATCAATTTGAAAAATCATTGTAGGACTGAGAAAAAATTCTCCTACATTCATAACTCCTATGACCATACTCTTTTCAATGATAAAAAATAAAATTCATATCCCTAAGGGAAACAAATTGATTTTTACTTTCAAAAATTGGTGTATACCTATGCATAAGCTTACAATAAATAATTTTATGATCACAAGTATTACATTTATAGTAGTATCCATGGAATTACAATACATACCAATCATTGTTGAAATGATCTCATTGGTCTCCTTAGTGCAGCATAGTTTGGTCTTTTTGAGCTCTTCCTTCTTGTATCCTTCACCTCCATGAAGCCTCTATCATCAACATTGCCTTTTCTTTTGGGATTAGCATGCTGGCTCATTGACTGATTCTTTATAGAAGCAGTATATGTCTTTTTCTCATTGGGCTTGCTGATTATGAAGGTCTCTTTGACTTCACTTTCACTTGAAGAGGTGAAGTGTATCTCCTTATTCGATGAATCTTTACTATTAAAAAATCTTCCCTTCTCAAAACCAACACAATTATGTTGGCATTGTATGAAGATTGCATTGGAGAAGTATAGTGTTGTCATTGATGTCAGTTACAATTGATAATGAAGCAATAAAGCAATTGGTAATGAAGTAGTAAAGAAACTGGTAATGAAGCAGTGAAGCAACTAGTAATGATGTAGTGACATTCAACCGGTAACCCTAACCAATTGAGAAGTAGAACCTTAACCAATGGACCTAGGAGATTGATTGTGATGATCTATGACTAAATGATGATCGGTGATGAAGATGCCATGTAAGCATATTGCACGTGATGAGTTTTGAAAAGGTTTTGGTGTGTAAAGATAATTGTTTATCTTGGGAACGATCATAGTATGAAGTGGAAAATGCGTGATGTGTTACAAGATTCAAAGTGTGGTGATCTAGGAGCAGTTGTAGGTGCCTAGAAGAATGTGAAGTTGATTGCATGTAATCTAATGGTCAAGATTGAACTAATATGTTTGTAATCTCTAAGAGATTTGTAGGGTTTGTGTTGTTTTACTGACCTAATGTATTTTCTTATAAGGTCAATGATTTGATTCAATGAAGTGTTGGAAAATTTGGCTAAGTGTGTAAGTGATTATTGCCAAACTAGGAGGTGTATCTGTAGAATGATGTGAAGGTACATAGGAGCAGTAGAGGATATGATTTAGAAAGGAAGTGCTATTTCCAAATCAATTAAGAACCTATTGTTCTCTAACCATTACAATAGTAAAATCCCTTAACCGGGTAAGCTTTAATAGGCTTGTTGTTAAAATCCTCTAACTAGGTGATCCATTAGCTTGGATTTGAAATCCTCCACATAGGTTACCTTTAACAAGGTATTTATAATCAATCCCTTAACCGGGTGGTCCTTAATTGGATTGTCCTTAACCGGATATATTCCTAACATGACATTATTATATAAGCTTCTAACCGGGCTTGGCTCCTAACAGGGCAAGCTTTAGAAGATTTCAAAATAATTGTGGGTATTCATCCCCACTATGGTTTTTCCCATTTAGGTTTCCACGTGAAAAATCATTATGTCAAGTGGTGAATGATTTTGTGGATTTGTTTCTGGTATGATTGATATGAATGATTAGTAAATTTGGATAGATATATTTACATGATTAAAATGATCTAAAGTATGCTATTATAGGTACTAGTGAAGTGGTTTAAGGTTTTGGTCAAAGGATATCTAAGTTTCAGATCTATTGTATTGTATTACAAAAGTATTTGGTCAACCGGTAAGGTTTAGCAGTGCTACTACAGATTTGTTAAAGTGTCTAAATTTGTAAACTTTGTGAGTTGTTTTTTAGTTGGAAATAAGTTTGGTGAAAACCTAGTTAATTTTCTATTTACTGATTCACCCCCCTCTCAGTAGTTGACCGAATCTTTATAGTTTCATCATATTATCAATTGGTATCAGAGCATTCTAGGTCCTCTTGAGTATAAGCCTAACAACTTGAGGAAAAGATCTAGGAGAAAATGATGAAGAGAGAAGATCTAAAGTTTAATAGAGATAAATACAGAATCTGGAGTGATAGGATGAAGATTTACATCAAGAGATTAGGAAGTCAATATTGGGATTAGGTTGTTACTAAGTATAACTTGCCTAGTGGAATTCTGACAGATGATCAAAAGAAGGAGCAACAGAAGAAAAATCAAGCATTGGAGGCCATCATTAGTACCTTGTCTGATTCAGAATATGTTGATGTTCATGGACTAGAGACTACATATGAAGTTTGGAAGAAACTGGAAGAAATCTATGGTGGTGATGAGCATATAAAGATTGCCAAGGAAGAGAGTCTCAGAGGAAAATTTGATGACATGAGAATGGCTAAAGGTGAAAACATTCAATAGTATGGTTAGAGAATCAAGGAGATAGTTGGAGAAATAAAAAGTGTTGGAGGTACAATGGAGGATACCACTATGGTTAGAAAGGTATTGAGAACCCTTCTACCGATCTACGCTATCAGAGTTGCAGCCATTTAAGAACTCAAATCTATTAACAAGATAAAGGTAACTCTTGACTCTATCATTGGAAAATTAACTACATTTTATTTAAATGGTTTTGATGGAAGTGTTTGTTGTCCATTTGGAGGAATTGATTATGTGTTGTATTGATGTTTTGTCATTGATGTCAACACTAGTTGTTTTGGATGCTTTACCAACACCCTTCTGGTCCTGGTAGGTTGATTGGTTTCTAGTTGGTTTGGATCTGACATGATTTGATATGCTTTGGTATGATTTTGTTATGGAATTGGCTTATTCATGATACTCATGTTCATATTCAGTCAATTGATTTTGGTCTGGTGATTGGCTACTATCCTGTTTTGCTTGGAAGCTTGGCTTGTTGTTCCGGTGATGGTTTCACTGGCAGAGATTTTGATGAAGATCTTTGATGATATGCATAAGTGGTGTTGGTGTAGCTTCTGGTGGAGATTCAGGATATTGTTGGTGATCATGTTCGAGACTTGGCAGATGGAGATCATTGCCTTAGCATGTATGGACCTATATTGGGTCCCAGTTGATCTAGGTTATGGACCGACTTAATGTAACACATGGATTGGACTTCTCGATACATCTCGAAGATGTCTTATGGGTTGAATATTGTTTGTTTGGTCTAAGATTGACATGTTGTGTAATTATGTAATTGGTTTATTATCTAGTGGCCAACCTGATTGTTTATAGTTGAGGTTTTGTATATATAGATGTAAGATCCCATTGTAGATTATAGATATAGGAATGGGATATGGATATGTGATGTGCGGATAATGTAATATCATTCAAGCAAAGGATTTTGTCAATCATTGGAGATCGAATTGGGTTTATGGAAGAGGATTTAGTCCTTCGGTATTGAGCTTAACCTGAACTATACTCAGGCATAGGAGATGCTATCATTGCAGTTCATTCCTTCTTCCAGATTGTAGTCTGGATTTCTATTTAGTCAGTGAGACTCCTTTTGTGATGAGCAGTATGCTCTAGGATGTTGGCCTTCTTGCAAGTGTAGGTCCCTCAATTGTAATTCACATACTTAAGGTAGAAGTATTATCTAACTATGGGTAGGCTTCCCACAGTGGTTTTTCCCTTTATTGGGTTTTCCACGTATAAATATTGGTGTCATGTGGATGGTATTTATTCTCTGATTATTTCTTATGCTTAATTGGTGTAATTTCTATTCCGGTATTTGGTTTAAGCATTCTGATATTAATTTTTTTGGTTCTGGTATTAAAGTTTTAATTGCTAAATATTCTAGTAATCCGTGACAACTGATTCACCCCCCCTCTCAGTTGTCTTTTGGTTATTTGAACTATCTAATAGTGTTCAGAGCTCATAATCTGCATTTAAAGCCTCAGTATCAACCCCACTAGTAAGGAAAAGAAGAGAAGTAAGTTACAGTCATGAAGTAAGCCTGGTGGAACTTGAAGCATTGTTGGCCAAGTGGTTACCTAGATGTACCGATAAGTATAAAGGTAAATTACAACTGAAATTTTTTGCATGTAACCGGATAGGAAATATTGCTACTAACTGTCCTAATGGAGATAATGAGAAAAAAACAAGAGAAATATAGGAAGTATAAAGGAAAAGGAAAAAGAGATTGTCTGATTGTAGTGGATGGAGGCATTACTAATGAAGAACTCGAGGAAGATACAAATGAGGACATTATCTTTGTTGCTGTCAAAGAAGACATATTGGATCAGAAGGCATTAGTCTCTCACTTGGATAATTTAGATGAATGGATTATTGACAGTGGTTGTTCACACCACATGATTGGTGATCGAAGAAAGTTTCTAACATTGGAAGAATTTGATGGAGGTGTTTTCAAATTTGGGAACAACTCTCCCTGCATAGTGAAAGGCAAAGGATCCATTTCTCTGAATGGTAAGAGTAGTGCAAATGATGTCTACTGGGTTGAAGGTCTGAAACACAATCTTTTGAGTGTTGCTCAACTCAATGAAAAACATTACCTATTAGAATTCAAAAATGGTGTTTGCAAGATCTTTGAAAGCAAAGGTGAACTAATTGCAACCGACAAACAAACAAGAGGTAATCTTTTTCACTTAAAATCTAAAGTCAATAGTTGTTTGATTGCAAAAGTAGAAGATAGTTGGCTTTGGCATCAAAGGTTTTTCCATGTGAATTTTGATAACATTGTAATAGTCAGGAAGTCAAAATCAGTAAGAGGTTTGCCACAGTTGGACAAACCGGTGAATTGTTTGTGCAAGGAATGTTAGTTAGGGAAAATGACATCCTCAATCTTCAAGAGAAAATATTTCTTAGTTGAGCATTTGCTAGATTTGGTTCATACTAACCTATGTGAACCAATGAGGACAAGGATTATTCAAGGAGATCTATACTTCATGATATTTACCAATGACTTCTCAAGCATGATGTGGGTCACATTCTTGAAAGACAAGACATAAGCATTCAAAAAATTTAAGGTATTCAGATCCTTGGTTGAGAATGAAAGTGGAAGGAAGCTGAAATGTTTAAGGATTGATCAAGGTGGTGAATTTACCTGAGAGGAATTCACTAGATATTGTGAAGACAATGGGATCAAGAGGAAGCTATTTTCACCAAGGACATCACAACAAACAATATTGTAGAAAAGATCAACCAGTGAGTGGTTGAAGCTGCTAGGACTATGTTAATTGAAGGAGGTGTGGTTAAGACATTTTGGAGAGAAGTTGTTTATACAATGAACTAGATACTTGTCAAAAGAGGTAAAGACAAAACACCCTATGAATACTGGTATTGTAGATCACCAAATATTAGTTAAAAAGTTTTGGTAGCAGATGTTTTATAAAAAGAAGTAATTATATTGGAAGTTTGATGCCAAAAGTGACAAAAGCATATTTCTTGGTTACTCCACCAAGAGAAAAGCTTACAAGTGCTACAACAATCGGACTAAGAAGATCATCGAAAGTATCAATGTCCAAGTAGATGAATTTCCTAAAAAAATCTAACGAAACCAACAAGAAGAAGGAAGAAGAAGAACCAACCACACTATTTTTGGAATCAGAACCGGTAAAGCTAGAAGTTGGAGAACTGAGCACAGAAGCCCTAGTTCAACCGGAACAGGAAGGTCCAGTAGAAGATGAAGAAAGTGAAGAAGAAGAAGAACCTAACAATCAAGATCAAGTTATTCCAAGGTATGTCAGACTCAATCACAACCCTGATTAGATTATTGGAGACAAGAATGAAGGTGTGTTAACTAGAAGAAGGCTAAGATGCAACTCTTGTATGATCTCCACCATTGAGCCTACAACAACAAAAGAAGCATTTGTAGATGAAGACTAGATCAAGGCAATGGAATAAGAACTTTACTAGATAGAGATGGTCATTGGTACCCAGACTGAAAAAAAAGAATGTCATAGGCACAAAATGGGTATTCAAAAACAAATTGAATGAAGATGGAGTAGTGGTCAGTATTAAAGTCAGATAGGTATACAAAGGATATGCACAAGAGGAAGGTGAAGAGTATGGTGAGACATTTGCACCACTCACAAGATTGGAAGGAGTAAGGACTCTACTTGCATTTGTAGCATATAGAGGATTTAAAGTATATCAGCTAGATGTTAAATCAAAATTCTTAAATGAAATATTGGAAGAAGAAGTCTACATAGAACAACCAAATGGTTATGCATTAATATAATCAAAGGATATGGTGTGCAAGCTACATAAGGAACTATATGGTCTGAAACAAGAACCAAGAGCATGGTATGAAATATTGCACTTTGACTTAGTAAAGATAGTTTTTCAAAGAACCAGTGAAGATAGTAACATATATCTCATAACAGAATGAGATAAAATACTGATAAGTGAGGTATTTGTTGATGATATCATTTTTGGAGATAATGATGATATGTGTCATGATTTTTTCTAATGAAATGAGGAGTGAATTTGAGATGTCACTGGTAGGTGAGATAAAAAATTTCATAGGTTTGCAAATCCAATAGATGAAGGAAGGTATTTTATCACACAATCCAAGTATGTGAAAGAAGGGACAATGTTCTAATAGTAAAGATTCATCCACTCTTTGAGGATAATAATGGTGTTGGTTTTGAGAAGGGACAATGTTCTAACAATAAAGATGTGTAGGGGAAAAAGCGAGACTAGGTTAACATGCCCTAATCCTACCTTTTGACACACATTATAGAATATGAAAGAGCCTAGAGGTATCACACAATTGGCTACTTCTTTTTGTGAAAGAGAAAGCCATGGGCTACCTATTAGGATTTCTATTCCTTTGTTGAAATTGAAAGTTAAAATGATGCAAGTTCAAGTCCTAATCCCAAAATGCATGTATGAACTAACAACAAGATTACAGAATGGAGATTAAACAATGAACAGCTGTAAACACAAGGACAAAACAAGAATGTAGATGCGTACCCGGAGTCAAAATCTGATTGAAAATGTTCAGGATGGGGGCGCGGGCGCCACTATCCTGATACTGTGTCAGAAATTGCTCCTGAAACTGCTGTCTTGCACTCTGGAAACTATTAGAAATGCTGTCTGTCAAGAGGACCAGGGCACCCAGCGCCTCTGTCCCAGGGACCAGGGCGCCCAGCGCCTCTGTCCCAGGGACCAGGGCGCCTAGCGCCCCTGTCCTGGCAGGACCAAGGCACCCCACACCCCTGTCCCAGTCTTTTGCTCTACAATTTGGTGTGGAGTGCTGTCTCGACTTGCTTTTCCTGGATCTGTAACCTGTGGCGTCGTCCGAGTCTCGAAACCTGCACTTATATCTGAAAAGGGTATGTGGGTGGCTATATAGGGTTTTTCCTTAGTCAAACCCCCACTTCAGTGATTTCCACCTCCACGAATAGCCAAGTTGTATTGTAAAATGTATTGTGTGTGCAGATCTTGTGTGTGTGCAAGATCCTAAAATGCAAGTAAGCAAACTAGAGCAACCTAGAAAGTAAACCCTAATTGCTTGTAAATGATAATGTAAATGCTCTAAATCAAGAAGCAATGTGATCTAAAGCATGAATAAATGATATATTGAAGCTTATGCAAAGACATGAAAACAACATGAAATCATACCCAACCCCCAAGGGAGGAGTACAAGCCAATCTTCAGTCGGTAATCTCCTATTGTTCTTCAATGTCTTCCAAGCCCTAAATGGATGAATGAAATTGATAAATTCTTGATAGAGGGATGTTGAATGTTGTTGAAGTCTTCAAAGATCTGCTCTTTCGCTGCGTATGTGGTTCCTGAAAACAAAATTCAGATCCTTTCAAATGAAGAAAGAGAGCTCTTATGTATGAAACCCTAGGTCATAATTTCGTCTTTTGGCCGACCTAGAGATTGAATATCCTGCCAATTTCTTGGGGTTAAGCTTTATTTTATGATTGGATTGTGCTCCTAAAATTTTGGGAAAAATGTCGGGGACCATGTGCACTCCGGGCGCCACGGTCCCGACAACTTTTCACCAAATTTTTAGGGCCGTCGGATATGATGATTTTAGAGAGAATCCCGAAGTTACAAGTGATTTCGAGATGTTTTGACCCCCGAAACCAAGCCCCCAAGTTCAAAATAGGACTTAATTAGGGTTTTTGATTGAATGATGTATTGGAGGAATAAAATGAAAAGGGAACACTTTAACGAAAGGGCCCAATTTTATGATGTAGAGGAAAATGAAATAGGACCTTAGACCTAATTAATTTGATTAATTAAGTGCTAAAGGAGAAATGCAATGCAAAATGTAAAATGCACCAAAGCGGGTGCTAAACTAGGTGTGAAATTGTACCACCATAGCAAGTGCGTACAATTTACAACGCTACATTTAGCCCCCACTTTAGCTGTCATATGAGTACTACGTGCATATGCAAGCTAAAGTACAAAAAAGTAAACATTATTTGAAAAAGGATATATTCATAAGTTGTCGGACGAAGCCCCCAGCGGTATCTACAGTACACAGTTAGGAACCGCACCCTACAAAACACACGTTAGATCAAAAAATCACCTAATGCTTACTAAGGAAAGTGATGAAATTTGTGAGTAGCTATATGCCCCCCCTGTTTCGACTTGCTTATTCGGGAGGTGAAATAGGGTAGCATGTTTACTTACGACAAATTGTGTAAGAGAGTATTGATGAGGGATGTTCACTGAATAGGCTTCATCAGAGCACTTTTTGGAACATCTCGAGAGTAGGAGAATGAAAATATGATTCCTACGCAACAAACGGTTCAAAAATCGCATCTCCCAAACTCAAGTTATGATGAAACGAGTGATAGAGAAAAATTAGGGTTTTGAAAGTAAAGGTAAAGGAATGAAAGTATATACCTTGAAAGTGACATTTGCATTTCTCACTTTGTTGATTTCTGAATACTGTTCATTGCAGCGGAGCCCACATAGCCATCATCATGCCTTCATGATGATCAGAGCATCCCACGAGGATTGAGATCCTTCGCCAGGCCGTGATCAACGATGAGCCACTGGACGAGGTGAGTTGACTAAACGTTGACTTTTGATTTTCTGCATTTGACTTTTTGTGATCGCTTGCGGGCCCTAGAATCTGACCCTGGGTCCCACCCAGGGTGCCATGGTCCCTCTAGGGTGCCATGGTCCCTGACAGGGCGCCATGGTCCCTTCAGGGCGCCATGGTCCCAATCAGGGCGCCATGGTCCTTGACAGGGTGCCATGGTCCCAATCAGGGTGCCATGGTCCCAATCAGGACTTGGTGAGGGATGTCAGGGTTAGCATATGATGTTCAACAGTTTGCATGAATGATTTTGATGATCGAGTACTGATTATAGTTATATTTTTGTGTTGCAGGGTCTCCCATACATGAGAGAGCATACGCGGGATAGATTCTTCGCAGTTTGTGAGATCAGATTCCCCGGCTGACTCAAGCAGAGAGAGACACATTGTTGATTGTGGGATTATGGTATGCGATCCTCATGCCAGCCATTCAGTTCCATCCTGCGATGCTGATGGCATTGATGGAGCGATGGGATCCTGACACATGCACATTCCATCTTCCAGTAGGAGAGCTGACGGTTACACTTGAGGATGTGTACCGCATACTTCGTCTTCCTATTAGAGGAGCTACTGTGACATACGCGACCGATCGGTCAGCGAAGGACCATCAAAGGGAGAAGGTATATTGCATAGGGAGAGTCATGCCGAGTGAGATGAGAGGTCACATCATGGTCAGCTGGCTCTTACATCCTACAGGAGAGGTGCCCCTTGTGAGACGCCTTATGATTGCCATCATCGCACTAGCCGTCTGCCCTAATGGGTGAGGTATGCACATGCATGGGGGTCTCACACGGTGCATCAAAGCTATGGAGAGACACAGGAGAGTATATGCTTGGGGTCGGAGTATGCTTGGACATCTCTATCACGACCTTGAGGAGTATGTGTTTGGACAGGGTTGTAGCTTGATGACATGCACACTTCTATAGGTTTGGATATTTGAGCACTTCACATGCACCAGGCCTATCGGCTTTCCGATGAGTACGGCTAGCAAGTGACCTAGGGTGTTTTCTTATCCACTTACCAGCGAGTGGAGATTTGGAGATCTGCTATATTGGAGAGTGATATTTGATAGATTGACAGCCGAGGTGATAGTATGGAGACCCTATCTGCGGATGCACAGATGGGATGGGATGGAGAGACAGTTAGCATGCTTACAGAGGAACCGCCTACTATGGGGATGATATTCACATATCATAGTCCCATTCTACTTCGATCGAGTATGGAGGCAGTTCGGGCTAGAGTAGTGTGTTCCAGCCGATGTACCCATCTATACTTGACACTCACGAGTCCTTCCCAGACCTAGAGCAGTAGCAAGACCGACGATAGATGACATCGAGACTATAGATATAGAGGGATCTGATCAGGATGTGGTTATTGATTACTCTGCAGAGCCTGGAGCACAACGCAGGTATATCTCATGGTTTATTAGATCATACCCAGGGCCTATCTTTCCACCAGATCACTTGACAGGCCATCCAGGCCCATGGAGACATGGAGACCGAGATGAGGACCAGGGATCTAGGTCGGAGGAGCTAGAGGAGGGAGAGGGTCATGAGGAGGCAGGAGATCCTGATCCACCCACAGGAGATCAGCCTAGTGCTAAGGAGGAGGAGGAGGAGGACACAGATAGAGATGAGGAGAATGAGGATGCAGGTGAGGATGACGATGAGGAAGACGAGGAGGAGGAGGATAGAGATGATGAGGAGGGGTTAGATGCAGCTCCCCACCATTTAGGAGATGATACCATAGCCTTGGATCCTCCTCTTATTCCCCAAAAGGGGGAACATGAGGCGATACAGAGACCTGTTTCTAGTACGGGCCAGCCTACACCCATCGTGCATAGATTGTTCGAGCGTGGGGAGCCTAGTAGTTCCCAGTCACAGATGCTACCATATCATGATCCCTATTGGTGTGAGGGAGATCCAGGTATAGTAGGTTTATATTGATTGATTAATATTTTGATGATATAGAATGGTACTAATACAAAAATCTGTTCTACTACTACAACTAATGTGCAGGAGTGGCGTTCCCTGATTCAACAGGCAGTGATAGACATTTCCACGATGGCATAGATCCCCAGTTCCTCACAGATTTCTTATAGGCCTCAAGGGAACGCGGGTCAGCATGAGGACTTGTTTTCCCCATTTCGAGTACAGATAGACATATGGAGGGAGAGAGAGAGAGTCCTATCAGAGGACCTTCAGCGGGCGCGGTGAGATCTAGCAGCAGCTTAGGCCGAGGCTACTTCCTATCGCGCGATCCTTATGGATAGGGATCGTAGGAGTTCCTCTTAGAGTCACTCATGGTCCATATCATGCTACACACCTATAGGTCCACCCTCATGGCTGGATCAGAAGGGAGCATCTAGTCGTCACTCTCCAGCCACTAGCCCTAGGGATAGGAGATGATTTTATGATGTAGGATAGGTCATATTTTGGATGTATAGTGACCTATATTTGTATACGATCCACACACACACACACACACACACACACACACACATATATATAAATACATGCTTCTCTCTATCTCAAATGTGTTATCTTTAATGCTTAAAACAATGTATATTTTGCTTTGATTAAATCTAATACATTTGGTAGATGTACATGTATATTCAAGATTTAATTGCCATGTGATTGATTTCTCAAAGCTCCATGATTAAATTGATACATGTGTGACTTAATTAAAATATTTAATCAAGTACTACATTGATGATAGGGAAGAAATATGCATTAAGTCTAAGAATCATATAACCAATGTGATTTAATTTTGAACTTAAACACAACATGATACAATTCTACTTAACACATAAAGACATTGTATAATATGCTAGCATAATAGAAATGTAAATCTTTTACAATTTACATAAATGAATTTAAGACAAACTATAAAGTAAAGAAACACGCTTGTCGAGAACGAAGCAATATAGATTAAACACCATATCATTTAATTCTATTTTGCTCTAATTAAGATATACTAACATATTACTCAATGTTGAAGAACTGCAAAGAAGATAGATAAGGAATGAAGAATTAAGCATAATATCTACGCAAGTGCATAGCATTGATAGGTTCTTTAAGAGGTGTATCATCTACATCCGCTATTTTGTAAGCACCTAATCCATAATCTTCAATAACGATATATGGTCCAAGCCAATTAGGACTAAATTTTCCCTTTTTTGCAGGTAAGGTATTCACATTGCCCTGATTCTCATAGAGGACTAAGTCACCTACTGAGAAGGAATGTTGAATAACCTTATCATTATAGCTTCATTGTAGAGTTTTGTGATATGCTTGAATATGCTCAAGAGCGTTTATACACTGTTCATCAAGAATCTCAAGCTATTGAAGTCGTTGTTCTCTATAAGAGTCATCATCTACTATACCTTTGAGAGAAACCCTAAGTGATGGAATCTCTATCTCTAAAGGCATAATAGCGTCAGCACCATAAACAAGATTATAAGGGGTGGTTCCTATAGCAATTCGTACACTCATTCGGTAGGGCCAAAGAGCATAGATTAGCTGATTACTCCAATCCTTACCATTCTTATTCACGGTTTTGCGAAGAATTTGTTCAATTATTTTATTAGATGATTCGGCTTGACCATTTGATTAAGGATAGTATGGTGTAGAAAATCGATGTTTGATATGATACTTCTTGAGGAATTTCTTCACGTCCTTGTTCTTAAACGATGTCCCATTATCTGAGATCATAGTGGAAGGTATCCTGAATTGAGAAATAATGTTTTCTAGAAGAAATTGACAAATCACTTCAGCAGTAGTAGAGCGAAGGGGAATAGCTTCTACCCACTTCATAAAGTAATCTGTTGCAGTTATAATGAAGGTGTGTCCTTGAGATGAAGGAGGAGAGATTTTACCAATGAGATCCAAATCCCATGCGGAGAAAGGCCAAGAAGCTACTTGAGAACGAAGTCCTTGGGCAGGAGCATGAATCAGATTATTGTGTTGTTGACATTGATGACATTTCTTAACAAATGAAAAAGAATCCTTCTGCATAGTTTGCCAATAGTATCCCATACAAAGCAATCTTTGAACTAAGGATTTCCCTCCAAAATGCCCCCCACAGGCACCTAAATGTGCCTCTTCAAGAGCAACAGGGATTTCTGATTTGTTAAGATAGCGAAGGAGAAGACCGTCATAACCCCTTCGGTAAAGGACATTAGAAAGAATGATATATCTAGCAGATAGCTTGCGGATTCTAGCCCTAGTGTTCGTATTGGCGGAATCAGGAAAGGTACCATCGGTCAAATATCTTACAATATGCGAGTACCATTCATCTGAGTCTATAAAGTCACAACATGTTACCAAGCTAGAATCGTCTACAATAGCTGGAGACATAAGGTTATGAATAACAAATTTAAGATCAACCACAGGGTCCTCTAAAGAAACAAGAGAAGCCACACATGCCATTGCGTTCGCATGTCGATTATCTTTTCGAGGAACAGGTTCCATGGTATAAGAATCAAATTTTTGTAATAAAGAGATAGCAAGATCTTTATATTGTGATAATTTGTCTTGTTTTGCTTGATACAGTCCTGTTACTTGTCTTATAATCAATTGTGAATCTCCATAAATATGTCTGTGTTTTATATTCAGAGCTAAGGCTACTTTTATTTCTGCTATAAGAGCCTCATACTCAGCAATGTTATTGGTACACAGGAAATTTAGACGATACGATAAGGGAATGGATTTCCTTGTAGGAGAAATTAGAACCACACCTGCCCCCGATCCCGTATGACACTTAGAGCCATCAAAGTATAACTCCCAAGTTTCATCTTTCTCTATAGAAAAAATGAAGTCATCAAGGAAAGACTCAGAATTAGGGAAGGAGAAAGGTGAAGGGGCCTCAACTAAGTGGTTTGTCAATGCTTGCCCTTTAATTGCTCTTTGTGAAACAAATTTAAGGTCAAATTCAGTTAACATCATAACCCACTTAGCTAGGCGTCCTGATAAATCAGTTTTAGAGAAAAGATGCTTCAAAGGATCAAACTTTACCCTGACGTGGACTTCTGAATTTAAAAGATAATGTCTCAATTTCTGAGTCGCAAACACCAAGGCCAAGCATTGTCTTTCTATCACAGAATATTGGGTCTCATAATCGAGTAAGGTATGACTTATGTAATAAACCGGATATTCCTTACCATCTTTATCATGTTGTGCCAACAATGCTGTGAGAGCATGAGAAGAAGCAGCTGTATATAGAAGGAAGGGTTTAGAAGGTTCGGTAGGTTGAAGAATAGGAGGACTAGCCAAATACACTTTTAAATCTTCAAATGCTTGCTGACAATCTTCATTCCATTGAAAAGTGATATCCTTTTTAAGAAGTTGAGTAAAAGGAAAGATACGATCCACAAGTTGAGATACTAACCTATGAATAGCTTGAATCTTTCCTTGTAAGCTTTTAAGTTGAGACACATTTCTAGGAGGTGGCATGTTGACAATAGCATCTATTTTCTTAGTGTCCACCTCAATCCCATGATGCAAAACTATGAATCCTAATAGTTTTCCACTATCCACACCAAAAACACATTTTTGGGGATTCAAGTGCATGTGATATTTACGAATTCTTTCAAAGATTTGATGAAGGATTTTAATATGATCTATGCGAAGAATGGATTTGGCTAAAATATCATCAACATATTCTTCTAAAATCTTATGCATATAATCATGAAAGATAAGGGTCATCACTCGTTGATAAGTTGCACTAGCATTTTTAAGTCCAAAAGGCATCATTATCCAACAAAACGTACCCCAAGGAGTGGTGAAAGCGGTTTTGAATTGATCTTGAGGGTTAATGAAAATTTGATTGTATCCTGAAAAACCATCCATGAAGGATAACAAGGCATGTCCTGCCGTAGAATCCACTGTCATGTCAATATTTGGAAGAGGGAAATCATCTTTTAAAGAAGCCTTATTTAAATCTCAAAAATCAGTACACATTCTTATTTTATTATCTGGTTTAGCCACAGTGACAATATTTGAAATCCATGGGGAATAATCAATAGGGCGAATAAATCCAGCCTCCAATAATTTTTCAATCTTAGCCTTAACAAGTAGAGCCACCTTAGGATTCATTTTTTGAATCTTTTGTTTCACGAGCTTAGCATCGGGAACTAAGACAATATTATGAGTAACAATCTTAAGATCTATACCAGGCATGTCAGAGTATGTCCAAGCAAAGATCTCGGGGAATTCATGCAATAAATCTTCATATTGTTTTTGTTCCTCTTCATCCAAACATTTTCCAATTTTAATAACTTTCTCTTTATTGCAAGGATCCATCTTAACATCAGTGGTGTCACTTATGAGAAGATTACTTTGTTGATGAGTATCCTTTAACTAAGGGAATTCTTTGACAATCTCATCATTATCAATCTCTTTTCCAATATAGGCTTTAGTGTTCAAACAATAAGGGAGTCCCCTATTGTGATGATAACGAGGAAGAGTGTCATATACTCCTAAAAACTCAGCTAAAGCATCATCGGTAGGAAAGATATCCAAAGCACAGTCACATGAAGGATCCCCATCAATATACTCGAGGTGTTGCATTGATAGAGATGTAGAAATAGCATTAACACTAATACATGGTCTTTTAGAAGCTTTAGTGCACTTGCAGGGATTATAGCCAAGTCCAAAGGCATAATTGTGAAAATTATTCTCTAGAGGAACCTTTATCCCTTGTTCATGAGCGCCACAACCATTTCCATGATACCCATGCTTAGCAAAAATGCGAAAACCACGACCATAACGATCAGCCATTTCAGAAAGAGAAGGTGGTTTTTCATAAGACGAAGAATCAAACTCTTCAGAATTAGAGGTGTGAGGAGAAGAAGTTTGAGAAGCGGCCACAAAATTATTACTCATAGGTTCAGGTAAGATTGACTAATTTTTAGCTTCTTCCTTCTTTTCAACTTTAAGCTCTCTAGAAGGAACCTTATATTCACCTACAAAGGTGGGATTAAAATCAAAAGATCCCCAATCGTCTTCTGCGAGGACCTTCTCAGGATCAAAATCCTTCTTATGTGTAGATTCAAGTCGAGAAGAATCTTCCTCAGGAGCTCCAGACTCATCCAAAGAATTTTGATCATCAGAGAGCGAGGATTCATCGATAGGTATCTTGTTTAAAGAGTCATCACTAGACGAGGATGGCTTAGAAGAACCCCCTTTGGAAGTAGATGTTTGTAAACAAGCTTGGAAATTAGTATCACGTATCAAGGTATATGTCTTATTGTTATAGATGAATTTAACTTGTCTATGCAATGTAGATGGGATAGCTTGCATACTGTGAATCCAAGGTCTCCCTAATAATAAGTTGTATGTTAAATTTCCCGACATAACATGGATAGGAGTAGGCAAAGTAACAGGTCCTACTGTGAGAGTTAAGGTGATAATACCTAATGAAGTCTTAGCCACATTATCAAAGCCTCGAATGGGATGAGAGTTAGGCTCAATGAGGGATGTATCCACATTCATTTTATGCAATAGATTAATTCTACACACATTAAGGCCAGAGCCATTATCTACTAGTGTTCGTCTTATAGCAGTGTCTTCCATGATAACCACAATCATCAAGGGATCATATTGTTGTTGAACTTCACTAGTAGGCAACTCATCTTGGGTAAACACAATTTGAGCTTTAGGATTCATCACAGAGTTAACCAAAGATGCTATATTACTAGATGTATTTGGTGGAGGAACATTCAAATCTTTCAAGGCATCTTGTAACATTCCATGATGAGTGGAAGAAGTTTGAATCAAATCCCAGAGGGTATCTTAGCAGGGGTAGCTTTAAGTTGTTCTATGAGATCATATTCCTTACCCATAACTTGCAAAATACGGGGAGCTTGTGGAAGAATTGGTTGAGGATTAGGAAGAGAAACTGGAATAACAAGAGGAGGATTAGGCTGCCTATTATTTCTGGTGTGATAAGTATGGGCAACTGCATGATAACTCTCTCTAGTTAATTGCTTGGCATAACTATAAGGACTTATAGGTTTTCTTCCTTGCATAGTGATGATTGGTTTATTCAGAGTACGAAAGGAATCATGATCATACCCTCCTTGGACAGTAAGGAGAGGTGATTTAGGAACTTGAAAGGTGGGAGAAGGATAAGCACCTTGGACTTCAAAGAGAGGCTTATTATACTCATTTAGGTTTATCATGTTAACCAATTTAGAAGTCTTGTTCTTGTTTAAAGATTTCGATAAAGCCACAAAGTCATCAAGAGCATCATCCAACAAAGCATGATCATATCGATTAAAAGGTTTATCTTTTGATTCAAAAGGAGACATCTCCTCATAGAGGGGATTATTGAACACAACCATGTTACTAGATTCAGTGGAAGAGTTGATAGGAATTTACCCTTGAGAGGAACCATTCGACTTATCTTTCTCATCACACCTAAATGGCATAGTAACAAGGTTTATGAGTTTTTGGTAAAATGAAGGTTTGGCATCTTTAGGGTTAAAAAACTCATCTAAAGATTCATCTAATTCATCTTGGCTATACTCATAATAATCATCATAAGCATGAACATTTTGCAAATAAAAATCTGACATTTTGAAATAAAGGTTGCATAAAATTATAAACACACAATGCAAATAAACACACTTTTTTTTTTTTTTCTTTCTTTTTAATGAAATGAAAACACACTAAATCTAGATCTAGATCTAACAAATGCAATGCAAGAGGAAGCAATGATAGATTCACATCGGGTTCACCAAAATGTGTAGGGGAAAAAGCAAGAATAGGCTAACATGCCCTAATCCTACCTTTTGACACACATTACGGAATACGAAAGAGCCTAGAGGTATCACACAATTGGCTACTTCTTTTTGTTAAAGAGAGAGCCACGGGCTACCTATTAGGATTTCTATTCCTTTGTTGAAATTGAAAGTTAAAATGATGCAAGTTCAAGTCCTAATCCCAAAATGCATGTATGAACTAACAACAAGATTACAGAATGGAGATTAAACAATGAACAACTGTAAACACAAGGACAAAACAAGAATGTAGATGCATACCTGGAGTCAAAATCTAATTGAAAATGTTTGAGACGGGGGCGCGGGCGCCACTGTCCTGATACTGTGCCGGAAACTGCTCCTGAAACTGCTATCTTACACTCTGGAAACTGTCAGAAATGCTGTCTGTCAGGAGGACCAGGGTGCCCAGCGCCTTTGTCCCAGGGACCAGGGCGCCTCGCGCCCCTATCCTGGCAAGACTAGGGCACCCCACGCCCCTGTCCCGGTCTTCTGCTCTGCAATTTGGTGTGGAGTGCTGTCTCAACTTGCTTTTCTCGGATTTGTAACCCGCGGTGTCGTCCAAGTCTCGAAACCTGCACTTATATTTGAAAAGGGTATGTGGGCGGCTATATAGGGTTTTGTCTTAGTCAAACCCCGCTTCGATGATTTCCACCTCCATGAATAGCCAAGTTGTATTGTGTGTGCAGATCTTGTGTGTGTGCAAGATCCTAAAATGCAAGTAAGCAAACTAGAGCAACCTAGAAAGTAAACCCTAATTGCTTGTAAATGATAATGTAAATGCTCTAAATCAAGATGCAATGTGATCTAAAGCATGAATAAATGATATATTGAAGCTTATGCAAAGACATGAAAACAACATGAAATCATACCCAACTCCCAAGGGAGGGGTACAAGCCAATCTTCAGTTGGTAATCTCCTATTGTTCTTCAATGTCTTCCAAGCCCTAAATGGATGAATGAAATTGATAAATGCTTGATAGAGGGATGTTGAATGTTGTTGAAGTCTTCAAAGATCTACTCTTTCACTGCGTATGAGGTTCCTAAAAACAAAATTTGGATCCTTTCAAATGAAGAAAGAGAGCTCTTATGTATGAAACCCTAGGTTGTAATTTCATCTTTTGGCCGACCTAGAGATTGAATATCCCACCAATTTCTTGGGGTTAAGCTTTATTTTATGATTGGATTGTGCTCCTAAAATTTTGGGAAAAATGTCCAGGACCATGTGCACTCCGGGCGCCATGGTCTCGACAACTTTTCACCAAATTTTCAGGGCCGTCGGATATGATGATTTTAGAGAGAATCCCGAAGTTACAAGTGATTTCGAGATGTTTTGACCCCCGAAACCAAGCCCCCAAGTTCAAAATAGGACTTAATTAGGGTTTTTGATTGAATGATGTATTGGAGGAATAAAATGAAAAGGGCACACTTTAACGAAAGGGCCCAATTTTATGATGTAGAGGACAATGAAATAGGACCTTAGACCTAATTAATTTGATTAATTAAGTGCTAAAGGAGAAATGCAATGCAAAATGTAAAATGCACCAAAGCGGGTGCTAAACTAGGTGTGAAATTGTGCCACCATAGCAAGTGTGTACAATTTACGACGCTACAAAAGACTCATCAGATAAGGAGATACACTTCACCTCTTCAAGTGAAAGTGAATTAAAACAGACCTCTATCATCAACATTGCCTTTTCTTTTGGGATTAGCATGCTGGTTCATTGAGTGATTCTTTGTAGCAACAATATATGTCTTCTTCTCATTGGGCTTGCTGATTGTGAAGGTCCGTTTTACTCCACTTTCACTTGAAGAAGTGAAGTGTATCTCCTTATCCAATGAATCTTTATTGTTAGAACATTGTCCCTTCTCAAAACCAACCCCATTAATGTCCTTGGTGTGCTTCTACTTACTTAACATTTTGTCTAATGCTTCAGTGCTCCCACCATACTTAATCCTCATGTTAAGTTCATCTTTATTCTTTTCAAACTCTTTCCTTAGATTCACAAGATCTTCTTCCAATTTCTGATACTCCTTTTCCTTCTTTTCTAAATCTGATTTTGTTACTTCATGCATCCTCTTTGCTTCTTCCAACTAGGTGTTCAAATCAAAAATAGTTTTCTTTTATTCCTCAATGGATTTATTTAGGAAATCTTGCTCCTTAGCTACAACATACGTATATTTCCTGTATTCTTTTCTCACCCTTTTAATTTCTTGTAATGCACTTGCAAGTTCACCTTCAAGGTCTACTTCATCTTTGATTTCCTCTTCTTCATCATCAATAATATGTTCATCAAATAACTCTCCTTGCACCATGAAGAGATTGACTTCTCTTTCACCTTCACTACAATAATCTTCAGAGACACCTTCTTCATTAGAGACATCATCCTCAAATGTGTAAAGACTAATTTTTCTCCAAAAATTTCTTCTTCTTGTCTTATAAGTATTCATCATCCTTTCCTTTCCAAAGGCCTTCATGTTTTTATTTTCATCTTTATCATTTTCCTCATAAGGGCACTTAGATGCAAAGTGTCCAATCTTGCCACAATTGTGACATTTGAAAGGCAGCTTACCTTTGTACTTCCCTGAACCTCTTTTGTGTTTCCTTACAAAGTTTTCTAGAATAGTATCAGAGTTGTTTTTCTCCTCATTTGTAGCATGCTTTTTTCCTTTCTGTGTGCTATTGAAGGTAACCTCTCTCTTTGAAGGTTCAATACTTATTATTCTCATCTGATAGGTTGGAAGAGAGAGAAACAGTTCATCCATAGATAAGGTGGTTAGATCCTTAGCTACTTCAATGACAGAGACTTTAGTGTCATACTTTGGATTGAGATATCTAAGCACCTTTTTTACTATAACTTCATCTTTAACTCACTCCCCAAAATCCTAGTTGAGATGTTTTTACTTCCACTTCTATCTCTATCACAACAACCACACCTACCGATGTCGAATCTCATTAAACCTGTTGCTCAATTCAATTGTCTTTGTGCACCACTCTCTTTTCTCTAATGTAGGATTTTAATATTCTATTCAAGTTGGTTATCTTGGAGATCTCTACTATAGGTGATTTTATTCTATATCATCAATTTGTTCTTAGATTGGCTACCTGAATTAAATACATCCTATCTATCTTTGGATCATTTTGTATACTTAGATTACTAAGTTTAGTAATCTTTATCTACCCAAAAAAATTTGGAATCCTTCCTCAAGCCACACAACCTGTCTGCAACTTGGTTGTCATTAATGCATTTTTCATCCTCTATCGACCTACTCAAACAAGATCAACAACTACTGTTGGGATCTAATAACACTGAGAGGGGGGTGAATTAGTGTTCTGTCGGTAGAGTAAGATTTTATCCTTTTATACCATACACATATAAATCGGCAAATAACTAAACATATAACAAGAAGCAAATAAGCCATCCACATAAATGAACACCATAACACACATAATTTATATGTTGAAAACCTCAAAGAGGAAAAACCATGGTGGGATTTGAGACCCACAATATCAGTTTACTGGCCATATGAAAAGATATTACATATAATGGGGGTCTGCACATGCAAGAAGGCACACTCCCTAGAGTATACTTCTCATCACTAAAGAGCCTCACTGACTACAAGCTTCTTTTGAAGAAAAAAAATGAAAATGAACTCACAAAATGCATCTGCTTTGCCAAATAGAGTTATGGTTATAGCTCTATTTTGTACTGGTTCACAAACCCTGAACACTACTTCTAGTATCACTTATCCTCCCAGAATTCTTTCCAAGCTATCTATAGATCATTACATGATATAAAATTTGCATACAAAATGATCTTCATACATATACTTCGCATTATACAGTTCTTCTATATTCTTCGATGTCGCATCCTTTCTCATATTCAAAATGACCTAGTAGATTGACCTATATACCCATTACAAATAATATGCCTTATGTCGGCTTACAATACATTACAAAATTTATTCAATGTCGGCCCTGACAATAATTAAAAAATGATTTACTAAATAAATCTTCCATGATGTCGGCTTCCTGAAGTGTTGATGCCTATGTTGGTGTCAATGCCAGTGTAGCCTTGAATGCTCCAAAGCCGGTATATGACTTCCATCAGATCTTGTTGCCATCAATGACAACAAAATGAATCCAATGACTATCAATTTCCAACAATCTCCCCCTTTGGCATTGATGGCAACACTCATGTGAAAAATGGATTCCCTACTGGTATGCTCTCCCTGAGCAATACAATCCTTTTGATATCCTGATGTCCTTCCCATGTGATCTTATCTGGCATTTTTTGATATTTTTCACATATATACTTACTCCCCCTTTGACATTAATGCCAAAGACCAGTGAAAGAATTGAAATAATTTAGAATAAAGAATGAATGAATACTGTTAATTTTACTGAAGCTTGACTATCCTCAAAATTTTGGGGTATGCCTTATCCAGCAATTGAAGATATGTATCCTAGCTAGTTTTGAAAGTTTCAGAAATGGATACTAGTCCACTTAATAAGTGTGCTAGTGTTTCCTTCTCTTTCACTTCTGCTAGTGTGGGTTTAGCAATCATGTCCATGCACTCCCTCTTATGAACACCCAATGAATCTAATCTGGGACTTACTAGTCCTCTAAGACTTCTTTCCCTGTGAATGATCTTATCTTTCTCTTTCTCCAAAGAAAAAATTTGGTTTTCTAAGGACAAAATTTGTCCATCAAAAGAATTGGCAATGTTAGCTATCTTATCATATAACTCCTTCAACTTGCCATCTACATTAGCTATAAGAATTTCTAAGTTACAACACACTCTGTAGATATTTATACATTGTTTTAAACAAACCTCAATAGGAATAAGTTTGGTCTCAATGTTCTTTTTCTCAGTTCTTATGATTTGATCAACAGCTACTCTTTTAGCTACTGTGAACTTTTCCAAAGCACGTCAGTCTACAATCTTCCTCTGATATTGAAAATTGTTTGAAATATGTTCTGTTAGAGTCTTGAGCTTGTTAGAAGGGATTGCTCCATCTTCAATCTGACAGTCAGGTATCAATTTGTGCAACACTATGATTGATTGATCAATTATTCCTTTGTCTGTAGTAGCCATCATCATCAATTTAGTTGAACTCATCTTAGAGACTGATTTCTTCTCAACTTGAGAAGTGTCAAATGCCAAAACCTTTTTTGGAGAGTTGATATTGACTACTGGTATAGACTCAGTTGCTTTTACCTTATCCTCCTTAACCTCTTTTGCACTGGTGGCTTCACCACTTGGTGCAGTGTCAGTTACTGCCAGTGGATTATTATCCATAATATTTATAGTATCCTGTATATTTCCTTGCTCAAAAAAAGTTTGTGCGGATACAGACTATACACTTTCCTTTACTGTCGGCTATGTCAAAATTGTAGTTGAACTGCCCAAAATACCTTTCCCTTTTGATTTGTTAGGAATGGTGGAAGTTGTTGCTCTTGCAAATTCTTCTTGAGATGTAAGAAAATTTGGATTTTTCTGAAAGGATTTGGTCCAACCCTTACTAGTCTCATTTATCACCTCATTTACTCTGCCCATCATAAGGCTTATTTGTTGGGGTTTACTACTGAAAACTATCATATTTGCAACATCTATGCATCTTTTCATTTTCTCATTGTTTACAACACCACACATTTCTAAAAGTGCTACTTCCTTAATCTCCTTATCTCTCTTGACAACGTCAAGTCTTCTAGCCTCAATTTTATTGTACAAGGATAAAGGTATCTTCTTCAAAATTTCAACTAAGGATTTCTTATAGATGTCTATATATAAAAAATTAGCCTCTTCTATTTCATTTTGCTCATTTTCTTCTAAGTATTTATAATACTTAGATACATTTTTCAAAATTCCATATTTTATAATTTCATCAATTAGCTCAGCATAGGTCATTGTGGTCTTACCAGTTTCAGTATCATCACCCTTCTTCTTTTTGTCCTCAATATCTTTTGATAACCTTATAGTCAGATCTTGCATTTCATTCTTCATGAGCATGTGAGCTTGAGTTAGTTTCTGATGTTGTTACTTAAGTGCATTCTTCTCCTCATTATCCAGGTTTTGTGAAAGTTCTTTTCTCTTGGCATGAGTAGATGATAACCTTTCTTGCAAGATAAGAATGAATTCATTTGTAGAATTCAATTCTTCATCCTTTCAGCATCATAATCCTCAAGAGCCATCTCAAGTTTCTTCTCCATAGCCATCTTTAAAGATTCCAGTTTTAGGATCTTCCTCAAGCTATTAAACTTCTTCCGAGGTACCAAGCTCTGATACCAATTGTTGGGATCCAAGAACACTGAGAGGGGGGGTGGTGAATTTGTGTTATGCTTGTAGAGTAAGATTTTATCCTTTTATACCATACACATATAAACCGGTAAACAAATAAATATATAATAAGAAGAAAATAAACCATCCACATAAATGAACACCATAACACATAAAATTTATACATGGAAAACCTCAAAGAGAAAAAACCATTGTGGGAATTGAGACCCACAATATCAGTTCACTGGCCATATGAAAAGATATTACATATAATGGGGGCATGCACATGCAGGAAGGCACATTGCCTAGAGAATACTGCTCATCAATAAAGAGCCTCATTAACTACAAGCTTCTGCTGAAGAAAAACAATGAAAATGAACTCACAAAATGCATCTGCTATGCCAAATAGAGTTCCAATTATAGCTCTATTCTGTACTGGTTCATAAACCCTACATACTACTTTCGGTATCACTTCTCCTCCTAGAATGCTTTCCAAGCTATCTACAGATCATTGCATGATATAAAATTCGCATACAAAATGATCTTCATACATATTCTTCATATTATATAGTTCTGCTATATTCTCCTATATCGCATCCTTTCTCATATTCAAAATGACCTAGCAGACTGACCTATATACCCATTACAAACAATATGCCTTATGTCAATTTACAATACATTATAAAAGTTATTCAATCTCGGCCTCGACAATAATTACAAAATGATTTACTAAATAAATCTTCCTTGATGTCGGCTTCTTGAAGTGTTGATGTTGATGTCGGTGCCAGTGTCGGTGTAGCTTTGAATGCTCCAAAGATGGTATCTACCGGTATATGCCTCCTAGTACTAGTATATGACTTCGATTAGATCTTGTTGCCATCAATGACAACAAAATGAATCCAATGAATGTCAATTGCCAACAACTACCATACTAAACTTTATCCTCCCCGACTTCCGCATATCTTTTTCATTCTTTGTCCACCAAGAAAATACTTGTTTTCATATTCGTTGTCTAGATCACATGGTCAAGATCGGTTGGTCTTCACAAAAAACCCTTGTGCCAATAAACATGCATAGGTGTCATAAGAAATATTCATAATCAAATTCCAAGTGACTTGGTCAACCATGGTCAATTTCCATGCAGACTATCATCCTTATCAGGCTACCAACGTGTCGACTAAAACACCTCTAATGGGTCATGATGACCTTAATCTCTATTGCTATGGGATGGTAGGATGCATGCCATTTTTCCTTTTAACCTGTCCTGCATCATCGTTCATATGCCCATTTCACTCATGCAGGCTGACGGGATGCATCGCCTTTCTACTTTAACTTACCCCTCGAGTTCCTTTTTACATCCATCTGCATGATATACGATAGCGGGATGCTTCTCTCGCTTCACTGTCTTGTCCCGCATGACCATCACACATCCATCTTGAATGGTGTGGGATAGTGGAAACCATTCACCGCTCTCTTCTTGTTACCCTGTATGACCATCATCTTGTCTTACTTAGTATCGCAGGATAGTGGGAACCTTCTATTGTTCTCATCATGTTTCCTACATGACGATCACCTCATATCACTTAGCACTATGGGATAGCGGGATACATATCTCATCCCACCTTTCTTTGCTCCGCATGACCATCATTGCTCACTTTTGATGACATGGGATAGCAGGAAGACCAATTTCTGCCTTTGTCCTTTTAGTCCCATATGGTTACCATTCACACATCCATCATTGCATGGGATGGTGGGAAGCAACTCTTGCTTCTCCTTGTGTTACCTTGTAAGACCTGCAGTCTCTATGCAAACAAGACAGAGGATAGTGGGGGTCACTATGCCTTGCTTGAAATTATTCCGCATGGACACCATGCATACACTTTGCATGGTGTGGGATAGTAGGGGACACATGTTCGCTTGAGTTTTCCTATCCTACATGGTCAGAAACTCTTGCTCATCACACCATAGGATAGCGAGGGGTCTTTGATGTCAATGAAACTCTTACCTTGCACAACTAGTGCATCATCCATCTCAGTACTGTGGGGAATTTATGGATGATCTTTCCTTCATTCAAGTGTTGTCCCACATGCTCTCTTCCCTACATTCAAACACACCATGGAACCCATGGATACATGTGAAACAAACAACTATTGCCATGTGGAAATCATGAATCTCAACCCGAGCTCAGGACTCCTTAACTGTTTCCAACTTGTGGAGATGATGAATTTGGTTAAAGCCCCTGCAACATAGCATGACGTGTTATGTGAAATTGCATAGCATAACCTAGGTGTTATGAATGACTGCTACCTACTTCTCTGGAGCCACTTGACATCCCTTCACATAAATGACAATAATGGCAACACAAATATCATGTATATAGTTTGTTTGGCAACCAGATCTCAACAAGAACCAAAAAAGTCTCATGTTGTGGCAATGAAAAGAATCTAAAGATATTTAAAACGAATAGAGGAATCTAGTTAATGGTACCCTATAAGTTTAGATTTTACTCTAACAACTTATATTAATGCAAATTGGGTCAGAAATGTTGATGACCAGAAAAGTACAAGTGGCAAAGCATTCTTTTTAGGCTCCCAGTTAGTGGCTTTATAAAGTAAGAAGCAAGATATAGTTGAATCAAAATACATTGTAACATCTTCATGTTGCACATAGATTTTATGGATGAAGTAGTCTTTGAAGGATATTTGTGTAATGTTCAATTAACCTATTTCTATTATGTGTGATAACACTAGTGCAATAAATGTTGGCATTATTGTCATTGATGTCAAAGGATATCACAAGGTTGCAAAGATGTAGGCAATAGTGTGCATAACATGAAGACATGTGAAGCGCATAACACAGGTTATGCAGTCATGTATGTAATTGTGCATAACATATTGTGTTATGCTACAGGAGCTTTGGCCAAGCTTATTATCTCCACATGTTGATAGTGATCTAGAGTTACATGATAGTGAGTTGTATATACATGGCCTCTTTGGTGTGCTGGTGATCGCACTCGACACTTGATGGGGAAGTCTTTAGTTTTTTATCATGTCGCAAGTTGGGTATGGTAAGCTGGTAGCCTGCTACCCCACGACATTCTTTTTGAGCCTTGGTTGATTGTGTGGCACAAGAAAAGTCAAGGGGAAATGTGTCTACCACTATCTTGCACCATGCAAAGTGTTTGCAAGATGTCTGTGGGGGGTAACTAAAAGTAGGGTATAGCAACCCCCCCCTCCGCTATCTGATGGCTTGTTTGAGTTGAGATTGAAGGTCATGCAGGGTAAGAATATTAATGGAGTCATAAGTTTCCTTTGCTATCATATAGCTGTGACAAATGGAAATAAAAGGTCTTGGAGGGTAAGTTTGAAAGAAAAAGATGTGGCATCCTACGATGAGTAAAACCAAAGCAAGATGAGCTCATGGGGATACAAAGAACAACTTAAGAAGTTGATCACACTATCCTATGCAAAGTTAGGTTGCACAAGGAAACAAAAGATATGGAGATGTTAGAGGCTTCCCTCCATCTTGCATCATCAAAATGAAAGAAGCATTGGTCATGTGGGGTAAAACAAGGAGAAGTGAGATATGTATCCTACTATCCCACAATAATAAGAAGAATGAGATGATGGTCTTGAGGGATAAGTTAGTGTAGTGAGAGAAGGATCCCGCTATCCCACAACATGTAGAGGGATGGAATGAGGACCCTACGGGGTAAATGAGAATAAAGAGAACAAAGAGAACAATGAAGTATCTTATCCCACATAGGTTAAAAGGTCATGCCAAATGTCATGCAAGCTAACTAAAGGAGAAGTGAGACATGTCCCTCACTATCTCTTGTTGTGAAAGACCATGAGTTATAAATCTTGAGGGGCAAGATAAATTGAATAATTGTGCATTCGGCTAGCTCGCATGTGTAAGGAGGGCTTGTAAATGATGATGCAGGACAATGAAAGGAAATAATAAGGTAGCCCAATTGGATTGATAGTCCATGTGGTGTTTGAATGAGGTTGACCTAATGAATTGAATGTTAATTAAGAATACTTGTGATGACATCTATGTATGCCTATAGTCACAATACTTTACATGGCTACTGACCAACCTTGATTGAATGATCTAGATAAAGAAAATGAAGAAGATATTTGATATGTAGAAGTTGGCGATGAAGGATCTAAGAGTGGCAGTTGTTGATTTTTTCAAGGTAGGTTGATAGAGGATGGAGAATGCATTAATGGTGATCAAGTTGCAGGCTAGTTGTGTGGCTTGAGGAGGAATTCTAGATCATTTTGAGAAAAGAAAGATTACTAAACTTAGTTATCTAAGTATAGAGAATGAACCGAAGACAGTTAGGATACATTTACTATAGGTGGAAAATTTGAGATCATATTTAGGACATAGAATAAAATTTTTACTTGTGAAGATCTCAAAGACAACCAACTTGAATAAAATACTCAAGATTGTAGTAGAGGAAAATATCTGATGTGAACAGAGTTGATCGAATCCAACAATAGGTGTGATGAGATTTGATATCAATAGGTGTGGTTGTTGAGACATAGATAGTGTAGAAATAAAAATATCTCAACTAGTTGACTCATGTGTGAGGGGTTGTAGAGAGTTGTATTGCTGCCAATATTACGATTCCCAAAGATACTAGAGGGGGGGGGGCTGAATCAGTATCTAACCGGTTTCTGAATTTACTTGAATTAAAACATGTAAAGCATATCAATACTGTGTACCGGTAAACCAAAAATAATGTAGTAAACAAGAATAACAATAGCCACATGAAAAGTACACCATAACATAGTAGTTTAACGAGGAAACCCAATGTGGGAAAAACCTCAGTGGGATTTGTGACCCACAATATTCACTTACTGGCTAATAAGGGAATATTACTATTTTACAAGAGGGGCCTACACATGCAGGAAGGCCAAGTGCCTAGAGCTCACTGCTCAATTACAAAGGAAGTCACACTGACTTACAAAAATGGATTATACAAATCCAATGTCTTGTACTGCTTCAAATTAGCATCTGCTATGCCAGATCCAGTACCGGTTTTAGCTCTGCTTCATACATAAACCCTTAACCTATAATTCACATATTAGGTCTGCATAATTTTGCCTATCACATTATTACTAAATGTTCGACAATGATCTCCTACATATATGAGTCATATTACAACTTGCTATGTCAGCTTACAATGATTTTATAATTAATTACAAAATATATTATCAACAAAATTCCTGTTAGCCAGAGTGTCGGTATCCATCCTTTCACTGTCGGTGTTCTGTGTGCCGGTGTAGAGTTTGTCATTGCTGGTATCGGTATATTTGTTTTGTCAGTATCATATGATTGCAAGGTTGCCATCAATGACAAAACCTTCAATTACCTACAATTTCTCATTGGAGTGTGCATTTTCCAACAATCTCTCCCTTTGGCATTGATGGCAACACTCATGAGAAAAATCAAAAAGTTCTCAAAAATGATATCCAAAAATAGTCTGCCAAAAATGTCTTACCAAAACTGTATGCTCAAAATAGTGTGCTCCCCCTGAGCAAATGAACCATTTTTCTCATTCCTCTACTCCCCCTTTGACATCAATGACAAAGATTGTCATTCGCTGTCAGTGGAGTCCTACTTGAATTCTTGTAACCAGTGGGTTACAATCTGAAAAATGTCTGTCAAAACTAGATTTATTCCATTGCTAAATGTTTTGCAGTCTTTTATGGCTTCTTGAGTCCTCTGTACTGTACCGGTGAGTATGTGCATTTTCTCTTTCGTTGTCTTTAGTCTAGGAACCAGAGCCTCAAATATTTCTTTTCTCAAAGAAATAAGATACTCTTGTCTTGGACCAAGTCTAAATTTTAAGTCCTTTGATTTGTCCTTTATTCTTTGTTTTTGATTTACTAGTTTCTTGATTTTCTCTTCCTACTCTGCAATTTTCTTCTCTAATTCCGAAAATGTGTCTGATGTTCCAATCAGATTATCAACAATATTATTAATCTTATCCTATGCTTTTCTGATTTCTTTGTCAAGATCCTTTGTTAAGACATCTATTTTGTAAGTGTCCCTATACAATTTCTTGATGTCAAGAATGATTTCACTGAGTTTCGGTAAAAGAGTATCCATTTACTCTTTGTTCTTATTCACAATTTCCATAAATAATTTGTCTTTCTCTTTTATCATTCTTTCCTTAAATGTATCCTCATTTATTTTGTCCAGTGTTATTAAGTGGTTGGTTATATACTTAGATAATGTGTCTAATTGGATCAAAGAATCTTTATTCTCAACACTGCACTTTGGTGCTATCATCTTCAAAATTGGTAAAGTGTCATCTATAGCCTTATAGGCTTGTGCATTGCACTATGCTATTTTCTTTATTGAATCTAATAAGACCTCAGCTACATTAGTAGGTTTGAATTCTGTCATGGATGTACCGGATGTTTGTCCAACAATGTTTACAATTTGTAATCCACTGGTTGTAGTTGTAGCTTTGCTTTCCTCTTTCTATGGAGGATCTGTTTGAGTTTGCATTTCTACAAAAAAAATTTTAGGCTTTTCATTTTGGGTCAGTGGAAATGTCTCTATCTGTACCTGTGAAGGAGCATGTTGCTCTACCCGTTTCTCTATGTTGTCCACTGCCAGTTTTTCCTCTGTGCTACCTGTTGCTAGTGACTCAGTTGGTTTTTCAGTTTCAGTAGTTGCCAATGGCTTAGTGGATGCATCAGTATGCATATCTATGGTTTTTGCCTTTCCAGTGTCTGAGGGTTCACTTGATCCTTCAGTTTGTTTTAGTTCCCCAAATTCAATGTTTTCTACTACAATATTTCCTGCCGGTGGCTCTATTGCCACATCTGATTCCTTAGTTGATTCCTTATCCTCCACAATATTGACTTCCTGAGTGGCAACATTCACTGTATATAACACCTCAGAATCAATATTTGTATCCTCATGTGGTGTGTCCATACTCTTAGTTGTCGGTTGATTGTCAGTAGTGTCTATCAATGGAGTATCTAGAGGTGGTGGGGGTAAGTTGTCTGTTATCTTTATATTGGGAGGTCCACCTACCTTACCTTTTTCTTTGTCCCTATCCTTTTGATATACCTTGAAGGTTTTAGGTTTTTGATACTCTTCCTCTTTCTCTTTTTCTACCAGGAATATGTCCAATGCATTTTTTGTTTCCTCTGTTACCTAATTCACTCTTCCTGCCATCAGTGCTACATGTTGGTGAGCAGTCGAGAATACTGACCAGTTAGCCTTAGAGATTAATTGATCTATCTCATCAGGTGAGTTAATAGGGTGCACTACAAGTATTTTTTCAATCTTTATTTTCTTATCTAGCTCAACAATAGCTACTCTTCTAGCTTCTAGTCTATTATATAGATCTGCTGGTATTTCATCAACAACTTGCATCAACAATTTCTTGAAAATATCTAAGTGTAAGATTACACTATTCCCTACTTTCTCTTTGTCATCAATGGATAGTGTGTCATATAATTTGTTGATGTTCTTCAACTTTCCATCATTTGTAATTTCATTGAGAAGTTTATCAATGGGAGCAAAAGTTTGTTGTGTCTTCTTATTAGGAGTCATCTTATTTTTCTTTGGAGTTAATTTCTTTGCTAGGGGCCTCACTGCCTGTTGCTTCTGTCTTGTCCTCTTTGGTGTAGGAGGTGTCAATGAAGGTTTTCTTTTCCTTTCAACTCTCCTAAATACAATAGGTATGTCACTTTCTGAAGAAGTTCCATCCGGTGAAAGGCGAGTTTCCAATTGAAGTGCTTCCATCTCACTTTCAGTTATACTGGTTTGTTTTAGCACATCTTCTTTAATAGATTTCTCCTGTTGGGTTCCTTTTCTAACAGTTGCCTCAACCTTCTTAACTCCTTTCCTTTATTGAATTTGGCTTTCTATAGTTTTAGCACTACCAAATACTTTCTCTTTTGGTTTCTTAGGAGCTTCTAGGAGGACTTTTGCATAAGTTTCTATTATGTTGTCATCAGTCTCATACCTCAGTCTAGTTACCCAAATGGTTCTAGGAATAACTACCTCCATCCAAATTTCATCTTTCTTTATTACAAAACAAATTTCCTTTTGGTACTTATCCACAATAGCTTGTGATAGCCTTACTCTTATTTTCATTTGAGCCTTTAGTGCTTGAAAGTTCTCATTTATGGTTTTCTCCCTGTTCTCTCCCATATTGTTCAACAATTTTGATAGTTGTTTTCCTATCGGTATATCAAATCCAAAATCTCTAGCACCAATACTGGGTACTTGTTTGGTTATGTATAGCATTAGACAAACAAGTAGGTTTCCAAATCTGAATGTTCATTTGTTTTCCCTTTTGATCTTTCCTAGATTGTCTATTAGTTCATCTTTAAGCCATTCACATATGTCTATCTTTGCATTATCATTTACCATATCATAGGCACTCTTAATACATAGGCTAGAAACTGAGTTTAACCTATTTTCATGTGTAACCTTGTAACCTAAGATCATACTGATAAATCTGATATTTGTATCCTTTACATCGTTTACCCTTAGTGATCTTTTATCAAATGTTGCACCGGTTAGGTTTGTCACTAAGTCATTTGAGACCACCTTATTTTTGTCAGGCTTGTTGCCGGTGGAGGGTAACCCTATTACTACCCTTATCACTTATTTTGTGATCTTGTGAATAGAGTCTAACCATAAAAATTTGCCATGTACTCTGCTTAACACAATCCTTATGATATCCTTGGAGAAATCCTGGATACTACGTATTTTAGTGAAACCTAGGGTTTCTACTATCTTGTGTTCAGGTTTGACATTTCTAGATTCATCATAGATTATAGTCTCATACATACTCCTAATTTCATCATCACCTAGTTCATCAATATGGCAATGTATATACATTCTAGGGTCTTCAGCATATACTACTTCTTTAGGGATTTGGAAGAATGCACCTATGCTGTCATCTTTCTTAGCAATTTTGGGAACTAGCTGAATAATGGGTCTAGGTTGCTTAACAACTTCAACAACAGTAGGGTTTGCAATAAATTCAGGAGTGGATGAGGATTCCATAGCTATAAATACCTCATTCTTCCTTAAGGATGAATGCTTTGATGGATTGCTTCACTTCTTTTCTTGGAATACCTTCACTCGGGAGTCTTCATGTTCTCAAAGATTTGAATGCCTGGTGAATGGAAAAAGAGCCAAAACGCTTGCTTTATAATGTTATTTTCACCAACTACCACATTTAATGCTTGCCGGTTAAGTCACAACTTAAGCCATATACTGGTATAGAAGTAATTTCAACTTCTCACCATCAACCGAGGGAATAATAGCATGTTTTTCATTTTGTTGCTAAACCCCCAAAAGAATTTTCTTTAGTTAGATGAGGAGTCTCCTGCCGGGGGAGTGTTACTCTGTTCTACCAGTGGAGGTGTAATCATATCAACATTCTAATTTGACTTTCTGATCCATTGTTTTGAAAATTCTTGGTTTAGCTCTTCAACTTTTTCTTTACCTTTCAAACTAGGACCTTTGTTATTTATTGGTGATGCCTTACTTCTGCAAAAATTAGCAATATGTCTGATCTTGTTATAGGCATAACAAGTCACATTATTCTTTTGAATAGCTTTCCCATATCCTATGTTGGTATGTGTTCTACATTGATTATATAAGTGCCCAAATCTTCCACAAACATAACATCTCACATTCATTCTATAATTTTCTGAATTATGACCAACTTTGTTGCATGTAGAACATTGACCAGTGAGTGTATTAGTGTTCTGATAATTTCTAGATCTACACTGATTTTCTCTTTGACCATACTTGTTACAGTTAAAGCATTTTCCATTAAACTTGTAAGCAGTAGGTTGTCTTACTGGTTTGATATGATCATGATTGTTTGCAGTACCGAAGCTTTCACCAACTTCAAAGCCAAGCCCATTTGTATCACCATTAGGTTTCTGATTCTTCAGCATGTCACCAAGTTCTTCTGAACTTTTCTTGAATTTTTCTTTGTGATGATTTGCAGCAATTAGTTCGCTTTCCAAGATTCCTTTATGTCTTATGAGTTTAGTTCTGTCATTTTGTGTGTGCATTAGATCTATCTTCAACATATCATTTTCATGACTAAGTATTATGTTTTCATTTCCAACATCATTTAGTCTTTTAGCCAAGTCTTCTTCATTCTTCTTCCTATCTTCAATTTCTTTACAAAATCTCATAGTCATATCCAGCACCTCATTATGTGTTGTATTGATCTCTTGTCTTAGCTTGTTTACCAGATCATGAAGAGTTTCCTTTTCATCATTCTCATCCTGCATCTTTTCACAAAGTTCTCTTCTCTTATTTCTTGCAATGGTAATATTTTCTTGAAGTGCTTGAATGATATCCTGAGCAGCCTTTAGATCATCTTCAAGTTTGATATTCTTCACCTTTTCTGCATCATAGTCTGAAAGAGCTATTTTTAATTGTTCTCTCAAGTTTTCCATCTCTACTAGTGACAAGATCTTCCTCAAGCTATTAGGCTTCTGAAAATAGAGGACCAAGCTCTAATACCAATTGTTAGGATTCCCAAGGATACTAAGAGGGCGGGGTGAATCAGTATCTAACCAGTTTCTGAATTTACTTGAATTAAAACATGTAAAGCATATCAATAATGTGTACCGGTAAACCAAAAATAATGCAGTAAAATAGAATAACAACAACCACATGAAAAACACACCATAACACAGTAGTTTAACGAGGAAACCCGCTGTGGGGAAAACCTCGATGGGATTTGTGACCCACAATATTCACTTACTAGACAGTAAGGGAATATTACTGTTTTACAAGAGGGGCCTGCACATGCAGGAAGGCCAAGTGCCTAGAGCTCACTGCTTAATTACAAAGGAAGTCACATTGAATTACGAAAATGGATTATACAAATCCAATGTCTTGTACTGCTTCAAATTAGCATCTGCTATGCCAGATCCAGTACTGGTTTTAGCTCTGCTTCATACATAAACCCTTAAACTATAATTCGCATATTAGGTCTACATAATTTTGCCTATCACATTATTACTAAATGGTCTACAATGATATCATACATATATGAGTCATATTACAACTCACCATGTTGGCTTACAATGATTTTATAATTAATTACAAAATATATTATCAATGAAATTCTTGTCGACCAGAG
Source organism: Cryptomeria japonica (assembly GCF_030272615.1). NCBI lineage: Eukaryota > Viridiplantae > Streptophyta > Pinopsida > Cupressales > Cupressaceae > Cryptomeria > Cryptomeria japonica. The sequence continues at coordinate 193,873,357 of NC_081405.1, read as the reverse complement.
TGCCGGTATCCATCCTTTCACTGCCGGTGTTCTATGTGCTGGTGTAGAGTTTGTCATTGCCAGTGCCAGTATATTTGTTTTGCTGGTATCATATAATTGCAAGGTTTCCATCAATGACAAAACCTTCAATCACCTACAATTTCTCATTGGAGTGTGCATTTGCCAACAACCAAGAGAAATAAAAGAAATCTACATAAGTGGAGAAAGTTAGAACAGAGCAAGAATAGAGTATTCTACAAGATGACGTTGTAGCAGAAAGCAGAACACAACCAGACATAGGAAGAAGAAGAAATAGAGGAGAGATTCAACAAACAAAAAAATTCATCCTCATGTTATGAGGAATTTGTAAGTACATTACAAAACTCATTTGTAACAAGGCTTTATCACTACATTGTAAATTTTGATAACCATTGTAAATCTCAGAGTGGGTGCTTAGAGCAGGGGTAGGTGCTCCTTGGGTTGGTACCCTAAAGTTCAGGGGTTAGTGCTCCTTGGGTTGGTGCTCTAAACATTGTAAATTGTCATTTACTGTGAGGTTGGATTAGAGTAGTAGACTCCAACAACTATTCTCACTCATGTTTTTCCCACATTGGGTTTTTCTTGTAAATCTGGTGTTGTGGTTTGATTTGTGAGTGTGTATTCTTAATTAATTTGTAGTTTTAGTATTTCCAAACACAGTTAAAATTTTAAATTACATTGATTTACCCCCCTCTTAGTGTCCATTTGTGTTCTTAAATTGGTATGAGAGCACTGGGTTCCCTTAGTATAAAACTTCCTCTAGCTTGGGTAGATCATGTCCTATGAACATAGTGGATAGAAATGATTCATCCTCCAAAGAACCTATATTTTATGGCACCAACTATGCCCTATGGAGTAGAGGAATGGAAACACACTTGTCTTCTTTAGGGTTTGAAGTTTGGATGTTAGTAAAAAATATATATATTGTTCCTCAAGTTCTCCCTACCGACCCTGATGCTAAAAGGGAGTATGAAAATAATGAAAAAGATAAGAATGCTATCTTAAGTGGTTTGTTTGATATAGAGTTTGTTAAATTCATGCACTACACTTCAACATGTGATAAGCTACAAAGAATATATGAAGGAGATACTAAAGTAAAAGAAGCCAAACTGCAAAAATTAAGAACTCAATTTGAAAATTTGAAAATGAAAAAAGAAGAGAAGATAGGCGATTACCTGGAAAGAGTGGATTAGACTATGAGTATAATAAGAGGACTTGGAGAAGATGTCACAAATGAAGTTACCATAAAAAAGGTCCTAAGATCATTGATGACAAGGTATGACACAAAAGTTTCTACTATTGAAGAAGCTAAAGATCTAAAATCTTTCTCTAAGGATGAATTGTTTGGTTCCCTATCAACCTATGAGTTGAGGACAATAAGTGTTGAACCTTAAAAGAGAGAGGTTGCCTTAAATAGCACACAGAAAGGGAAAGAACAAGCTACAAATGAGGATGAAAATGATTTTGATGCTGTTGTAGCAAACTTTGTAAGGAAGCTCAAAAGAGGTTTAGGAAAGTACAAAGGTAAGTTGCCTTTCAAACATTTCAACTATGGAAAGATTGGACACTTTGCATCCAAGTGCTCTTATGGAGAAAAGGATGAAGATGAAAAGAAAAACATGAAATATTTTAGCAAGGAAAAGATGAAAAATTCTTATAAGCCAAGGAGAAGAAGTTTTAGGAGAAAGAGCAATCGTTACACATTTGAAGATGACGCATTTGATGAAGAAAGTATCTTTGAAGATTGTTGTAGTGAAGGTGAAAGAGAAGTCATTCTCTTTATAACACAATGAGAATTATTTGATGAACATATTTTTGATGATGAAGAAGAGGAAATTGAAGATTAAGTACACCTTGAGGGTGAACTTGTAAGTGAACTAGAAGAACTTAGAAAAGTGAGAAAGGAATATAAAAAGTATAGGAATGTTGTTGTTGAAGAAAAAAATATACTAAATAAATCACTTGAGGGATTGAAGACAACAATTTCTAATTTGAGAATCCAGTTGGAAGAATCTAAAAGGATGTACAAAGTTACAAAATCAGATTTAGAAAAGAAGGATAAGGAGTGTCAAAAAATGGAAGAAGATCTTGTAAATCTAAGGAAGGAATTGGAAAAGAATAAGGATGAACTCAACATGAGGATTATGTATGGTGGAAACACTGAAGCATTAGACAAAATATTAAGTAGAAGCACAACAAGGACATCAATGGTGTTGGATTTTAAAATGGACAATGTTCTAACAATAAAGATTCATCAGGTAAGGAGATACACTTCACCTGTTCAATTGAAATTGAAGTCAAACAAACATTCACAGTTAGCAAGCTAAATGAGAAGAAGACACATGTTGTTGCTACAAAGAATCAGTCAATGAACCAACATGTTGATCCTAAAAGAAAAGAAAATGTTAATAATGGTGGCTTTACAAAGGTTAAGGATACAAGAAGAAAGAGATCAAAAAGACCGAACTATGCTGCTCCAAGGAGACCAATGAGAAACAATTTAACCAATGATTAGTATGTACCTCAATTCCATGGATACTACTATAAATGCAACACTTATGGTCATAGAATTGTTGATTGTAAGCTTATGCATAGGTCTCCACCAAGTTTTGAAAGTAGGAATCAATTTTCTACTCTTAGGGATATGATTGCTATTTGTTATCATTGTAATGGGTATGGTCATAGGAGTTATGAATATAGGAGAATTGTGTCTTAGTCCTACAATAGTTTTTCAAATGCATCACTCAATGTAAATGCTAAATGATACCATTGTGAAAATTTGGGCCATAATGCAAAACATTGTATGCTAAGGATTGCTAAGAGAAAGAAGGTTGTGTCAACCTTGGAACCAAGAGTTATTCTAGATCAAGAAACAACAACATAGAGAAAGATAGAATCAAAACAAGTTTGGGTAGAAAAAGAAAAAGACAAGTCTAAGTCAAGTTTGATTGTTCAAACTACCCTACATGCTAAAAAGGAAAAACTTGTTGGTAGTAGACAATTGCTCCAATCACATATCTGGAGACAAGAAGAAATTTGTTAAACTTGAAGATTGGAATGGTGGTTCAGTAAGGTTTGGAGACAACTCATAAATAAAAAATAAAGGGTAAAGGTACACTAAATATTGATGGCAAGCTGAAAGCTCATGGTGTTTATTATGTGGTGTTGGCATAGCTGATGGAGATGATGATGAAATAAGAATATGCCCGGTAAATTTGATATGATCAAGTATTTGTTGTCATTGATGGAAACCATGTTTGTTTAGTCATCTAGGTCATCTATGTTAGGATAACCAGTGAACAACTAAGAGGGGAGGTGAATCAGTTGTTAACAAATTATGAAACTTTAAGCACACAAAAAATTTTACTAGAATAGAAGATATATCAATTAAGCATAGACATTAATCATAAACCAAATATGATGCATCCACAATAGATAACACCAAGATTTGTATGTGGAAAACTCGGTATAGGAAAAAACCATGGTGGGAAGCCTACCCACAATCAAATAATACTTTGTAGTATGTGATTACAATAAGGAGCCTACACATGCCTCCACATGCAAGAAGGCCAATAGCCTTGAGAACACTGCTCATCACAAAGGAGCCTCACTAATAACAATAGAAATCCAGACTACAATACGGAAATAAGAATGGACTGCAAGAATATCACCTCCTATGTGTGATTACAGTTTCGGTTAAGCTCAATGTTAGATGTTTTAAAATTCTTACAAAAACCCAATTCGATCACTTATGATCGACTAAATCATCTGCATATGATTACAACTTTATTCACACATAGATAATCCCATAACCACAACCATGATCTACAAAGAGATCTTACATCATAGTTATACCAAACCGAGACCTGAATAATTAGGTCATCCACCTAAAAGATGATATAATAAATCCATTACATAAACCCAAAAACCAATGATAATCCAAGTTGGTCTAAGACCAAAACAACATTAATAAAATAATAAATCTAGCCAGTAACACATCGGGAGCATCCACCAACACATTACATAAACCGATCCATAACCTAACATAATAAGACCAGACCTAAAATAGGTCATCATAAGCCAAATAAAATACCACTGATCAACTACAACACAAACATGATAACCATCAACATCCTGAAAACCTTTTAGAATCTTCACCAACACCACTTATCAATTTCATCAAAAGATCTTTAATAAAGCTCTATCGGTAGAACCCTTATCGGTGACCAAAAGGCTTACTAGAACATATGATAGCTTTCAGATCACCATATCCTAAATCAACTGGATGTGACAAGCATCTGAACCACATAAATGTCCAAACCAAACCAATTCCACCAATCAAAATATACCGGAGACAAATCTCCTAATCATCATCAAAGTCCAACCACTCTACTAGAATTCAGTAGACAACCAAATAAGCTAGTGTTGACATCAATGACAAACATCAATGCAACATATAATCAATTCCTCCAAATTGCCAACAATCTCCCCCTTTGGCATTGATAGCAACACTAGATGTGAAAAACATACAAGTACCAAGAAAATGCCAAACAAGTCTCCCCCAATGGAAGACATCCAACAAATGATATATCAATGAAGTTATGAACCAAAGACCAAACTCCCCCTATGACTAATATCTCTGTTAAGCTCTATTTTTCACATATATATATCTCCCCCTTTCACATAAATGCCAAAAATATGACATAAACATCAAATAAAAAAGATAAAACCTCTGAACCATACAATTGACTAATCCCTCTAAGTAGTAGCACCATCTCATCAATCCGAAATGAATAATAATTTTGATAAATGCATACCAGAATGATGCCAATCACCATCACTCAAGTCTTTACTGGAGGGGTAGAGACCCCCAATTTGTCTCTAAAATACTCAAATGACTCCTTAGGAAAAGGTTTTGTGAAGATATCTGCAATCTTCTCTTTAGTGTTCACATAAATGAATTTTCCTTCATTTGCTTCCACCTTTTCCTTCAAAAAGTAATACTTGATTGGTATGTGCTTTGTCTTAGAATGAAATACCAGATTCTTTGATATGTCAATAGCAGTAGAGTTATCATAGTGAATAACTACCAGTTCATTGCAATCTACCCTTATATCCTTTAGCATTTTCTTCATCCATAGAACTTGTGTAGAGTTAGTAGTAGTAGCAACATACATAGCTTCAGCAGTAGATAAATAAGTACATGATTGTTTCTTGCTCATCCATAAAAGAAGTTCCTTTCCAAGGAAAGAAAGCTCCATCGGATGTTCTTTTTCGGTCATCTATAACTCCAACCCAATCTGCTTCTATATATGCACATAGTGTAAAGTCATCATTTTTAGGATACCATAAACCATATTTAGTTGTTTCCTATAAGTATCTAAAAATCCTTTTCACTGCACTCTCATGATTCTCTCTAGGATCACTATGATATCTTGATACAATACAAACAATATTCTTTATATCTGGTCTAGTTTGAGTCAAATATAACAAACCTCCAATCATAGACTTATACCTTGTAGGATTTACCAAAGCTGATACATCTTCCTTTGTCAATTCCTCACTAGTAACCATAGGGGTACCAACCAGTTTAGAATTTTCCATACCAAATTTCTTCAACAACTCTCTAGCATACATAGTTTGACAAATGAAAAGACCTTTATCAGTTTGAGTAATCTGTAAACCTAACAAAAATCTCATTTCTCCAATCATAGACATCTCAAATTCATTCTTCATATTATCAGAGAATTCCATACATAACTTATCCTCACCTCCAAGAATGACATCATCCACTAAAACCTCAATAACCAATATGTCATCATCAATGATCTTATAATACAAGTTACTATCAACATTACCTTTAGTGTAACTGAGCTTCAAAAGATATTTGTCCATTCTAGCATACCAAGCTCTAAGGGCTTGCTTCAAACCATAAAAAGATTTCCTTAATCTGCAAACCATGTTTTTGTCATCTGAAAGTGAAAAACTGTCAGGTTTCTCAATATAAACTTCCTCTTCAAGATCTCCATTTAAAAATGTAAACTTAACATCCATCTGATAAACCTTGTAGTTCTTATGAGCAACATAAGCAAGAAATAATCTCACAGCTTTTATCCTAGCTACTGGAGCAAAAGTTTCATCATAATCAATTCCTTGCTTTTGAGAATATCCTTTACAAACCAATCTAGCCTTGTTCCTCACAACTTGTCCATCATCATTCAATTTATTCCTAAAGACCCAATTAGTTCCAATAACATTCTTATTTTTAGGCCAGGGAACTAAAGTCCATGTGTTGTTCTTTTCTATCTGATCCAATTCCTCTTCCATAACTTTTATCCAACTTTCATCCTTAAATGCTTCATCTACTGATGTCGGTTCAATTTAAGAAATTAAACATATCACTTTAGCAGTCAACCTTCTTCTTGTCATTACTCCTTTGCTCTTGTCTCCAATGATCTGATCTTAAAAATGATTCAACCTTATATACCAAGGAGTCTTTTGAATTTCTGATTCCTTGCTCTAATCTTTGATTACTGTTGAATTTTTTGATACTTTTGGGGTAACTGATTCAACATTTTGTTTTGGTATGGGTGCTACTAGTTTAGTTATAACTATTTCCACTTCTGATTCTCTCTTATAAGTTCTAATTTGATCTTTGTTCTTCTCACCCACCTTGACATTAGCACTCTCCACAATTTCCTTCAATCTTTTGTTATAACATGTATATGATTTTCTTTGATTAGAATAACCAATTAATATTCCTTCATCACATCTAGGATTAAACTTTCTAATGGAATCATCTCTTTTGATGTAGAATTTACTACCAAAGATTCTGAAATACTTAACTGTAGGTGTATGACCAAACCATAACTCATAAGGTGTTTTACTGGTGTCTCCTTTGATATGAACTCTATTGAATGTGTAAACCATTGTTCTCATAGCTTCTCTCCAATAGATATGAGACAAATTAGCTTCAATCATCATAGATCTAGCTGCATCCATAATAGTTTTGTCCTTTCTTTCGACACAACACCATTTTGCTGAGGTATTTAGGGTGCAAACAACTATATCCTTATCCCACATTTCTCACAATAACTGTTAAATTTACTGGATGTGAATTCACCACCCTGATAAGATCTTAAGCATTTGATTTTCAATCATGTCTCTGTCTCAACCATAGATTTAAATATCTTGAAATTTTCAAAGGCTTCAGATTTCTCTCTTAGAAAAGTGACCCACATCATTCTAGAATAGCCATCAATGATTAGCATGAAATGTCTATCACCCTCAAAACTTCTTATTCTAGTAGGCCACACAAATCAGCATGAATAAGATCAAGAACATTATTGGATTTGTCTTGTATGCTCTTAAAAGAAGTTATGACTTGCTTACCCATTTCACATTCCTTATATATCAGATTAAGAGGCTTGGGAATCTTAGGTACATCTCTAACTCCCTTGATTGAACTAATATTTATAATGCAATCAAAATTCACATGACACACCTCTTATACCATAGAAAACTCTCATCAATATGTGCAATCAAACATGTCTTTGTTGGAATTGTGTTGTCATTAATGTCAATCAATATAGGATGGCAACCGGTATGGGAGATTGATGAGCAATGTTGTAATTGATGCATACCAGAAATAGTGTCATTGATGTCAACTAGCATGGTAGGTCATCGGTACACAAGTTAGTATTGTCTTGTGTTGAAGACATAAGGACTAGAGATCGGTATGTTATAACATCTGGTAAGTGACATGTTGGTAGTGCATTGTTGCCAACCGACAAGTGGATCTGCAGGGTGAGCTATTGTAGTTGTGCCAATCGATATGCTATTGGATGTTTAGATGAGAAACAATAGGACTCCCATCAAATAAAGATGAAGTCACAAAATGAAGAGATAACTGACAGTGAGTGTGCCCAATTGGACCATGTGTGCCTATTAGAAGATTTTTCTTCTCAAATAGGGAAGCCATATTGGTGCAATGTCGGTTGTAGATGATAAGGATCCACTCCTACCGGTAGGTGGAGCTTATTTCCTATTATGCATGGAATGAATCATACTTCTCCATGGTAAAATAGAAGAGTAGAAGGTAGGTGATTGAAGTTTCACACTAGATCAATCGGTGAAACACTAAGTTGCCTTGGGTGCATGAGATCATAGATATGCACTAGATCAGCCGGGTAGAAATGATGTGTTGCCAATACAGTGAAGGAAGGATATGTTTGTTGATTTGACAAACTAGTTTATAGGAGAACCAGTCAAATGATGAAGAAGGAAAGTTTGAGCTATTGTAGATAGAGAGTAAAACTAGATTGATGATGGAGTTTGTAGAAGGTTGATGAAATAGTGTCATCAAGGTGGTTACTGGTAAGTATGTCCACCGGTAAAGATGACAAGGTGCAGAAGTGAAAGGCTCCCATCTGTTGAAGATGTGAATGAGGTATGTTGGCAAGTGTGTTGACTAGTTTAGATGTTTCATCAAAAGAGAAGAAAAGTGAAAGGGTGAAGAAAGACCAGTTAGGGTATAACCGACAAGGTTTGTAAACTATTAGATGGACTCGGTTGTGTTCTATTGGTCAGTGACCAAGTCAGACCGACATAGTGAGCCAAGGTGGATACCAACAAAGGTGCCACATGAAGGTGAAGTGGCATGCATTCAAAGGTCAATGTGGTGTGTTGGTGAGGTTGTTGGCAATTGGTCCAACATTCAATGATGACTGCAAAGCTCAAGAAATGAAGGCAGAGGTTTGCAGCTTGAGATGAAGGAAACAGTAGGGATCTAGGACAAACTGATTTTGCAGATCGAATTGGGTGAAGGAAATGGTATCACACACGTGATTGACCAGACACAAGACCAAGACTCTTGCTACAGATGGATAAAGATAAAAGACGTGCATTGAAAGGAAAAGAGTATGGCGATGTTGATTGATGAGTTGTAAGTCATCAATTAAGGACATGAGATCTGATCAAATATGATATACCATGATGATTAAAGATCAGATTGGATGCAGATTTAGTGTATGGTAGAAACCCTAGCACTCTAATGTTCAAACTCACATTTAGGCGGGAAAGTCTGGTTATAAGTATGTGAACCAAAGATGTAATAGGTGTTGTTGAATTAGAGAGAAAATCCAATGAAGGGAGTCAAAACTAGAGAGCTAACCAGTCAAGAGCTCAATGAGAATTAGAGAAGAGATTGAGTATGTGAGAGAGAACTGATTTGAAGAGTTCAACCAGAAAGAGTGAGGCAACCGTTAGTCTATCATTAAGTTTGATAGAGAAGTACACATGTGGTGATTGAATCAACAGAGAAGAGCCATAGTAGATTGCATAGAGGAATAGAGTAGAGTCAAAATCTGTGAAAAACAGGTAAGCTAAGAAGTAGAAGTGATCAGATAGCAGACAACTGACAAAGTGAGGGAGACTAGTGGTGGTTAGCAATAGTGTGATAGAGAGAACTAACAAAGAGAAAAGGACCAACAAAGAAGAAGCAAATGCTGAACCGGTAAGGTTGCAACAAAGAATAAAGTTACTGCAAGAGATAAGGTTGCAGTAGAAAGGTGAGCAGAGAACCAACATAGAATTGGAGAGAGGAGAACTAGTGGAGAGATTTTCATGAGAGTTACAAAGTTATTTTGTAACAAGGATATTACTTTTGTATCTGATATATGATTTTGTAATCATTGAGTTGAGGCTCGGTACAGGGGTTGGTGCTCCTTAGGTTGGTGCCCTAAAATCAGAGGCTAGTGTTCCTATTAATAAAAGAGTCTAAGCATTTCAAGATTGCTTTTAGTACCCCATGGGGAACCTATGTTTATGTAAGGATGCCATTTGGTTTGAAGAATGTTGGAGAAAATTTTCAAAGGGATATAGATGTAGCCTACAAAGAATTTATTAATATCATAATGGTTGTTTACCAAGATGATCTTACATGTTTTTCAAAGAAGGAAGATGATCAATGTGGTCATTTGGAAAAGGTATTCTATAAGGCCTTTGAATTTGGTGTGTCTTTAAATCCCAAAAAATGCCACTTTGCTATAACTGAAGGAAAGTTGTTAGGACATATTGTTTCTAAGGAAGGAGTTAGGATTGACCCTGAGAGAATTGAGGCTATTAACAATGTGCCTCAACCAAAGAATGTTAAAGGAATTAAGTCCTTCTTGGGTAAGGTGAATTTTGTTAGAATGTTTATAGCCAACTTTGCCAAGATTGTTAAGCCTATTGTTAAGATACTGAAAAATGATATTAAGTTTTCTTGGGATGAGGAAACATCACAGACCTTTGATAAGATTAAAAAGGCTATTCAGGAAGCCCCAATGCTAAAATCTCCTAACTACAGTAAGCCTTTTTCACTAATTTCCTTTGTTTCTTACCATACAATAGCAACAGTCTTGCTTCAGAAGGATGATGAAGGGTATGAGCATCCAATTACATTTTATAGTAGATCCTTGCAGGCTACTGAGTTAAAATATGAAATTATGGAAAAATAGGCATATGCCTTGGTCAAGTTTGTTAAATCATTCAGGCCTTATCTTGTCAATGCAAGAGTAGTTTCTTATGTCCCACATGCAACTATTAAATATATTTTATCCCAGTCTGAAGTTACTGGTAAAAGGTCCAGGTGGACAAATAGGATACAAGAGTTTGATCTTGAGATTAAGATCACAAAATTGGTAAGTGGACTAGGCCTTGCCAAACTAATGATTGAATCAAATCTTGCTAACATTGACATCAACAACATTGAAAATGAAGAGGTTATCATCACTATTATTCAAATGCAACCATGGTATTCAGAGATTGTGCACTTCTTAAAAAATGCAGTATGTCCAGAAGGAATGACCCACAATCAGAAGAGAACACTAAAGCTGAAGTCACACAAATATGTTCTCGTTCAGGGAGACCTATATTGGAGAAACAGATATGGGGTGTTATTGATGTGTCTAGATGATTCCCAAGCTCAAAAGGTGCTAACAAAGATTCACAATGGAGTATGTGGGGGTCAGTATTTAGCAAAGAGAACTGCTAGCAAAATAATTAGGGTAGGATACTACTGGCCCACCTTGTTTAAGGATACCCATAAGTATGTCCAAAAATGTGACCCTTGTCAAAGATTTTCTTCCTATTTCAAGTATGTCAATGCCTTGCCACTTAAACTTGTTACAGTTGAGGCCCCTTTTGTTCAATGGGGCATGGACTTAATTGGAGAGATAACACAAAAATCAAGCCGAGGTCACATGTGGATCTTGGTGGCCATTGATTATTTTACAAAATGGATTGAGGCCATACCTACCAAATGGGCAACTAGTAAAGTTGTTATTGAATTTTTAATGGATAATGTATTAACATGATTTGGTGTGCCTATGAAGTTGATTATGGACAATACTATGTGCTTTAGGTTAGAGGAATTCATAGAGTTTTGTGCAAGCTATGGAATTATCATGTCATATTCCTCATTGTATCACCCATAGGGAAATGGCTAGGTAGAATCAAGTAGCAAAAGCCTCTTGAACATCATTAAGAAGATTCTTGAGTAGAATAAGAGATCTTGGGACCAAAATATCAAGCTAGCTTTATGGGAAGATAGGATTACTGTGAAAAGGGCCATTGGTACATCTCCGTTTGAACCGGTATATGGAGTGCAAACCAGGGTACCTATAAACAATCTCCTCCCTATATATAAATTCTTGCAAACTGAGGAATTAGAAGTGTCTGAAGCCATGGAGGATAGAATGATCCAATTGGTAGAATTGGAAGAAATAAGAACTATGGTTCATAAAAGGAATCTAAGAATTCACTTGCAATCAAAATATCTTTTTGATCAAAGAAATACAACTAGAAAGTTCCAGGTTGGTGATATGGTTCTTCAGTGGAATGCTAGAGAACAGGATAAAGGAAAGCACAAGAAATTTTGTATCCCTATGGATAGGCCCTCTGATTGTTTTTGATGTCAATGGAAAATATTTATACTTTCTATAAAAAATAAATGGTGAGTTATAGGAAATCCTAGTGCATGGACAATTCCTAAAATATTATTTCTCATGATTCATTTTTTCCATGCACAGTAGTTGTAAATTTTTGTATATTAGGTTTTCTTTGATTAGGGTTTTGTTTTGGTCTGCATTCTAGAGTTTTGCTAAGTTCTTGCATTGATCTCAGGTTCAACCATCCCTAGCCAGAGCTGCTATTATCAATATTTTGGATGGTGTTGCTTTTGTCCCAATATACTTAATTTTTCAATTTTCTGGATTGTTCCCTATCTACAATTAAATGTATTTTAAGGATTTAGGGTTCATTACTTTCAAAATTATTTGGTAAAGAAGCCTTTATGTTGTATTGTCTTGAAGACTCATTTGTTTGTCTGTTACCTTTTTCACTTCACCAAAAGGGTCACCATGACATTAAAAGGGGACATTTGAGCTTTAGGTTTAGGTGGGCTTTATTAAAATTGAAACGCTTTATATTTTCCTAAAGTCCTAGGTATGTCTCTTAATGTACGCATTAGGCTCTTAATAGTCAGGTAGGTCTTGTTTGATCATATGGTTGTCATGATACCACAATAAGAAGTTGTGATAACTCAATGATGAATGGATAGCACTAACCTGGTACTGAGAGGGGGGGTGAATCAGTATAGAAAAAAATACAATCCTAAACCGGATTGACAATAGACACTTCAAATGACTGACAAGGAGTGACACTAGTTTGAAACAGAGTGCAACCGGTAAAGTTAAGAATGACTGAGACAAGCATTAACCAGTTACTCACTTATCTTTTCACTCAACTCAAGACTACACTACCATTTCACCCTTATGCATAAACATGTAATGTATCATCAGATTATAATAACAACTAGTTCAACATGTTTTATAGACAGGCATAAAACATAGAACCATCATATGCTTGACAGACAATAGGAAAGCATCACACATAACACACATAATTTTTCACATGGAAACCCAATTGGGAAAAACCATGGTGGGGATGAATACCCACAAGCTATTTTTGAACTCTTTAGAAGTCCGCTCTTAGGAGCCTTGCTCAGTTAGAGACATTACAATAGGTCTACTAGGAACTGATCTTGTTAAAGATCACCCGATTAAGGGTTAAACCTTGTTAAAGGTTACCTTGTTAGAGGCTTTCAAGAACTCAATAGCTAAAGGATTTTGAAATCAATAACTTTGAATTACCCTGTTAAAGGATTTACAGGAAGTCGGTTAAGGCTACCCTATTAAGGGATTTTCCAACTATTGAGGTGGTTAGAGATCAACAGGTATTACAATAATCTGGTAACAACACTCAATGCCAATGCAGATCCACTTAAGCTCCTCTTCATCTTTTGCACTTACACTCTATAGGTATCACTTCTCTTTTTTTGGTCTGGCAAGAATCACGTATCCCTTCTCTTGGATACACACACACAACTTTTGCCAACAACCTCAGTAAGAGACACAACATTGACCTTATAGGAAAATAGATAGGTCAGTAGCATAAACCCTAAACCCTAAACCTGTTAGGTTAAGAAATTCAAATGGTTCAATCTTGACCATTGAGAACACTCCATTAATTGCAATAGTCTTGATCCAATCTCAAGATATTCTCCATTGTCCATTTTCACCAATTTCATGGTGGCTGATAACCCATCACATGTTATCACCATTTTATAGACTTCGCACGTTCCCGAGGTAGATAGGAACAATCTCCTTCATGCAAGATCCTTCACACGCACAAGGCTAACGTGGCAACATGATCTGTTCTTCATTACAATGCTAACTCATCACACAATGTCACCGATTGAGCCACACAGGCTTGAAGCACTTAAACCGAAAACCCTGAAGTTGAGACTACCAATTGGTAGTCATACAATGCTTCCATGTGCTAGTTCCCATAACCATATGCCAGTTCACCTTGAACAAGCACATTGCTTCACTTTGGCACTAGTGCTGGTTCACAATGTTCTACTGGTTCTCTCATATGCCAGTTCTCACTTCTTCAGCATATTGACATCAATGACAACATACAATATCATTATGTCCACATATCGGTTCACATAATGCCAACAATCTCCCCCTTTGGCATTGATGGCAATAAACAAAGATATCTTCTCCGCTTCACATCTTCTCTCCCTTTGACAACAATACCAAAGTGGAGGCACAAGCTTCCCTGTTCCATTATGTTGCTCCCCCTGAGGAGTAGCATCCTTCAACACATCAATCCAAAATAAATTTGACTATGCACTACCTAACTGATGTGGAGCATATGCTTTTAGTTTACCTCCTAAAGGGTAAACACCCCTTATTCACCTCTTAAGTACATAAATGTAGTCTTTGGGAGAGGCTTGGTGAATATGTCTGCTAACTGCTCCTTACTGGAAATATGTTCCAGTGCAATCTCTTTGTTCTGAACTTTTTCCCTTAAGAAATGATACTTAAGCTCAAAGTGCTTGGTTCTAGAATGTAAAACCGGATTCTTGGAGATGTTAATTGCACTAGTATTGTCACAAAATATACTTACCGGTTCAGATACAGGAAATTTGAAGCCATTTAATACATGCTTCATCCAAATTGTCTGAGTGCAGCTCATGAAAGCTGCAACATACTCTACCTCCACTATAGACTGAGAGATACAACTCTGCTTCTTACTCATCCATGAGACCAGTCTACCACCAAGAAATAATGCACCACCGGTTGTGCTTTTTCGGTCATCTATATTGCCTGCTCAATCAACATCTGTATATACTTTCAAGTTGAAATCCTTGCTATATGGATACCACAATCCATAGTCAACAGTTCCCTTCAGATACCTAAGAATCCGCTTGACTGCAACCAAGTGGGATTCTCTTGGGCTTTTCTAAAACCTTGCAGTAATGCCAACTGCATGTGCAATATCCGGTCTGCTATGCACTACATAATGCAATTTACCAATCATTGATCGATATTCCTTCTCATCAATCAATGTTGAGTCATCCTCTTTGGATAGTTTACAACTGGTCACCATCGGTGTACCAACCGGTTTGCTATCTTCCATGCCGAAGGTCTTCAACACCTCTTTGACATACTTGGACTAAGTGATAAAGATTGCATCCTTCATCTACTGGCTCTGTAGTCCAATGAAGAATTTAATCTCCCCTATGAGTGACATTTCAAACTCTTTCTTCATCTCATCTGCAAACTCATGACTCATCTTGTCATCTCCACCAAAGATAATGTCATCAACAAATACCTCACAGATCAGGATTTGATCTCCTTCAGACTTCAAGTAGATATTTCTATCTTCACTTGTTCTCTGAAATCAAATCTTCACAAGATGGGAATGCAGACGTTCATACCATGCCCTAGGTGCCTGCTTTAGTCCATATATGGCTTTATGTAGTCTACATACCATGTCACTATCTTCAGATAGGGAATACCCATCTAGTTGCTCAATATACACCTCGTCTTCAAGTACAACATTTAGAAATGAAGATTTTACATCCATTTGATATACTTTGAAACCTTTAAAAGTTGCATATGCAAGAAGCATACAGACCCCTTCCAATCTGGTTATAGGAGCAAAGGTTTCTCCATAGTCTTCTCCTTATTCTTGAGCATATCCTTTGCATACCAATTTGCCTTTGTTTCTAATCATTGTGCCATCCTTATTCAGCTTATTTCTGAAGACCCATTTGGTACCAATGACATTTTTATGCTCCAGTCTAGGTACCAAAGACCATGTACCATTTTTCTCTATTTGGTCAAGTTCCTCTTCCATTGCCTTGATCCAGTCTTCATCTTTATGTGCCTCTTTGAATGTTTTAGGCTCAAATTCAGAGATCATACATGAGTTTTCTTTGATCTTTCTTCTTGTAAGGATTCCTGCATCCTTATCTCCTATGATCTGATTAGGATCATGATTCAGCTTGACATACTGAGGAATGGTCTTGATAGATTCCTCTTTCTTTTCTTCTTCATCCTCATCTCCATTAGTATCAGCATCTACATTTCCCAGTGTAGGTGTTACTGGTACTTAGTTAGCTGCCAACCAGTTCCTAGAAGGTTGCAACTGGTTCATTCACCCCTTGCTCACTACAGGTTTCCTTAGTTTTCTCAAAGCTTTCATCAACTGTTACATTGATGCTTTCCATAATTCTTTGAGTCCTATTGTTGAAACACTTGAGAGCTTTTCTCTTGGTGGAATATCCTAGGAATATTCCCTCATCACATTTTGCATCAAATTTGCTCTAGTGTTCACTCCTCTCAATGTAACATTTGCTACCAAACACTCTAAAGTAGTTGACCATAGGTGTCTTACTGGTCCAATACTCATAAGGACTTTTATCCTTACCTTTCTTGATGAGTACTCGGTTCATTGTGTGGACTGCAGTGCTCACCACTTCTCTCCAAAAGGTGTGAGCTACCTTTCCTTGAATCAACATGGTTCTAGTTGCTTCAACCATAGTCCAGTTATTCCTCTCTGCTAGGCCATTCTGCTATGGAGTCCAGGGGTAGACAATTGCCTCTTGATGCCATGTTCTTCACAGTCCTTGTTGAATTCACTAGAAGTGAATTCCCCTCCTTGATCAGTTCTCAAGCACTTGATCCTTTTACCACTTTCCTTCTCCACTAATGCTCTGAAAGCTTTGAACTTTACAAAGGCTTCAGACTTATCTTTCAAGAATGTGACCCACATCATTCTTTAGCAGTCATCAGTGAGAATCATGAAGTACCTATCACCCTGCACACTTCTAGTTTTCATAGGACCACACAAATCAGTATGCACAAGGTCAAGCAAGTTGTCAACAGTGAAAGATTTACCTTTAAAGGTTGAGGAATACATTTTCCCCAATTGACACTCTCTACACAAGGTATTATCTAGTTTTCTTAGCACCGGCAACCCTCTAACTGCCTTGATCTTACTAGCCTTCACAATGTTATCAAAGTTTACATGGCAGAGTCTCCTATGCCATATCCAGCTATCATCAAATTTAGCCATAAGACATGTACTTATATTTTCATTTAGATGAAATAGGTTACCTTTGGTCTACATGCCAGTGGCCACCAAATCACCATCCTTTGCTTTGATTCTGCAAACTCCATTCTTGAATTCTAGAGTGAGGCCACTGTCATTCAACTAGGCAACACTCAAAAGGTTGTGTCTAAGACCATCAACCCAATACACATTGTTAGCACTACTCTTTCCATTCAGAGAGATGGACCCTCTGCCTTTGACAATGCATGGTGAATCATTGCCAAAGCGAACCACACTACCATCATACTCCTCCAATGATAGAAACTTGCTCTGGTCACCAGTCATATGGTGAGAACAACCACTGTCAATGATCCACTAATTGGAATTATCAAACTGAGAGACAAGAGCCTTCTTGTCTGACACATCTTCCTTGACAACAACAAACACAATATCTTCATTTTATTCATCCTCTGATTCTTCATCTGTGACACCTTCATCTACTACCACAAAATAGTTTCTCTGATTTCCTCCTTTGAATTTATTGAACCTTTCCGGTTTGTCCTTATTGTTGCCATTAGGACAGTTTATAGCAATATGTCCTATCCGGTTACAAGAGAAGCATTTCAAAGGTAGCTTACCTTTGTATTTGCCGGTTCCTTTTGGAAGTTTCTTGGAAAGGAGAGCTTCAAATGCCATTAGAATCTCCTCATCATCCATTTCTCTGCCCTATCTTGGTTCACCACTAGTACTAGCTTCTTTTCCTTTTCTAAATGGTACTGTAGAAGCTTTAAAAGTTGATTCAATCTTTTGAACACTACCATCGAAACTATTTAGCTCATAGGCTGTCAACTTTTCAATGATGGAGCCTAGGCATACCTGAGTCTTGTCTATTGATCTTAGCTCTTGAATAGCAACAACCCTTATTGCATAGACCGACAATAGGGATCTTAGGACTTTGCTTACCACAGTGGCATCTTCTATTTTACCACTTGCACTCTTGATATCTCCAACAAAAGTTTTGATTCTTATTCCATACTGTTGAATGGTCTCACCTTCAACCATCGACATATCTTCAAACTTCCCTCTAAGGCTTTCTTCCCTAGCCTGTTTTACATGTTCATCACCACCATAGATATTTTCAAGAGTATCCCATACCTCTTTGGGATTTACCTTATCCTGGACATCAATGAACTCAATGTGAGATAAACTACTAATTAGGGCTTCTATGACTTGCCCATTCTCCTACATCTCTCTCTTTTGGTCATTGGTAAGGGTACCAGTAGGAGCAACATAGACAGTCCTAGCAAAGCTCCAGTGTTGAGCACCCATGCTTCTGATGAATATCTTCATTCTGTCTTTCCATATACTGAAATTTTATCTGTTAAACTTTGGACCTTTCCTCTTCATCATTAGACTGGGATCTTTACCTCAAGAGGTTAAGCTTGTAAAATAGAGGACCTGGAGGACACTCTGATACCAATTGATAACTCAATGATGAATGGATAGTACTAACCTGGTACTGAGAGGGGGGGGGGTGAATCAATACAAACAAAAATATAGTCCTAAACTAGTTTGACAACAAACACTTCAAATGACTGGCAAAGAGTGACACTGGTTTGAAACAAAGTGCAACCGGT
Source organism: Cryptomeria japonica (assembly GCF_030272615.1). Taxonomy (NCBI): domain Eukaryota; kingdom Viridiplantae; phylum Streptophyta; class Pinopsida; order Cupressales; family Cupressaceae; genus Cryptomeria; species Cryptomeria japonica. Next base: position 193,854,752 of record NC_081405.1, on the reverse strand, counting down.
AAAGTTAAGAATGACTGAGACAAGCATTAACTATTTACTCACTTAACTTTTCACTCAACTCAAGACTACACTACCATTTCACCCTTATGCATAAATAGGTAATCTATCATCAAATTATAATAATAGATAGTTCAACATGTTTTATTGACAGACATAAAACACAGAACCATCATATGCTTGACAGATAATAGGAAAGCATCACAAGATAAAAGCATCACACATGACACACATAATTTTTCACGTGGAAACCCAACTGGGAAAAACCATTGTGGGGATGAATACCCACAAGATATTTTTGAACTCTTTAGAAGTCCACTCTGTTAGGAGCCTTGTCCGGTTAGAGACATTACAATAGGTTCTACTAGGAACCGATTCTGTTAAAGATCACCCGGTTAAGGGATGGCTACAATACTCAGTTAAGGGTTAAACCCTGTTAAAGGTTACCTTGTTAGAGCATTTCAAGAACTCAATAGCTAAAGGATTTTGAAATCAATAGCTTTGAATTACCCTATTAAAGGATTTACATCAAGCCAGTTAAGGCTACCCTGTTAAGGGATTTTCCAATTGTTGAGGTGGTTAGAGATCAATAGTTATTACAATGATCTAGTAATAGCACTCAATGCCAATGTAGATCTGCTTAAGCTCCTCTTCACCTTCTGCACTTACACTCTACAGGTATCACTTCTCTTCTTTTGGTCTAGAAAGAATCACATATCCCTTCTCTTGGATACACACACACAACTTTTGCCAACAACCTTAGAAAGAGACACGACGTCGACCTTATAGGAAAATAGATAGGTTGGTAGCATAAACCCTAATCCCTAAACCTGTTAGGTTAAGGAATTCAAATGGTTCAATCTTGACCATTGAGAACACTTCATTAATTGCAATAGTCTTGATCAAGTCTCAAGATATTCTCCATCATCCATTTTCACTGATTTCATGGCAGCTGATAACCCATCACATGTTATCACCATTTTATAGACTTCACACATTCCCGAGGTGGATAGGAACAATCTCCTTCATGCGCACAATGCTGATGTGGCAACATGATCTATTCTTCATTACAATGCTAACTCATCATGCAATGTCACCGGGTGAGCCACATAGGCTTGAAGCACTTAAACTGGAAACCCTGAAGTTGAGACTACCAACCAGTAGTCATACAACACTTCCATGTGTTGGTTCCCATAACCATATGTCGGTTCACCTTAAACAAGCACACCGCTTCACTTTGGCACTAGTGCCGGTTCATAGTGTTCTACCGGTTCTCTCATATGCCAGTTCTAACTTCTTCAACATATTGACATCAATGACAACATACAATATCATTATGTCCACATGCTGGTTCACATAATGCCAACAAGTTGCACGTTGAATACTCATCGTGACTTAGCAGCAAGCTGCTAGTGGTAGGGCTAGTTAGAAAGTTAGCGATGGTAGTTAATTGTTAATAGACAGAGGTGGTGGGTAAGTGCTAAGGGACCTTAAAGATCAAGCAGTAATAATATAATCTAACAGTTGTCACTAGACCATGATAAAGAGTTGCAAGGATTTTACTATTCGTGAACTAGCGACTGAATGGTGGGCACGACCAATGTGAGTAGCCCAGATGTTTTAAATGGTTGACAAGTTCAAGGGAGATCAACGGTTGTCGTTATACCATGATAGGGAGATTGTAGTCCTTTACCCTTCGTGGATCAATGACAAAGGGCGAGCAGGTGACTGAATGGTGGGCCCTCTTCAAACGCTTAAGTGATTAAAAGGTGCCCAATTTTTGCATGATCTAATGGTAGTTGCTTGACCGCAATGGAAAGTTGCTCGAGTTTTATTCTTCGCGGATCAGCGACTGAAAGGAAAAGCATACTGAAAAAATTTGTTTGGTCCGTTATTGTAGAAAAATTGAAATTTAAATGGATTAATTGTAGAGCGTGTGGCTCCATTGATGGTAATTAATGCTCATTTTCTGTCAAGTTTCCCTCATGAAACCTTGTTTTGAGATTTTAATTCCAAAAAGCATTCAAGAAGATTGGCAAAGACAAGGTGTGCAGTTTTTGTGAATTCTCAGGTGACAAGTAAGTTTTTCTATGGCGATGGTTTGTATTTTTGCTTGTGTTGATATTGTCTAGTGCTAAGAGTTTTGAAGGTTTTTTGAATAACACAATTGAAGTAAGGTTAACCTTAGATTGTTAAAATGGCATCACAAAGAGAATTTAAGGGAAAGATAGACTATCAGGAGAGGGCTATTTGTGATGATTTTCTAGAACAATTGGTTCAATCCATGAATAAAGCTATCAAGATAAAGGAACTTGTGCCTAATTATACCCGCCTGTGGATTGGTGATGGTTTATATGATAAGGGATGTTGGCTAAGATATCCCTAGATAGGAATGGTAGGTCTAGGTCTATTTAGGGTAGGGTTTGGTCAACGGAATGCACCTACTCCTACAAATAACATATGGGAACTAGATGTTGGGAAATTGGTGGTCCCTGTGTTTTTCGTGGATGTTGATTTATTGACTCAGATTGCAAAGAGCTATGACCCCATCACCAAGATTATGAGGAATGTAAGTGGAGGCCCCCTAATTGAAATTACAATTGATGAACTTAAAAGGGTATTCAGGCTAAATGAAACTTCAATTTATGTAGAGCCCATTGATTTTCAAATGTTGAGAAAGGTTTATGATGTTCAGAAGGATCATCTTAGGAGTGGGCCATTGAGAGAATTTTTCGCAAAGGTAGGAGGACTAACATTTGTAGGCCCTAGTATAGGAGAACCTTCCACTATGAATTTCTTCATCTTGAGGGATAAGGGTATATATTGGTCTTTTTTTCAATTTTTTGGAGAAGATGCAGAGAATGCCATGCCTACTCATTACATGCTTATGATGGCACAAATTCTGAACCCATCCATAGCAGTAGCATATGACTTTGCACCCTATCTTGCAAATGTCATCCATAAGGGTTTAATTGGGATCAATAATGCCAAGGTGGATAAACCTTTTGGTTGGTATTCAATGTTAATTCATATGTTTTTGTTTAAAGGTGCATAGTATTTTGCAAAAGATATGGACCTGTTAAGAGAAAAAGATGGTGAAGACATGCTAGTCCAATTGTGGAGTGCAGATTTGTCTTGGGATAGGGAAGATGCCAGTTATTTGAAGTTTGATAGATGTTTTGCATCTAAGCTTATAATTCTTCTATATCAAGAGAACCCTAGGATCCCAAAGGTTCTCCTTGAATTCATTAGACCCAAGGAGTTTGCAGAAGACATTAAGATTGTATACAATTGAGGTGACATAATTTTATATCCTGTTTTTATTGTCTTTAGAGTATATGGTTTCAGGAGAACCCCATATTTTCTCCCATATCATGTCCCCTTGAAGATTGGTATTGCTGAAATTATAAGATAGATTGGGGGTCTACAAGAAGAAGAACTGCCATATAAAGGAAGAGGGATAATCTTTCCAATGGCACATTAGTTTGTTATTACCAAAGGGGGTTGGTTACATTTTGACAAGTTCCTCCATCGATACAGATTGCCAACAACAGTGGCTAGGCTTGTTGATCCTGAAGACTTCTTTAATGGTATGTCGAGGAAGAAGGTCAAGTGTGGGGCCAAAGCACATCAATTACAGTTCCTTGAAGAACTAATAAGAAATGAATTTAACTTGGCAGAGCAATAGGTGAGAAAGGAAAAGTGGTTAGTATTCAAGAAAACTCTTGATTTTGTCCAACATTTTGATAAGAATTATGATCCATTAAAAAGTTTCCACCCTTTTGAGGAAAATATTAAATTTTTGATAGATTATTTTGAGGATGCCATGCAAAATTTGAATAAGAAAAAGGATGCAGTAATGAAGGTAGACCCTAAGAAGGACAAGCTCATCTTGACCAAGCCCATGTTTTCTAAGATTGTTCTTCCTGGAGAGTATGTAACGTACAAAAAATTGGGATACAATGTAGTGATACCTAAGGGGGATGAACCTTCCACATCAAAGGGAACAAGGCCAATGGAGGATGCTCTTGAGTCACAAGCCTCCCCAAAAATGCAGAGGTTGGAAAAAGAGGCACAACCAAGTGAACCTTTGTATTCACCATCTCAATCCCCACTACATATAGGTGATGAGTAGGGAGTTGTTGAGAAATTAATGCAACTAGGAATCCTAGGGGAGATTTCATTTACTTATGGAGAATTTCAAGAAGGAATGCCAGAAGAGCCAGTAGGTGCTAAAATGGACCTGACTACTGACAAATTTGCAGGTAGAGAGTTGGATCCTGTCATTAATTAGGCTAGTGATGAATTTTTGGTTGATGACAATTTTGTAAAGTCAAGAGCTTTTTTGTAATTTTGTAGGATTTTGCCAAGATCAAGGGCACAATGAAAAGCATAAAAGAGACAATAGAATGACAAGAACAAATTGTATTCTCATCAATATGCAAAATGATCAACTGGATTAACCAATACAATGAATAGAGGCCTCCTTATATAGGCAAGGCCACATGGATGTATGAGCACACAAATATGACATGTGGCTCAGTGAGAAACAAGGGTAGGTAAGAAATACTAAGGGTAGGTGGAGAAATAATATAATATTCCACAAGAGGTGGATGACCCACCGAATGTGGAGTGTAACAGCAAAATAAGACCACAAAAGGTGGAATTTCTCCTACAAGCTCTATCCCTAAGTGTACACTTCCCTAAGTTTCTCAAATCCAAACTACAAAGAGATGCTTTACCCTAAGTTAACTTAAGTGTAATAATATCCAAAATGAATATTTATTTACACCAACAAATTTGTTTGGAGGAAGCATATGGGACAATTTTAGGAAAGATGTGAAAAGAGGAAAACTGAGCAATCCCATAAAGATACATCTGCTATTGAAGCATAGATAAAGTAGGAGATGCTAAAAGAGTTTGAGGCAATTACCCTGAGGAGGGGATAAAATTGATTGCAAATGCTGGAGTGCTAATTCTCCCAGAATGGGACATAGCCGATGTAATAATTTTGGATGCAGTAAGGAAAGAAACCAAACCCTTAGAGGGAATAACTTATAGTGATGACCAAGCAACCCTAGTAATGTGGTCACTTAAAAGAGAAGAGAATAGAAGAAGGGGAGAATCCTCAGGATCTATCTACTCAGGGGGCATGATTGTAAAGATAGTCAAAGATACAGGGGTAATTGAAGCTACTAGCACGACCTTAGAGTCTAGTAAATTTGGAGTGGCAGTGGCTGAAAAGGAAGCAAAAGAGAAAGCCGATCTCCAAGAAAAACTAGAGGTAATTCTCAAGGCCTAGAATGCAACAAAGATTGAGATAGCTTCTAAAGATAACATCATTGCAGAGCTAAAAGCCAAATTGGAAGGAAAATATCAAAAGCGTGAGTCTTCCCAACTAATGATTGCTTCTTCTCCTACTAAGCCCCCTCCTTCGAGTCCTATTGTTTAATTCCCTCCTTCTTGCATGACTTCTAGTTTCCAATCAGTTGAGAACATTCAAGATGAGATGGAGAAATTGAAGCAGGCTCAAGCAATTTTTGCAAACAAATATGAGGAAAAGGTCAGGGGTACCATTTTGAAATTCGCTGACACTATTGGAGCAGCAATTGTTTATATAAACATGAAAAGAGTATTGACTCTTCTAGGTTCTTTGAAAGAAGAAAAGGCTACTTTGGAGCCAATTTTGGATAGTTGGATTGCTAGAAAGGAGGGCAAACTTGTATCAAAAAGAGTACGCAAATAAAAAAATTGAATTATTTCCTGGAGGTTTTTTAAGTATCAGTAAATTGAAAGATAAAGAAGTATGGATTGGGGAGCTAGGCAAAGGTTGTCTCAGAGAATAAATAACATTATAAATATAGATGATACTTCTTTATTATTCAAACTATTGTAGAATTTTGGAAAATAGAATCACATTTTGGCTTTTTGGAGAAGGAAGTTAAACAGGTAAGGGAAACATGGAAAAGTTTGAATAAACTAAAGAAAACAATTATTAGCTTCTCTTGGCCTGATGATGATACATTCAAGGTATGGGAAAGAAAATATGTTATGAAAGAGACAGAAGCATAGGAAGATCCCACCAACGCTCCCACATGTGGTAGTTCACAGGCAACTTAAAGCAGTTAGTTCTTGCAATAGATTTTTAGATAATTTGGATTTTGAAGAATTACAAACACTCAGCATCTGATCTTCAAATATATGAGAAGTCAATTGGCCATTTTCTAGCTGGACAACTAATTAGTTACGCTCCTACTTCAATTGTATTTTTCTAATCAATGTAACTTTTGGGGTTATGTTTAGGGATATGAATATTCTTGTAGGGAAGTCTAAAGCTTGTTGCATCCAATTTTAATAAATGGATACCAGGACTATCTAGAAAATGATCGCAATTTTTTTTTTTATATCAAAGTTCAAGCAAAATACATGCAGGCTTTTGTTTTCAATCTTGAATCATCCTTATGTCTATGCAAAATTTTGATGAGAAAATAGTAACATACAATAAGAATATTTTGAGCCTAGATCTATGTTGTCTTTGTGTTTGTGTGCTGGTTATCATTTTGATTAGATGATCAAGGATTTTTTAGTTAGATGATTTGCAAAGCAAATGATGGGAATTTTTTAGGTTTTTTCCTCAAGGAGGAGAATTAAATATACTTAATTCATCTTCATTGATAATCAATAAATTTTTATGAATTTGATGACAGGGTCTAGCATAGGTTGAGAGTTTATATATGTTAGGCATATATAGATTCAATAGACCAAAGTGGTGATATGTATGTGAATTCTATTGTCAAATTTTATCTTGATTTTGATGACTCTTAGGCCCAAATAAGGCATTGGTTTAAGTTGTTAGTGTTCATGATATTCTTTATGATCCTTTACAATGAAAATAAATCTTTCATTTATGTTTGGTTGCACTAAAGTGAAAAGGCTTGTAGATATTTGCACTAGTTTTCTGAAACCATTTACTAAATTGTGAGAAATTAGTCACAAGTGGGTATACCCACCTAAGCTTTGTCAAGATTGAAGTGTAGGAGGTTTCCTTGTAGACCTTGTTAATTATTGTCTTGTGTCCTATTCTTGTTGTTCTCTTCTTTTGTTAATAGAGGCAAAGGATATTAAAGAGAAAATGAAGTAATCAAAACTTGAGACCAACAAACACAAAAAACCTACAAATATCATAGAGATTATAAACATATCGATTCAATCATAACTGTTGGATTACGTAGCAATCAACTACACATTGTTCTAGACAACTTGAGTCGCTCCTAGATCATCGTACATTGGATTCTATAGCTTATCACACATTTTTCACTCCATGCTATGCATTTGATCATTCTAATGATAAACGGTTATCTCTATGTGTCAAATCCACTTCAAAACTCATTACATGCATCATGCTTATGTAGCATATTCATCTTCGATCACCATTCGGTCATAGATCATCACAATTGGTTATCCAAGCTCCATCAATTAGGGTTACCAATTGATCTCTCCACTTCAATAATAATACCTGTTTCCTTCACTGCTTTACTACTAGTTGCATTGTTGCATCTTTAGTGGTTGTAATACAACTTCATTGCCAGTTTCTATTGACATCAATGACAACACTAAGCTTGATTAATTGAATTTGCATGCAATGCCAACAATCTCCCCCTTTGGCATTAATGGAAATACAAATATCAATACCCATTAATTGTGATGATTGAGAGTAAAGCACACACATAGATATAGGAATCTTGGTTTACATTTTTCCCATATACTCTCCTTCAACTGTATCTTCATGTTCTTCAGTTGGTAGCTGGTTATTCAATCATATAGTTCTTCTCCCCCTTTGATAAAAATGCCAAAGTGAAGGCTAACCATACAATTTCATGCTTCACCAATGTGCAACTAGTTGCCCCCCTTGTGGAGTAGCTCCACTCTACACCAATTCTTCATCAAGATTTTCAATAGGCTCTAGGAATGATGTATTCCACATCTCCTTAATTGACTTCATGTAGGGGTACAACCCCTAACTTATCTCTAAGATACTCAAATGTAGCCTTAGGTAGAGGTTTAGTTAAGATATTAGCTAGCTATTCTTTAGTAAATACATGTTCGAGTGACACATCTTTACTTTTCACTTTCTCTCTCAAGAAATGATACTTTAGCTCAATATGCTTTATCCTAGCATGCAACAACAGGTTCTTAGAAATGTTTATAGTACTAGTATTATCATAGAAAATCCTTATCAATTTTGATATCTTCAATTTGAAACCTTGCAAAATGTGTTTCATTCATATTGCTTGGGTACAATTCATATAAGTTGCAACATATTCAGCTTCTACTGTTGATTGAGAGATACAACTCTATTTATTGCTACTCCAAGATACTAGTCTACCTCCAAGAAAAAATGCTCTTCTAGTTGTACTCTTCTTGTCAGATACTTGAAAATTCTTTTGGTTGTAACCATGTGTGACTCCTTCGGGCTTTTCTAAAATCTGGCAACCAATCCTACTACATGAGCAATGTTCGACCTGTTATGGATAACATAATGTAGTTTACCTACCATTGACCTATACTCCTTTTTATCAATTGATGCAGAATCATCTTCCTTAGACAATTTACATCCTGTAACCATTGGTGTTCCAAGTGGTTTATAGTGTCCCATTCCAAGAGTTCTTAACACTTCCTTCACATATTTGGATTGTGTGATGAAAATACCTTCCTTCATCTATTGGATTCGCAAACCTATGAATTTTTTTATCTCACCTACCAGTGACATCTTAAACTCATTCTTCATTTCATTAGCAAAACTATGACACGTATCATCATTTCCTCAAAAAATGATATCATCCACAAATAACTCACTTACCAGTACCTTATCTCCTTCTATCTTGAGATATATGTTACTGTCTTCACTACTTCTTTGAAAACCTATCTTCACCAAGTGAGAGTGCAATCTTTCATATCATGCTCTATGTGCTTTCTTCAGACTATATAATGCCTTATGTAATTTGCACACCATTTCATTTTCTACAGATAAAGCATAACCATCTAGTTGTTCAATGTAGACTTTCTCTTCCAATATTTTGTTTAGGAATGCTGATTTCACATCCATCTGATATACTTTGAATCCTCTGTAGGCTACAAATACAAGTAGAGTCCTTACTCCTTCCAATCATGCAACTGGTGCAAATGTCTCACCATAATCTTCACCTTCTTCTTATGCATATTCTTTGCATACTAGTCTAGCTTTATTCCTGACCACTACTCCATCTTCATTCAATTTATTTCTGAATACCCATTTTTTTCCTATTACATTCTTGTTCTCCAGTCTGGGTACTAGTGACCGAGTATTGATCTTATCTATTTGGTCAAGTTCTTCTTTCATTTCCTTGATCCAATATTCATCTCTAAAGGCTTCTTTTCCAATTCTAGGCTCAATGGTGGAGATCATACAAGAGTTCTCTCTTATCCCTCTTCAAGTTAGCACACCTGCATTCATGTATCCAATAATCCGATCGAGGCTATGATTGAGTCTAACATACCTTGGACTAACATGATCTTGGTTTCCAGTTCTTCTTCTTCTTTACTTTCTTCATCTTCTGTTGGACCTTCCTTTTCCAATTGAATTGGGGCTTCTCTATTCTATTCACCAACTTCTGGCTTTATCGGTTCTGGTTCCAAAAATAGTGTGTAAGGTTCTTCTTCTTCCTTCTCTTTACTGGCTCCTTCTGATTTCTCAGGAAACTCATCAACTCAGACATTAACACTTTCAGTAACCTTCTTAGTTTGGTTGTTGTAACACTTGTAAGATTTGTTCTTTGTGGAGTAACCAAGAAATATGCCTTCATCACTCTTGGCTTCAAACTTACCAACATAATCACCTCTTTTGACAAAACATCTGCTACCAAATATTTTGAAATAATTGGCATTAGGTGATCTACCATACCGGTACTCATTTAACTAGTATCCGGTTCACTGTATAAACGACTATGCTGATAGCTTCTCTCTAGAATTTCTTAGCTACACCTCCTTGAATTAGCATAGTCCTAGTAGCTTCAACTACTGACTAGTTGTTCCCTTCTACAATACCATTCTATTATGATGTCATAGGTGCATAAATCTGCATCTCAATTCCATTGTTTTTACAGTATCTAGTGAATTCCTCCAAAGTAAATTCACCACCTTGATCGATTCTTAAGAACTTTATCTTCTTTCCACTTTCATTCTCAACTAAGGCTCTGAATACCTTAAACTTTCTAAATGCTTATGTCTTGAATTTTCAAGAATGTGACCCACATCATCCTTGATCAATCATTAGTAAATATCATGAAGTACCAATCACCTTGAATACTCCTAGTCCTCATTGGTCCACAAAGGTAGGTATGAACCAAATCTAGCAAATGCTCAGTGGAGAAAGATTTTCTCTTGAAGGTTGAGGATGTCATTCTACCTAACAAACATTCCTTGCACAAAGCATTCATCGGTTTGTCCAACTATGGCAAACCTCTTACTGATTTGGACTTACTGACTCTTACAATGTTATCAAAATTTACATGACAAAATATTCGATGCCAAAACCAACTATCTTCTACTTTTGCAATTAAACAACTATTGACTTTAGATTTTAAATGAAACAAGTTACCTATAGTTTGTTTGCCAATTGCAATCAATTTACCTTTGCTTCCATAAATCTTACAGACTCCATTCTTGAATTCCAGTGGGTAACCTTTGTCATTGAGTTGAGTAACACTCAAAAGATTGTGTTTTAGACCTTCAACCCAATAGGCATCATCTGCACTACTTTTACCATTCAAAGAGAGGATCCCTTTCCTTTCACCATGCAGGGAGAGTCATTCCCAAATATCACAACACCTCCATCAAATTCTCTCAAAGTAAGAAACTTACTCTGGTCACCGGTCATGTAGTGTGAACAACCACTATCTATAATCCAATCATTTGAACTATCCATGTGAGAGACCAATGCCTTCTAATTTGATATCTCTTCTTTAATAGAAATGAAGACAATGTCCTCATTTGCATCTTTCTCAGATTCATCATGCATAATTCCTCCATCCACTACAATGAGACAATGTCTTTTACCTTTGTCTTTAAACTTCCTATACTTCTCACCTTTTTCCTCATTATCTCCATTTGGACAGTTAGCAATAATATGTCCAATCCAGTTACATGAAAAATACTTCAGTGGTAGTTTACCTCTATACTCACTGGTACCTCTGGGCAGCTGCTTAGCCAACAATGTTTCAAGATCAATCAGACTATCTTTATCATCTAACTCTCTATTGGATCTAGACTCATGACTGTAGCTCACTTCTCTACTTTTTCTTACTAGTGGGGTTGAGACTGAGGCTCTAAATGTAGATTCTGATCTCTAAACACTTCCATCAAAACCACTTAATTTAAAAGTAGTCAATTTACCAATGATGGAGTGAAGAGTTACCTTAATCTTGTCAATATTTGAGTTCCTGAATGGCTGCAACTCGGATAGTCTAGACCGCTAGAAAGGTTCACAAGACCTTGCTAACCACTATGGTATCCTCCACTATACCTCCAACACTTTTGATCTCTTTGACTATCTTGTTGATGCTTTGACCATACTGTTGAATGTTTTCTCCTTTAGCCATCCTCATATCATCAAATTTTTCTCTTAGACTCTCTTCCTCGGCAATCTTAACATGCTTGTCACTGCTATAGATATCTTCTACTTTATTCCATACTTCATATGTAGTCTCCAATCCATGGACATCAACATATTCTTAATCAAACAAGGAACTGATGGTGGCCTCCAATGCTTGATAGTTCTCATGTTTCTCCTTCTTTTTATCATCTATCAGAATCCCACTAGGCAAGCTTTACTTAGTAACAACATATTCCCAATATTGACTTCCTAAATATTGACTTCCTAAGCTCTTGATATAGATCTTCATCCTATCACTCCAGATTCCTATAGTTTTCCCTATTGAAATTAGGACCTTCTTTCTTCATCATGTTCTCCTAGATCTTTTCCTCAACCTATTAGGCTTAAACACAAGAGGACTTGGACTACTTTAATGCCAATTGATAATATGATAAAACTATAAGGATCTAGTCAACTACTGAGAGGTGGGATGAATAAGTAGATAGAAAATAAACTAAACTTTCACCAAACAAACTTTCAACTCAGATTCCAATCGCTAAACTAACTGGTTTATTCACTGTATCAAAAACTGCAACTGCACTGTCAAACTTTATCGGTTGATCAAAACATCAATGATACAATGTAGAAGATCTAAAACTCAAATACCTTTTGAAGTAGTCACCGGAAAGGAGAGACCTCAAGGAGATCAGTCCAAACCGGTTAGCAAGAGTAAACACAACGAAATCTCACAGATATGATGGAGGTAATGCATAACAAATAGTTTTATTGCATGAAAGTTAATTACATCCAACCAGTAACATCTGGGTTACAACATATTGGCACACTGTTGGCATATGCACACTCCAATGAGACATTGTAGGTAATTGAAGGTTTTGTCATTAATGAAAACCTTACAATCCTATGACACCAGCACTAGCAAGAATAGACTCTACACCGGCACTCAGACCACCAGCACCGGCAGTGAAAGGAAGCATACCACCATAGAGGCCGATAAGATTTTGGTTGTAATATATTTTGTTTATTATTGTAAAATATTTATAAGCTGACTTGGCAACATTGTAAAATGACTCATATATATATAAGAGATCAATGTAGAACATTGTGATGAGGTAGATGAAGCGAGATATGGAATGTAATTAGGTAGACCTACTATGCGAATTATAGGTTAAGGGTTTATGTAAGAAGCAGAGCAGCAACCTGTATTGAATCTGGCATTATAGATGCCATTCTGAAGCACTACAAGACATTGGATTTATATAATCCATTTTGTAAATCAGTGAGACTTCTATTTTGAGCAGTGTGCTCTAGGCACTTGGCCTTCCTACATGTGCAGGCCCCTCTTGTAGTAGTAATATTCTCTTATTGGCCAGTAAGTGAATATTGTGGGTCACAAATCCCACTGAGGTTTTTCCCACACCAAGTTTCCTCATTAAATCCTTGTGTTATGGTGTGTTTTTCATGTGGTTGCTTTTATCTCTGTTTACTGCATTACTTCTTGCTTACTGGTACATAGTTTTATTTTACTCTACATGTTTTAAGTTAAGAAATTATAATTATTGGTTAGATATTGATTCACCCCCCGCTCTTAGTATCTGTGGGAATCCTAACAATTGGTATCAGAGCCTGGTCCTCTATTTTTAGAAGCCTAACAACTTGAGGAAGATCTTGACACCGGTAGAGATGGAAAATTTGATGAAGCAATTGGAAGCAGCTCTCTCAGATTTTGATACAGAAAAATTGAAAAATATCAAACTTGAAGATGATCTAAAGGCAGCTTAGGAAATTATTCAAACACTTCAAGAAAATATTACCATTGCAAGAAACAAGAGAAGAGAACTCTATGAAAAGATGCAAATTGAGGATGATGAAAAAGAAACTCTTAATGATATGATAAACAAGCTGAAGCTAGAGAACATAACAACAAGGAATGAGATGCAAGATATGGCCATGAGATTCTGTAAGGAAATTGAAGGTAGGAAGAAGAATGAAGAAGAGTTAACTAGAAGACTAAGTGATGCAACAAATGAGAACACCAGACTTAGCTATGAAAATGACTTGTTGAAGACAGATCTGATGCATACACAGAATGACTCCAATGAATTGATGAGATAGAAATAGATCTTAGAAAGAGAATTGGATATTGCAAATCAGCATAAAGAAAAATTCAAGAAAAGCTCAGAAGAACTTGGGGAATTACTGAAGAAACAGAAACCTAAAGGTGACACTTGTGGAATTGGCTTTGAAGTTTTAGAAAGCTATGGTACTGCAAACACACAGGATCACAGTAAACTGGTAAGACAACCTACTGCTCACAAATTCAATGGAAAATGCTTTAACTATAATAAGTATGGTCATAGAGCAAATCAATGTAAATCTAGAAGTTATCAGAATACCAATACACCCACCGGTCAATGTTCAAAATGCAACAAAATTGGTCATAACTCTGAAAATTGTAGAATGAATGTGAGATGTTATATTTGTGGAAGATTTGGACACCTATCTAATCAATGTAGAACATAAACTGGTATAGGTTATAGGAAAGCTATTTGGAAGAATAATGTGACTTGCTATGCATGTAACAAGATTGGGCGTATTGCAAAATTCTACAGAAGTAAAGGATCACTGGTAGACAACAAAAGTTCTAGTTTGAAAGGAAAATAAAAAGTTGAAGAGGTTAAGAAAGAATTCTCAAAACAATGGATTAGAAAGTCAAACCTAATTAATGTTGGAAATACTCCTCCACCGGTATAACCAATCAACACCCCATCAGCAGAACAAAGTATTACTTCATCGACAAGAAGCTCTTCATCAAATTGAAGAAAGTTTTCTTGAGGGTTTGGCAATCAAATGAGACATAAGCTATTATTCCCTTGGTTGATGATGAGAAGTTGAAAATTACTTCTATACTGGCAAATAAAGTTAAGTGGTTACTTTACCGACATGTATTAAATATGGTAGTTGGTACATTAACATTATAAATAAGTGGTTTTGGCTCCATTTCACTTCACCATGAATTCAAACACTTAAAGAGTGTGAAATCTCCAGAGCTAAGGCATTTCAAGCAAAGAGGCAAAACACTTCAGCAATCAATCCTTCCTAAGGCAGAAAAAGGTATTTATTATCATGGCATCCTCCTCTGCACCTGAATTCATAGCAAACCCTATTGTAGTTGAGGTTATCAAACACCCTAGGCCCGTATTCCAGCTAGTTCCCGAGATAGCTAAAAAGGATGACAATGTTGGTGCATTCTCCCAAATTGCCAAAGGAGTTCTTTTTGTAGAAGACCCCAGAATGTACATCCATTTCCATATAGATGAACTAAGAGATGAGGAAATCAAAAACATGTACAAAACCATTATATGTGATAATTTCAGAAATGTGAAGCCTGAACATAAAATTGTTGAAACCCTAGGATTCACTAAGATCCTTAGCATTCTGGACTTTCCTAAAGAAGTTATTAAGATAGTGTTGAGCAGGGTACATGGTGAATTCTTTTGGTTAGACTCGATTCAAAAAATTACCAAGGAAGCTATGAAAGCTATAACAAGGTTACCTTCCACTAGTAGCAAACCAGACAAAACAAGGAAGGTCTCAAATGACCTATAATAAACTTAACCGGTGCAACATCTGATAGAAGGTCTCTGAGGGTTAATGATGTGACCGATTTAAATGTGAGATTTGTTAGCATGATTCTAGGTTACAAAGCAACTCATGCAAATAGACATAACTCAGTTTCAAGTTTATGCATAAAGAATGCTTATGACATGGTTAAAGATAATGTGAAAATTGATGTATGTGAATGGCTAAAGGATGAGTTGATTGATAATTTAGGAAAAATCAAGACAGATAAGAAAGGGACTTTTAGATTTGGCAACTTACTTGTATGCTTAATGCTACACATAACCAAACAAGTTCTCGGTATAGGCAACAAGAGCCTTGGATTTGATATACTGGTAGAAAAACAGTTATCAGACCTATTCAACAACATGGGTGAAAGCAAGGAAAAGAATATCAATGAGTATTTTCAAGCACTTAAGGCCAGAATGAACAAAAGAATCAGACTGCCATAGAAAATTGTGGACAAATACAAGGATGATATATGTTTTGTAATAAAAAAGGATGAGATCTAGATGGAAGTAGTGATCCCAAGAACAATTTGGGTTACTAAGATGGGCTATGAGACTGATGATCATATCATTGAGACCTATGCAAAAGCCCTTCTGGAAGCACCTAAGGAACCCAAGGAAGAAGTATTCAGTAGTGCCAAAATGATTGAAAACTAAATTCAATCTAAGAAGAGAGTAAAGAAAGTTGAAGCAATTGTGAGAAATGGCTCAAGGCAGGAAAAGGCCATCAAGGAAGATGTACTGAAACAAACCGACATCATTGAGGATGAGTTAATAACATTACAGCCTGAAACTCACCTATCACTGGTAGCAAATTCTTCAGAGAATGACATGCCAACAACATTCAAAAGTGTTGTAAGGAAAAGGGATTCTTCACTGGCATCCACACCCTCACCTAGAAGAACTAGACAAAAACAATAGGCAGTGAGGTCACCGACAAAGAGGACAACCCCAAAGAAAAAGCTAACACCAAAGAAGAAAAGGACTCAACAAAACATTGCCTCAATTGATGAATTGTTGAATGAGATCACAGATGAAGGAAAAATCAAGAACATAGAAAAATTATATGATACACTATCAGCAGATGAAAAAGAGCAAGTTGAAAACAGTGTCATTTTACACCTAGACATCTATAAGAAGTTTTTAATGCAAGTGGTAGATGAGCTACCAGATGAATTGTTCATGAGACTGGAAGGAAGAAGACAAACTATTATAGAGCTTGATAAGAAAATTAAAATTGAAAAATTACTTGTTGTTTACCCAATAAACTCACCAAAGGAGATAGATGACTTAATTGCAGAAGCCAACCGGTCAGTATTCTCTACTGCACATTGGCATATTGCACTCATGGCAGGAAGAGTAAATGAGGTAACAGAAGATACAAAAAATGCATGGTATATATTCCTCGTTGAGAAGGAAAAATAGGAAGACTACAAGAACCCCAAGCCGATCAAAGTCTAACAAAAGGACAAAGATAAGGGTAAAGGAAAGGTTGGTGGACATCCTAGCATCAAGATAAAAGATAACTTATCCCCACCACCTTTGATTACTCCATCATAACAAAAACTAAAGATCAATCGGTAGATGAGAGTATGGGTATAAGGGATACAAATCCTAATCTTGAGGTACTTTACAAAGTTGATGTTGAGACTCAAAAGATCAACATTGTGGTAGATAAAGATACAACCGGTAAGATTGACATGACTAGTGAGCCATCGGTAACTGATCAAACTGACAACACATAAGAAAAATTGGCAGATGATAGCACAAGGCAATAGACAGAGACTGAGATAGGTCAACAAATAGAGAGTCAAATAGAGCAACAGGCTCTAGAACAGGAACAGGTTCATGTGGAAACAGTGCCACCGATAATAGGAGAGAAACAAAAACCTTTTCTTAAGGAAATGGAAACATAGACTGACCTACCAGAGGTCACTACAAGCATCGTTACTTCCTCCATCGGCGTAATTCAGAATGTTGGCTCCTCCTCAGTAGGTTACAAATCAACAAATGTAACTGAAGTTCTTTTGGATTCTTTAAAGAAAATAACAGATTGTAGTTCACAGGCCTATAAAGCTATAGATGACACAATCCCAATTTTGAAGATGATAGCTCCTAATTGCAATATAGACAATAAGGATTCTTTGAGCCAACTTGACACTTTGTCTAAGTACATTACTGACAACACAGTGATAGTTGAGCAAATAAAGGAAGAGGCATTGGAAGAGAAATTGGAAATTGAAAAACAAATATTCTTTGATTAATAAAGAAGTGTACTAGAGAATTTGACACACTTCTACCGGAACTATGAAACTCATTAAAGGAATTCAAAACTCTATACATAGACATTTGCAAGACAAACTTCCTAACAGTTGACATAGATAAGAAAATGAACAAGGTACATGATGAAATCAATAAACTTGCTGACAGTTTTGTTAACTCATCTGATAAATTATCAGTTTTTGAACAAAAGATAACAAGTTTTGAGGGAGAATTACTTAAGTTAGAAAGAGAAAAGGAAAGAATAATAAACAAGGCTAAAGATCTGAGACTAAGAATAAGTCCAAGACTAGACTGTCTAGCATCCTTGAGAAAGGAAATATCTGAGGCAATAGTACAAGGACAGAAAACACCGGCAGAGCATATGCAACACCTCACCGATACAGTATAAAGAACTGAGGCAACATTAAAAGACAATAAGAGGTTTATGGAAAGCATAAATATGGTTTTGGTGGATATTTTTCAAATTGTAATCACCTAGTTACAAGGCTGAGACAAAAAACTACAACTCTATTAACACCATGACAACCTTTGTCATTGATGTCAAAGGGGGAGTAGTAGTATGAGAAAATAATCAGGCAAAGGACTCACCTACTCAGGGGGAGCTCATATGTTTTTGGATACACTTTTGGAATTTTCTCATGAGTGTTGCCATCAATGTCAAAGGGGGAGATTGTTGGCATATGCACACTCCAATGAGACATTGTAGGTGATTGAAGGTTTTGTCATTGATGGCAACCTTACAATCCTATGACACCAGCAAGACATTCCACCGGCACCAGCAAGAACAGACTCTACACCAACACTGGCAGTGAAAGGAAGCATACCAACATAAAGACCGATAGGATTTTTGTTGTAATATATTTTGTTTATTATTGTAAAATATTTATAAGTTGACTTGGCAACATTGTAAAATGACTCATATATATAAGAGATCATTTTAGAACATTGTGATGAGGTAGATGAAGTGAGATATGGAATGTAATTAGGCAGACCTATTATGCGAATTATAGGTTAAGGGTTTATGTAAGAAGCAGAGCAGAAACCAGTACTAGATCTAGCATTATAGATGCTATTCTGAAGCAGTACAAGACATTGAATTTATATAATCCATTTTGTAAGTCAATGAGACTTCTATTTTGAGCAGTGTGCTCTAGGCACTTGACCTTCCTGCATGTGCAGGCCCCTCTTGTAGCAGTAATATTCTCTTATTGGCCAGTAAGTGAATATTGTGGGTCACAAATCCCACTGAGGTTTTTCCCACACCGGGTTTCCTCGTTAAATCCTTGTGTTATGGTGTGTTTTTTATGTGGTTGCTTTTATCTCTATTTATTGCATTACTTCTTGCTTACCGGTACATAGTTTTAATTTACTCTACATGTTTTAAGTTAAGAAATTCTAATTACTGGTTAGATACTGATTCACCCCCCCTCTCAGTATATGTGGGAATCCTAACACACACAGGCCTGGTAGAATAGGTCACACCAGGACCTTGAATCGAAAGATCTATCTTCTAGGCACAGTCTTATCTATTTGATGTTCCTTGATTCTCTGATTGATTACATTCTAAAGCATGATTACAAATATATATATCAATCCAAAGGATCTGGTTGGCCCAAAAGGATCAAAACCTAAAGAACAAGGTTGGCCTCCACCAAGAGATTCCTCCAGAAAATCCAAGGGATGAATAGTAGAAGGTTGGCCACATGCCAAGAAACATCGAGATCAACATCCAAGGTTCCACAAGTCTCAGAATGGGTTTTGGTAGATCACTAGAATAGGTCTTAGGAAACTGGTAACAAAGGAACAATTAGTAATAAGAGACTACCAAAGGAACCGGTAGTGATATCTTGCCAAAAAGTGATCCAAATGAGATTCGGTTTGAAAGAAAGAAACAATGATCAAGTCTTCAAGTACAATCCATCTCCAAAGGAACCGATGAGCCAAAACCTAGACACATAGAAAGGAAACTAAAACTACAAACAAAAAAGAATTTTTTTTTGGTTGATGAAAGATTGTTGTGAAACAGGGATGCTCTTGCATCAGACATTTGGGGTTAATAAAAAAAAGCGAGCCTCTCACTTTTATGGGGTCAGAGGGAAAGTAAGGTAGTCTACCTCTGCTTGAGAAATCCAAGATGAATCTTTCACTGGTCTATTCTTCCACTTCACAAGATCTTCTTTGTACTAACTGCTTCGGGTACTACTCCCAATCCTACTATCCAATATCTCTTCAATCCAGTCTAGTTCCTTCTAGGGCAATTGTTTCTCCAAATCTGTAATACCATCCTCACTGAATTTTGATTCATGGTACTTGTAAATATCTGTAATGTTGAATATAGGTGAAATACTCAGACTATCCAGTAGCTCCACCTCATATACATTTCCAAAACTGAACTTTCTCAAGATGTTACAGGGTCCAAACTTCTTCATCTACAACTTATTAAAAGTCCCAACCGGGAATCTATATTTTCTCAAATAGACCATCACTTCATTGCCAACTTCAAATTCCTTATGTCTCCTCTTCTCATCTACCTTCTCCTTGTATTGCTATTGATATCTTCCAAATGTTGTTTAACCTAAATGTGCAATGTTGCCATGTGATATGCAAATTCTTCTGCTTCTGAACTCTTCCGGTTTTCACTACTAATGTCTCTCAACTCTTATATTCCTTGAGGATGCACTCTGGTAACAATCTCAAAACTTTTTTTTCCAATACTTCTATTCACTGAATTGTTATAGGAAAACTCTTCTTGTGCAAGAATTAAATCCCAACTTTTGGTTTTATCTCCCACTAAACATCTCAACAAGTTTCCCAAACTTTGGTTAACTACTTATGTATGTCCATCAATCTATGGATGAAAAGTAGAACTGAACTTCAAATATATCTTCATCTTCTTCCAAAGTGTTCTCCAAAAATGTCCAACAAACTTAGTGTCTCTATCTGAAACTATGCTCTTAGGTAATCCATGCAATCTTACCACTTCCTTGAAAAATAGGTCTGCTACATGCAATGCATCTGATGTCTTCTTACAAGGTATGAAATGAGCCATCTTTGAAAATCTATCCACTACCACAAATATAGAATCATTCCCTCTTGGTGTCTTAGGTAAGCCAAGTACAAAATCCATACTTATATCCTCCCAAGGTCTTACCAGTACTGTCAAAGGTTTATACAATACAACATTCTAACTTCTATCTTTTGCAACTTGGCAGACTCTACAACTCTGCACATATCTCTTAACATCCTTATAATCTGGGGCCAAAATTATTGCTAACTCACCAATGCAACTATTTTATCAATACCAAAATGTCTAACTAAACCTCCACTATGCTTTTCTTTTATCAGGTTCTCTCTCATGGAACTTTTAGGTATGCACAACTGAACTCCCTTAAATAACATCCCATCCTGAATGAAGTAATCCAACCATTTGCTCCTATCAACCATAACCGATTCTCTACATGCTTTCCAAGGTTCTGCAAAATTTAGGTTTTTGTCATACAGGGTCTTCAAATCTTGAAAACTTAATACTGTCACTCTCATCTCTGTCAGCAAATTCCTTCTCCTACTCAATGCATCAACAACTTTGTTAGATTTCCCACTTCTATATTTTAACACAAAGGTTTAACTTTGCAAGAACTCTACCCATCTCATATGTTTTTGATTCAACTTACTCTGACTGTTCAAATATTGTAAATATTGATGATCTATATACAACACAAACTCCTTATGCAACAAGTAAATATCAAGGCTTGAATTATGGCATAAAATTCTTGATCATATACTGAATCTCTTCCAGGAATCATTCAATTTCTCACTGAAAAATGCTATTACTCTCCCTTCTTTACTCAAAATTGCTCCTATTGTTGTTTCAATTGCATCACAATCCACTTGAAATACCTTATTGAAATCTAGTAAAGCCAACACAGGCTACTCAACCACCTTCTCTTTCAACAACTCAAAAATTTTGTTTTCTCTAGTGGTCCACTTGAATTCCCTCCTATCTCCCCTCATGGTCTCAGTCATAGGATTACAAACTGAATTGGAATTTTTGATAAACTTTTGGTAAAAATTAGCCAATCCATGAAATGATCTTACCTCTCCAATGCTTTCTGGTGTAGGCTACTCAATAATGGTGTTCACTTTCTCAAGGTCCATCTTCAAACTATCCTCAGATATCACAAAGCCCAAATAGACTAACTCATCCTTCATGAAAGTGAACTTCTTGATATTGATCAATAACTTTTCTTCTCTCAACCCCTATAAAACTTGTCTTAACTGCAAAAATGCTCCTCTTTTGTTTTAGAGAAAATCAGAATGTCATACAAGTACACAATAAAAAACTTACCCAATAATTTCTTCAAAACCTCATTCATCAATCTCATGAAAGTATTTGGTGCATTAGTTAATCGAAAAGGCATCACCAACCATTCATATAATGATGATATCCACTCTTCAAATCTATCTTTGTAATGCACTTTGCTCCACTCAAATAGTCCATTATGTTATCCATCCTAGGCAAGGGAAATTGGTATTTTACTGTGATCTTGTTTATTGCTCTTAAATCAATACACATACTCCATTCTCCATTCTTCTTAGGTTCTAATACTATTGGAACTACACAAGGGCTCAGACTTTCCCTAATCAAACCTTTCTCCAATAGCTCCTGCACTTATCTATTTAGTTCTTCATTTTCTATTAGTGTTAATCGGTGTGCAGCTTTATTAGGCAAGGTGGCTTCAGGAACTAAGTCCAGGCAATGACTAATACTTCTAACAGGTGGAAATCCATCAGGTACATTATCTGAAATGATGTCCCCATACTCTATTAGAAAATATCTTATTTCTATTGGGTGTTCTCCTTCTGGTTTTAGTCTCTCAGTCTTTTTAGGAATTAAGGCAAAACATACATTCTCATGTCCCAGTCTATCCATAAATTTCCTTCCATCTACTAGACAAATTTTGGTATTTGTACAAACTTCATTCTTCAAAGGTTCCTCCAAAGCCAACAAGGTTTACTTCATCCCATTGGCCACAATAGTGTATGTATTCTTCCTCCCATCATTTATTTCCTATCTATCAAATTACCATGGTCTTTGAAATAAAAGATGACAAATGTCCATAGGCATAATATCACATAAAAATTCATCAGGATAATTCCCAATTTTCAATTTTACTACACACTGTTCACTTACTAACAACTTATGTTCATTCTAAATCCATGCTATCTGGTAAGGCTTAGGGTGTTTCAATCTCTCCAATTTCAACTTATTCACCATCTCTTCTAAAACAAGATTATCTAAACTACCACTATCAATAACAACTTTACAACACTTGTGAGATACCTTACATCTGGTCTTGAGTAGGTTCTTCATCTGCAAGGGTTCTTTACCTCCTCTGGTATGACACAAATATCTCCTTACCATAAATATTTCTCCATCTTTCGATTTATTGTTTGATCCGATGGGGTTCTCCTCCACCACTTCCACTCTTCCAGTAGCCTCTAACTTCTTACATTCAAATACACAGTGTCCTTCTTCTCCACATTTAAAATAGGTTCCTATGAATGTCCTTTTGTCTTGTCTTTCAAAGTTCTCATTCCGGTAACCATTCGGTTCTCTCCTCCAATAGAAATTTCTATCATCCTACGGGTATGAACTACCTTCCTTTCTCACTTCCTTCTCCTTGTTCTGATATGTACTAGATCCTCTTCCTCCTTCAAATCTTCCTCTAGTAAACCTTCCACCTCTACCTCTATGTCTTTGTTTATGCCTCTTATTCAATTTCTCTTTAGCCTTTATCGCATACTAGTAAGCCTCTTCAACACTCTCTAATTTGATCATACTGAGTTTATCTTGTATAGATATCTGTAATTCATTCAAATATCTTGCAATTTATTAAATTTTATCATCAACAGGTTCAAATCTGATGTTCAACTTGTAAAATGCTTCGGTGTACTCCTTCACACTAGATTCCTTCTATCTCAGATTTTGCAACTTTCAGAATAAATCTACTTGATAATTTGCCAGGACAAAATTTGATTTTAACTTAGCAATAATCCTATCCCATGTCTTAATCTTTTCTTTACCTCTTCTTTGCCTATCAACTTGCAAGTGTTCCCACCAAAGAGATGCATGACCCTTCAACCAAGTATAGGCATATTTCACCTTCCTCTCCTCGATAGTGTTATCAAAATCAAAATACTTCTCCATCTCCGAGATCCAATTCATTAATTCATTTAAATCTAACTTCCCAACATATTCTGGTGGGGTAAAATGAGGTTTAGTGTTCATCCTACTCAAAACCCTTAAAAACCTTTTCTCCTCCGGATCAACTGTCGGTAGGTTAACTTTTTCTATCGGGGATTCTTCTCCTTCGTCTTCACTCACATTGTCAACATGTCGGCCTCTTCTCTAGGTTGTCTCCACAGCTTCTAACTGGGCTGCTATTCCTCACAACATCTCTATTACAATAGGGTCTTCATTCCCACATGCTCCACCATTCCTAGTTCCTCTTCATGTCATTAATCCATGCTAGTCCTTTGCAATTATAGGTCAGATCTATAATCCACCACCCTACAACAAGATTCAAGACACACAACCTCTGGAATGAACTTTGCTATGATACCCCTTGAAGTAGTCATTGATGAGGAGGGACCTCGATGAGATCAATCCAACCTGGTCAACAAGAGTAAACACAATAAAATCACACAAATATGATGGAGGAAATGCATAAAAGATAGTTTTATTGCATGAAATTTAATTACATCTAACTGGTAACAACCGGGTTACAACATACCGACACACATGCCTGGTAGAATAGGTCACATCGAGAGCTTAAATCGAAAGATCTATCTTCTAGGCACAGTCTATCTATTTGATTTTCCTTGATTCTCTGATTAATTACATTATAAAGCATGATTACAAATATATATATTGATCCAAAGGATCTGGTCATCCCAAAAGGATCAAAACCTAAAGAACAATGCAAAATGAATAAGGTTGGCCTCCACCAAGAGATTCATCTGGAAAATATAAGGGATGAAACATAGAAGGTTGGACACACACCAAGAAACATTGAGATCAATAACAAGGTTCTGCAAGCTTCAAAATGGGTTCTGGTAGATCACTAGAATAGGTCTCAGGTAACTGGTAACAAAGGAACAATTGGTAGCTATATCTTGACGGAAAGTGATCCAAATGAGATGCGGTTTGAAAGAAAGAAACAATGATCAAGTCTTCAAGTAGAATCCAACTCCATAGGAATCGGTGAGCCAAAACCAGGACACATAGAAAGGAAAATTGAAATTGCAAACAGAAAATAAATAGAAAAGAAAATGTTTTTGGTTGATACAAAATTGCTATGAACTGGGGATGCTCTTGCATCACCTTTTAACACAAACATTAAACCATTTCACCAATATCAGTAATAGATCATTTCAAATCATTTTTGGTCATCTAAACATATCTAAGTGGCTTTACTAGTTATTCAAATCAACCATATCAAAAACACATCCACAAAATCATTCACCATTTGACACAATGATTTTTCACGTGGAAACCCAAAATGTGAAAAATGACGGTGGGGATTAATACCCACAAGTATTCTGAACTCTTCTGAAGTTCACCCTGTTAGGAGCCAAGCCTTGTTAGAAGCTTATACAATAATGTCCTATTAAGAATATATTTGGTTAAGGACCGCCCAATTAAGGGATTGACTTCAATACCCTATTAAAAGTAATAACCTGTTAGAGGCAACCTTGGTAAAGGATTTCAAATCCAAGATAATGGATCACCTAGTTAGAAGATTTAAATAAGAAGCCTCTTAAAGCTTACCTGGTTAGGGGATTTAACTATTGTAGTGGTTAGAGAACAATAGGTTCTTTGCTAATATGGAAATAACACTTACTTGCTTAATCAGATCCTTTTTTGCTCCTATCCACCTTCACAACATTCTTCAGACACACCTTCTGGCTTGACAACTATCACACTTAACCAAATTTTCCAACACAATATTGAATCAAATCATCAACCTTATAAGCAAATACAATAGGTCGGTAACACAACACAAAACCTACAAATCTCATAGAGATTATAAACATATCGGTTCAATCATAACCGTTTGATTACATAGCAATCAACTACACATTGTTCTAGACAACTTGATCCTCTCTTGGATCACCGCACATTGGATTTTGTATCTCATCACACATTTTTCACTCCATGCTATGCATTTGATCATTCTCAAGATAAACGGTTATCTCTACATGTCAAATCCACTTCAAAACTCATCATGTGCATCATGCTTCTATGGCATCTTCATCTCCCATCACCATTCGGTCATAGATCATCACAATCGATTCTCCAAGCTCTATCTGTTAGGGTTCTTCTTATCAATTGGTTAGGGTTATCAGTTGATCTCTCTGCTTCAATAATAATAGTGGTTTCCTTCACTACTTTACTATCGGTTGCATTATTGCATCATTACCAGTTTCTATTGACACCAATGACAACACTAAGCTTCATTACCGATGGAGAGTCTTGCATGAGAGTTATAAATTTATTTTGTAACAAGGATATTACTTTTGTATTTGATATATGATTTTGCAATCACTGAGTTGAGGCTTGGTGTAGGGGTTGGTGCTCCTTGTGTTGGTGCCCTAAATGTTGTAACCAAGGTTTTCATTGTGAGGCTGGATTGGAGCAGTAGACTCCAACATCATTTCTCACTGAGGTTTTTCCCATCTTGGTTTTCTTCATACATATGGTGTTATGTGATGTCCCTTTCATGTGTGGTTGTATTTGCGTTATACTCCCATCTAACTAGTATGTTAGCTTTATGATTATATTTGTTAACTAGTATGAACTCATAGGATAGAAAAAGGAAAAGTTTGGAAACCATTGATTCACCCCCCTCTTAGTGGTATCTTGTGTTCAATATTCTTCTCACTGGAGTTCAAATGAAAGTTGTTACCTTTATTCTGAGTACTAGTTGCAGTCTCCAATCTAGATTTGTTAACGATTTTGCATTTTCCATCTTTGAACTGTAATTGAAATCCCTTATCCACCAACTGTCCTACCCTCAAAAGATTATCCCTTAAACCTTAAACATAATAAACATTATCATTGTTATTATTACCATCCAATGATATAGTTCCTCTTCCTCAGATCATGCATGTTTTGTCATTTCCAAATCTGACAAGACCACCATAAAATTCTTGCAAAGAAAGAAACTTCCTTTTATCTTCAGTCATATGATGTGAACATCCAATGTCTACCACCCATTCATCCTTGTCTTCAAACTTAGAAGCAAGGGCATTCTCTTCATTATGAATGATAAGTTCCAAAGTATCTTCCTTGATAGCCAAGAATATCCATTCCTTTCCATTACTGAATCCACCAGCTGAATCTTTTGTCAGTTCATCATCAAAATCATCAGTTGGACCTTCCTCATCCACATAGTAGCATGATTTATATTTGTTCTTCATGTACTTATGCTTGTTCAGATAATCATGGTTAGGCCTAAAAGACCTTCTATCTTTCTCTTCAAGTCTTGAATTCCTATCAGGACATATCAATGAAAAATGACCTATCTTATTACATGCAAAACATTTGAAAGATGATTTTCCTTCATACTTACTTCCTATTGGACCCTTAGGTACTCTTCTAGAAAATAGGGTTTCAAGTTTCTCAAACACTTCATCCTCTTTCTTCATATTCTCTTGTTCCTTTGCATATTATATTTTCCAATCACTCTTGCCAGTTGATGATGTAGATGCCTTGAATGCAGAATCTGCCTTTGCAGCTCCTTGAGGACCAAATTCTTCAAGCTCAAAAGAAGATAACTTTCCAACCAAAGTATCCCTATTAATAGAAGTGTTAGATATTGTTCTGAGCTCATTACTTGTAGTATCCTCCATCTTGTAAGCTGGAGGCAAAGATCTCAATAATTTAGAAAGAATCTCATCTTCACTCAGAGATCCACCACAACATTGAATTCCCAAGATAATTTCATTAACTCTTTCCATGAAATCCGTAATCCTTTCATCTACCTCCATTCTTAGGTTCTCATACCTTACCCAATAACCATCAATTTTAGCAATTTTAACAGTAGGGTTGTAATACCCTAAAATTGGTCATTTAAACCATGGGCCCCTAATCTCGACAACATCACCAAGGTCCTAACCAAAGGCAATTAAATCAATCTTGAGCACATTAATTAATTCTTTAATCATCAAATGTGACATGGGAAATCAATTACTCAATATTAATTAAATATTTATTTAATTAATTGAATCATTACAAGAATATCATTTTGATCAATTATCTTGTTTAATTTATTAAATATCCTAGCATATTTAATTAATTAATAAATTTGTCATTTAATCATGCAAAAAAGGAATTAATTTATTACAAAAGAGGAATTAATCACAAAGCAAGAGTTAAATTGAAAATAAAATAAAAGAATTAAATTGAGAGAGAAATAAAACTTGAGATATTATTTCTTTCTTCTAAATTGAGCACTTGAAATCAGAAAAACAATTAATTGAATTATTAATCATTCTCTAAAACTGGAACTCCAAGCTTTTTAGAAAAAGAAGTTTAGTTGCATTGAAAAGACTTTTTTATTGAATAAATCAAAGAATTATCTATTTTTATCACAAATGCATGGAATTAATTAATTCTTATTTCGAATGCAACTTGAATTTCTTATTTGAATGCATTTTAATTAAACTATAATTGGAATCTATCTCAAGGTTAACTGAACCTGGTTTCTCAATTATTTTAATTAATTCTAAATTGTGTTTTTTCTTGATCTCTCTTGTGAATTTCTATAAATTCAGCCTTCAACTCTCATTCAAATCACCCCAGAGATACTTGAGAAACACCTTGGAGATTATTATTATGCTGATTTTGCTCTGGAGTCATTGAACATATTGTGCTTGCTTTTTTGAGATTATTGCATCTTAGTTTATCTTTTTTGCATATTTAGTTTATTCATTATTTCTTGAATCCATATTGCTTGAATCACTATTGCTTGAATTATTCATCCATCTTGCATCCATATAGCTTAATACATGCTCATATAGATTAAATCCTTCATCTTGGTGTCATCTAGTCACTGGTATTGCTTATAAAAATCTGAGAGCAATCTTATAGTTGCATGTTTTAGAAGGCAATTAGTCGCTTTGTTATGGTTTATTATCTATTGATTATTGATTTACTAACCATACATGTAATGACTTAATTGAAGTGTTGTGCATGTAGCTATCCCTGAAACTGAAACTGAAATACCAAAACTGGAGAAAACAAGAAACAACTCAGTGATCAAAAACTTTGTCCATGTCCAAAGCTAGTCTATCCTAAGTTGAAACTTTATCCAAAACTAGTCTATCCCAGTCGAAACTCTGTCCAAAACTAGTCTATCCGAGTCAAACTTTTGTCTAAAACTAGTCTATCCTAAGTGAAAACTCTATCCAAAACTACTCTATCCTAAGTCGAAACTCTGTCCAAAACTAGTCTATCCTAAGTCAAAACTCTATCCAAAACTAGTCTATCCCAGTCGAAACTCTGTCCAAAACTTGTCTATCCAAAGTCAAAACTCCGTCCCAGTCAAAACTCTATCCAAAACTAGTCTATCCTAGTCAAAACTCTATCCGTGTCACAAACTAGTATACCTTAGCTGTCAAAAACTCAGTCCACCTCTAAACTACTCATCATTAGTTAATGATCAAAAAATCAATCCATCTCAAATCTGGTCATACTTAGTCATTGAAAACTCAAATTTTTATCTCTGTCCACCAAACAGTCATATGAGTCTTTTGATTTATCATCCTAGTTCATATTCTGTGTCATACGAAACTTCATTAGTCCTAACAGTCTATCATTTCATCTTCAATCCTATGTTGTACGAATCCTGATTATCTGTAGTCCACTTCTAAGAATTGTTGTCTGAGCTTTACTCCTGTGTCGTACGATAAAACATTACATTGAACAGTCTATCATTCTAGACATACCCATATGTCATATGGTACTAGGCAACAACTTGTATAAAACATTGTTGTTGTTGTCCTGAAACTATTCAATTGTCGTCTGGTCCTAAGAAACCTGTCATACAAATCTCTGATTTTGTCAGTCCAGAATAGTCAAACTTGCCTAAAACAGTCCACAACAAGCATAAAACTAGTTATCATTATTTTGAGCATAAACAAATCAAAACAATGTACCTCTACCATTTATGTTGCACGATTTTGTCCATCATCTTTTGGCTAGTTCAATCAACTACATATCAAACCTAAGTCACTTATATACAAGTCTTACACAGGATAGTTCTTTCTTGAAACTAGACTAAGTCTTGTCACTTCTCTCAGATCATCTTAGATAAATGTCTTATATAGGATAGATCGTTCCTGAAACCAGACTAAATCTTAGTTGCTCCTCTCAAACAATACATTAACTGAACAACTAGCTCTGAATTTGATCTTGACTTCTGCATCACAAATAGCTTTAGATCACACCAATCAATAAAAATGCCTATTCAATCCAGGAGTTCTCATAAGAAAGATGCCGAAGGCAAATGGAAACCCTTTTTATATAAAGATAATCTATTTTATGAAGAAGATCCCTTGACTAATAAACCTTCATCATCAGAGATACTAGTTTATGATGAACCTTTATCTCCCACTATACCTAGAATAGAACAAAATGATGAAGACAACCTTAGTATTCATGAAACTGATAATGATTCCTCATCAAGTGAACCTGAATATTCTTAACCTCCAGAAAAAGATATTCATAAATGTCAAAAGGATAAAGATTTCCAAAAAATGATGAAAGCTATCATGGCTAGAGAAAAAGAAGACTATTTTCTAGAACTAGCAAAACAAGGTGCCAAACTTCCTACTGGATATGATGTTCAAACTCTCATCACTAAAAAGGAAGAATCACCTATAATAATGGTCCACAGATAATTACAAGCTTTACGGACTGAGATCACATAATTGAAAAACAAGGATAAATCCCCAAAACAATATTCTCTAGAGACAATATGCCCATTTCAATTTGACAAAAACCTATACATGCCTCCATTCCCTTCACAAGTTGAGATTCCAAAATTTGACAAATATAATGGTACCTCAGATCCTCAAGATCATGTCAGAGAATTTTGTGTTGCCTGCATGGAGTTCATGCATGGTCAAACGTATCTCATTCACCTTTTCTCGAGCAGTTTGGGAGGACAAGCTATGGAATGGTTCTCATGTCTACCTAAGGGGATAAAAACTTTTGAAGAACTAATCCAACTATTTTTACAACAATACTCCTACAACATTCAACATCTTGTTACTATGATTAAACTTTGCAATACCAAATAGAAAACAGGGGAGCCTTTTCTCACTTTCCTCCAACATTGGAGAAAGATGTTCTCTAGGTATTCATGGCCTATCCCATATGCTGAGAAAATGGATATATTCATCAACAATCTGATCCTTGAATTGAAATATAGTATCCAAATGCAAGTACACCCATCATTTAGAAAAATGGTAGATAATGCTATCCGAATGGAAGATGTTCTTATAAAGAAAGGAGATATCATGCCTTGGAAAGAAACACAACTAGGATCTAGCTCTAAAGAGAAGAACAATTATTGGAAGTATGGCAAAGACAACAATAAGAACATTGTTAATGACAGAGTAGTAGACACTATTAAAACCAACTCAAAGCCCATGATATTCAACTTGGCTAGTGGCACCCAAGCATTCAAAGCAGTTGAAACCACAGGAGAAAATCCTCTGAAGAAAGCAAAAGAGTGGTTCAAAGAGAAACCTTGGCTTTCAAAACCTAGACGCAAATTCCTCTGGAAGAATCATATGAATCTGCTTTCAAAACTTTATTTGAAAACAACTTGATAATGTTACCAGATAATTCTAGGCCATATGATCTGAAAGTCAAACCAAAATGGTGGAGAGACAATGAATACTATGACAACCATTAGAATAAAGGTCGTAACACAAACGACTGAATGAAGCTCAAACATGAGATCCAAGATCTCATAGACACTGGTAAAATTGTTGTCGGGAATCACTCGACAAATGTTGATCATAAATCTTTTCAAGACCCGTTACCTATTTACGAACAAGGTGATTCCCCAAAGACCAAAGGAGGTGCCAAAGTAAATTATACTTATGCCAACAATGCTAATGTCATCAACATGATTGAGCCTTCCCAATTTGAATATTGCAATGTGATCATAATCCAAGATAAACAAAATGAATCACGATATGCAAAGGCTATGACTTGTTCTCAAAAGAAAGTAACTCTCCAAGGAGCTAGCTCTTCAACTTCTGCTCAAACAACGTCAAACCTACCAGCCTCATCAAACAAACAAAAAGAATCAACATTTGATAAATTGAAAAGGCTAACTTCATCATCATCCTCTGGATATAGCATTTTTGAACAGTTGAAAAAGAAAATTTCTCAAATTTCCATCTTTGAATTACTAAAAATCTCTTCTGCTCACAAAGAA
Organism: Cryptomeria japonica; assembly: GCF_030272615.1. Lineage (NCBI taxonomy): Eukaryota > Viridiplantae > Streptophyta > Pinopsida > Cupressales > Cupressaceae > Cryptomeria > Cryptomeria japonica. The sequence continues at coordinate 193,822,677 of NC_081405.1, read as the reverse complement.
ATCTTGGACAACGCCTTACTCACCACTAATGTTCCAAAAGATTTAGATATCGATCGGTTTCAGTCTATGGTGGGTCATCTAACTTCACCTCACTATTTGACCTTCTTTGAAGAAGATGACAACTCCCTAAATCATCCACATAACCAACCATTGTACATTGAAGCCATAATCCATAAACACAAAGTCAAACATGTTTTGATAAATGGAGGTGTGAGGTTGAATATTTGTAATTACAATCTTCTTACACAACTAGGATTTTCTAAAAAATGTCATTGATCTGGTCAAGAAAATAGCAATTAAAGCTTATGATGAAGAGGAAAGGACCTCTAAAGGTCTGGTATCATTACCAAATAGGGTGGGACCTGTAGAAAGAGATGTCATTTTCTAGGTACTTGATCTTCCTCTATCATACAATATCTTACTGGGCAGGCCATGGATTCATGAAATGAAGGTAGTTCCATCTACATACCATCAATGCTTAAAATTTCCTTATAACGGAGTCGAGGTCAGTATTCTTGCTGATACAAATGTCCCCTATAATGCATTGAGAAAAGGTGTTGATACCTTTGTGCCTCATAATAGAGAAACCTATACAAATGAAAGTTCAGAAGCCCTAATGAAAGACTTGGAAAAGAAATTGAAAATTACGAATACTAGCATGGATGGATACAAGATAGAAACAGTACTTTCATTAGTCTCTCTTCCTCCATCACCAAAATAGTTGGGAAAACCATAAGAGGATATGAAAACATAGACTTCAACTCTGAATATCATATATGATGGTCTTTTTGTACAATCTTCTACTTCCCTGGCAGATAAAATAGAAGAGGATGATGTTCTAAAATGGCTTTTTAAGGAAGATAGTAAAAACAAAGAAGTACGACATTGTGAGATTTCCTCAACACAATATGGTCCAGGCTACAAAATGATTCAATGCATGGGATATTCAAGTATTGGTCCCCTTGGAAAACATCAAGAGGGTATTATGAATTGATTCAGTTGTAAACAAAATCAACAAATGATAAGGCTGGACTAGGGTACAATCCAAAAAAGACATCAGACCAAAAACATGCTTCGAAGTCTAAGTGGTAGAAAAGGATATCACCTTCAACGTTACAGAAAATAAACACTCAACAAACTCAAGTAGAGTGTGTAAAAGAAAAAGAGGAACCAACAATCAAGAAAGAAGAAATAGTCAACACTCAAGCTCTGATGGTGTCAGCTACAACAATACAAGGAGTTCAAGTCCTAGAGGATATAAGAGATGAAGTAGAAAGAATCAGAGAATTGTTTGCACCACTAAAAGTTCCAGTTATATACAATGGTAGGAAGCAAGTAGACAATTCAAAGACTGCCTCAAATGAGTATGAATGGGGTCCAGACCACCTCTCAGATACATCTAGTACAAAAACTTCAGAAGAGTCTAGCGGTATCATAGATGATACTCGAGAGATGATGCGCTTAAAGCTAGAAAAGGAGATACAGGAAATCCGACTAAAAAGACAAGCAGACTATGAACAAGGGCTGAAGGAAGGAAGAATACCAGAAAGTTTTTCATCTATTATATACCCCTCTAAAAAGATAGAACAAATTAGGTATGGGATTACACAAGAAGAATTGGAAGCTATAGAAGAAGAACTAGTCATTAGTCTAGAGGAAGCTAAATGGATTAGATGACAAGGAGTCACAAAACCATCAAGATCATGTCAACAGGTGTGTCGGATACAAATTCTAAATGAGCCAAATCTTGAAGGAACTTGTAGCATCAAAGATGTTGGTGTTGATACCATACATACATTCACTCAACCACTTGAAGAAGACTCAAAAACTTCATCCAATGACAATATCTACTCAACATCAAACTTTGAATCCTCTGATATAAATGGTGAGAATCTGTTTACTGATCTTGTTACTATCGAACCTCAATATGAAGTCCAGCTTGGCATAGAGAAAGAAGCTACAAGTAGGTCTATTGGATTAGGTCAACTAAATATTAACGTGCAGTTTAATAATCATGTTCTGACTTTTCCTGGTCTCGAGACATTTACACAAGGTATCCTTCTAGAACTCAACTTTTCGATTCGCAGTTGTGATGACAATACCATGAACTCCCTCGAACCCGTCCACACTCTATCCTTGGTACATCCTGAATTAATTGATTGTAGTCTACAAGGCCAACTCATGAATGTACCTACTTTTTCTAATGACTACACACTAGCCTATTACCTAAACGTAGCTGAACCCATGTACTCTTCTACCAATGAACAGAGTGAAAACATGATTGAAACAGATATCAAGTATCTTAGTCGCAAAAATCAGAAAAATAAAAATAAAAGATCTAATGGCAAAAACCACAGTGTGGCGGTGTCAAAATCTAAAAAAGAGAAAATAAAGGACATACCTAAGGGTGAAAACCTCTTCGAGGCACCTGAAGATGAGATACTTGATATACTGCCAAGTCACTTCTAGGAGAGATCTACTATATTGATTGGGCCAACCTAGCCAGTGAACATTTGGAGTCAAGAGACACCACACATCATTCATGTAGCTCAATCATTGTCAATAGAAGAATTGAAAGATTTCACCCATCTTTTCTCAGATAAGAAGATCAATTTTGCATGGATGCACTCTGATATGATAAGCCTGGATCTTGATCTTATCATGCATCATCTTTCTATCACACTAGGAGTTAAACCAGTAAAGCAAAAAATCCGTAAGATACACCCTCATGTGGCACTACTAGTCAAAGCTAAGCTAGAAAAACTGGTAAAAGTTAGATTTATTAGAGCTATAGACTATGCAGAATGGATTTCAAACATAGTACCCATGTCAAAGGTAGACAAATCTATTAGGGTTTGCATAGACTTCAGAGATCTCAACAAAGCTTGTTCGAAGGATGGCTTTCCATTGCCAAACATTGATATGATAGTTGATATGACTACTGGGTATGAGATGTACTCACTAATGGATGGATTCTCTGGTTATAATCAGATCAAAATAGCTCTTGGAGATCAAGAAAAGACAGCTTTCACCTATTCATGGGGAACCTTTTGCTGGAATGTCATGCCATTCGGGCTGAAGAACGCAGGAGAAACTTACCAAAGAGTAGTAACTACTATCTTTCATGAAATGATGCATAAGAATATGGAAGATTATGTTGATGATACTTTAGTAAAGACTATGAAGAGATCCATGCATATTCAAGAGCTAGGCCCTATACTAGATAGAATGGAAAAATTCAAACTCCGGCTAAATCCAAAAAAGTGTGCATTTGGAGTGACATCTGGTAAACTACTTGGTATATAATTTCAAAGAAGGGAATCGAGGTTGATCCTGAGAAGGTCCAAGCTATAATGGAAATGCCACCTTCGAAGAACATTAGTCAAATGAGAAGTTTACAGGGACATCTCCAATCAATCAAACACTTCATTTCTTAGATGGCAGACAAAGCTCAACCTTTCACAAAAGTATTAAGGAAAGGAGTAATATACAACTAGGATGGAGAATGTGAACAACACCTTCTGTAGATCAAAGAGTACCTATCCAATCCACCAATACTAATGCCACCAATTCAAGGAAAACCATTGATCTTACACATATCACCCACTGATTCATCATTGGGGGCACTTTTGGCACAACAAGATGAAAATAAAAAAGAGAAAGCATGCTTGGCATTAGTCTTTGCATCACAAAAATTGAGACACTACATGTTGGCACATTCCATCAAGCTAGTATCTAAGATTGATCCACTCAAGTATCTTCTCAACAAAGCAACACTCACTAGAATATTGGAAAAATGGGTCATGGTAGTTACAGAGTTTGATATTAAATATGTGGAATGCAAAGCCATCAAAGGATAGGTAATTACAGATCAACTCGTTGAAGCTCCACTTGAAGACACTCAACCACTACATATAGAGTTTCCAGATGAATCAATAATGCACCTTACTCAACAATCCTAGAAGATGTTCTTTGATGGATCTTTCACCCAAAATGGTTTTGGTGTTGGAATACTATTTTTTACTTAGAAATATTCAATCTTGAAGGCTTACAAGATTATTTTCCCTTGCACAAACAATATTGCAGAGTATGAAGCTTTGGTAAATGGGATCAAGCAAGCTATTTAATGGAAGGTTTTGGAGTTACATATCTATGGAGATTCTCAACTAATTATTAATCAAATCAATGATACATATAAGACTCAAGAAGATAAACTGATGCCTTATAAGAGAATGGTTGATGATCTCAAGACATATTTTACTTTTGTATCATTCCAACAGATTCCTAGATCAACAAATAGAGCAGTAGATGCTATGGCCACCTCGGTGTCTATACCTGAGTTACAAGAATCTAATTTTTACTTTGAATTCCTAGTGGAAGAGTTACATTATTGGACATGACTCATCTTGATATAACCACATTTACTCTTATCTACACAACTAAATTATCCTAGAAAATCTTACTCGTAATGAGAAAAGGAACCTAACCCAAAATGTTTCATGGTATGTCATCATTGCTAGTGATTTGTTTAGACGAGGTTTGGATGGTACATTGCTTAGGTGTCTAGAAACTAAAGAGTCTAAATGTGCATTATTGGAAGTCCATGAAGGTATTTGTGGATCTCATTCAAATGGTCTTGCTTTAGCTCAGAAACTACTAAGGGCTGGCTACTACTGGACAAACATGGAGAAGGACACTATAAAGTTTTCTAAAACTTGTGATAAGTGTCAGCTACATGGAAGTCTCATACATGCTCCAACAAAGGATCTCATACCCTTCATCACACATTGGCCTTTTCAGCAAGGGGCCTTTAATCTCATTGGTCATATCTATCCTGCATCATCCAAAGAAAACAAGTTTATCATAACTGCCACTGAGTACTTCACTAAGTGGGTAGAAGTGGTTCCATTCATCAAAGTAATCAGTAAACAAGTAGCTCTATTCATTCTAAACCATATCATTTGCAGATATGGGATACCTTCATCCATTGTGACTGACAATGGAGGACAAATCAAGAATAAAGATTTGGATGAGCTCTATGAGAAATTCAACATTAAACAACACTGGTCATCTATATATTACCCTCAAGGTAATGGATAAGCTGAGACATCTAACAAAAACCTGTTGACTATCTTACATAGAACAGTAAATAAATCTGGGAAGGATTGGCATCTGTAGCTCAATCCTACATTATGGGCTTACAGAACAAGTATCAAAACACCTACTGGGGCTACACCTTTCTCTTTGGTGTATGCGTTCGAAGCAGTATTACCTATTGAAGTAGAAATACCATCTCTAAAAGTTTCTTTGCAAGGTCCTTTTACTGATGAAGACTATAGGATATCTAGATTGCAAGAACTCAAATTGCTGGATGAACGTCGGCAAGTGGCATTTGATGATCTCAGAGTGTATCAAAAGAGAATATCTGGAGGATATAACAAGAAGGTTTGACAACAAGAATTTCAGGTTGGTGACCTAGTTCTGAGAGAAAATCCTAATTTTCAACAGTTTTGAGACAACAAAGGGAAGTTTGAACCCAACTGGCTGGGTCCCTACATCATTACAACAATATTTGGCTTGGGTGCCTATCAGCTCTCAACATCACAAGGAGGACAACTTCGTGAACTGATTAACACCATCCATTTGAAGAAATTCTTCACTTAGCATTCTCTACTCTAGTAACCTATACAACTTTAAAAGTCTTGAAAAAAATAATAAAAATCATAAAAATTCCAGAAAAAAAAATTCCTTGGTGAAAACCTGGTAAATAGGCACCTTGGTATATATAAAAAAAAGAATCTTTACCAAGTAGGTGAAAACCTGACAAATAGGCACCTCTTGTACTCAACACTCTATCTATCAACACAACATTGGCATTTCCTACTTTCATGCATCTTTATTATCACTTGTACATATATTTCAATCACTTTTGTGACATTCTAGTTCGTTAGAACCCCCATGGCTTGAAACTGATTAATGTCCTAGTCTTAGGGTAATCGAATGAGCAATTTATGTGTCCTAGGCAATATCAACCAAGTCATATTTTTGTCAGTGAAACCTGATCATCCATTCTGAGTCAATCATCTATCTCCTAACTACCAAAGAGTTTTATCACTGAGTACACAAGCAAAACAACATAATGGAAAACAATCACTAAACAGTTTGAGCTATGACTGAAAATTTTTCTTTGTATGTTGTCTTTTATATTGGTTTTCGATTATTATCTCTCTAAGTAACTCGAGGAAGCCTATCTTGACTAAGAGGAGCAAGGATTGGGGGCATAATATTTTCTTTGTTTTCTATTTGTAGGAATGATTCTGATGATTTGGAAACATCTAATAAGCTGGTTGTATATGATAAGAGCCTTCACATCAAGGTGAAATCACCACACATACCTTGACTCCGCTTATTTGTATACTATAGGGAGGTTCACATCATTTCTTTGTCTATTTTGAGTGAATTTCTTTATCATGCAATCCGGGTCCCTACAAAATCTGTCCAAGGATATGAATGAAAAAAGGGTCATTGTGGACAAGATAATTAATATTGCACATGAAAAGAAAGGAACTCCAATCTGGTTGCTATGTTTGTTATGCTCAATGATGAAACTTAAGAATTTTAAATCTAGTGACTAGGTTTAGGTTGCATTTCATTTTACATCTCATTTTGCATTTCATTCTGTATTTTGTGAATTTAGAGTGATTTTGATATTGTAATAATCTTTTTATCTTCGGAATGAGAGTTGGATGCATCATCGTTTCTTAGCAAAGCGGCCTCTTTTTCATCATTTCTTCGATAGAGTACTTGTGTATTGAGATGTTAGATACATACATAAGCATCTTATATAGATTCATACATTTCATTATCACTCATTCGCATTCATCTTTTTGCATAGAAAAAAAGAAAATATAAAAAATTGCATTACTCATTACTCATTCTCATTCATTTTATTTGCATATGAAAAGTAAGAAAAACAAACATTCATATTCACTTTCATTTACATACATCCATATTGAAAAAAAAAAAAATGCATACATATAGAATAAAGCATATAGAAGGCATTTCATAATCGATCAACACAAGTATGGATGTATGACACAAGAATAGGCCTAGTACGACAAAAGACTCTGATACGACACAAGATTAGCTCTATAACGAATAAATGGGTTATTTTGAAGGTTCTCGTATGACACAAGGGTAGTTTCAGTACGATAAAACTAGAGGACTTAAATGATAAAACAAACTTAATTAGTTTGTCAAATGAGATAGGATCCTGCCTCGCATGACAAAACAAAAACGTTCGACTTATACGTGCCAAAAATTAAAAAATTCAACAAAAATTCAAAATTGAAACAATAAATAGGCTTAAGATTGATCACTTACCGCTGGCTTGTAGTTTCACAGTCGATTATGTCATCTCTGGTGCTCGAATTGATGATTCTGGATGGGAACCACCATTTTCTTCGTAGAAGGCTTTTTGAATTTTCAAACTTGGAGGGTTAAAATGATTTGAAAATGACACTTTTATACCTTATATAGTCAAAACCTTAATTTTTCAACTTGCTCCGATGGACATGAAAATTGTACCCTTAGCTAATTTTCCTGTTTTGATTCCATTTTCAGGATGGAAATTGAAATTCGAGATTATTTTCCTAGTCAATTTCACAATTTGGACCACTTAGCACTTTTTCATTAGATGCTCATTCTCGCTTCAATTTGCGCTCATCAATCAACGCCGAATTTTCAAAAATTCCTCTGAATCAATTTGTGCTCAAATAATTATCATCGATAAACAATTACCTAATCATCATGCACCCTTGCTATCTTTTGATTTCACTCCTGAGGGAGCATACTCATGACCTCACATCTTTAAAGTTGAGAAAATTTTCAAATCTTCATCAAAGTTGAGCGAAAAAATCTTTTTCAACTAAAGAAAATCAAATTCTTATTGCTAAGGGGCATCTTAGCTTCATCGCTTCACATCAAGTTGAGATCTCTCGATCATCCGAATTGAATCAATCCCTACGAGGATATCAGTTTCATCGCTTCAAATCAAGCTGATATTGTCTTCATCTGAATCGGTCTCTTAATGTTAATCAGTTTCATCACTTTTCATCAAGATGATTATTCATTTAAACTCAATCAAGGGTTTAAAGAGTATCTTCAATCACACTCAATCTAAGAAGGTGTTCAGTTTCATTATATCAAATCAAGCTGGATAGTTTATCTTCACTCATCATATCTTGATCCATCAAGTTCAAGATCGATGTTATCTTCGCTCACTATGTCTAGATCAATCAAGTTCTAGATCAATAAGATGTGCTTCTTGATCAATCAAGTTCAAGTTCAATATCTTTTCTCTCTATTGTTGCTAGTTCAATCAATTTTGGGATTGGTATCACTTTAATCAACTTTGTTTAGCTTCATCGCTTCAAATCAAGATAAACACCTTGCTCTTCATCTAGTTCATGGTCAATCAAGTTTAGAACTGGCATCTCCTAGACATCAACTATTCTTTGAACCAACGTGCTACTCACACATTAATTCAAAGAGGGGAAAATGTAATACCCTAAAATTGGTCATTTAAACCATGGGCCCCTAATCTCGACAACATCACCAAGGTCCTAACCAAAGGCAATTAGATCAATCTTGAGCACATTCATTAATTCTTTAATCATCAAATGTCACATGGCAAATCAATTACTCAATATTAATTAAATATTTATTTAATTAATTGAATCATTCCAAGAATATCATTTTGATCAATTATCATATTTAATTTATTAAATATCCTAGCATATTTCATTAATTAATAAATTTGCCATCTAATCATTCAAAAAATGAATTAATTTATTACAAAAGAGGAATTTATCACACAACAAGAGTTAAATTGAAAATAAAATAAAAGAATTAAATTGAGAGAGAAATCAAACTTAAGATATTATTTCTTTCTTTTAAATTGACAACTTGAAATCAGAAAAAACAATTAATTGAATTATTAATCATTCTCTAAAATTGGAACTCGAAGCTTTTGAGAAAAAGAAGTTCAGTTGCATTGAAAAGACTAAATCCTTCATCGTGGTGTAGTCTAGTCACTGGTATTGCTTATAAAAAGCTAAGAGCAATCTTATACTCACATCTTTTAGAAGGAAATTAGTTGCTTTGTTATGGTTTATTATTTATTGATTATTAATTTACTAACCATACATGTAATGACTTAATTGAAGTGTTGTGCCTATAGCTATCAAACCTTATTTCACTTTTTCACACACACAAGGGTCACCTTCATTCAGAGTCTCCAACTTCTCCCATATAGTCTTTGCAGATGATTTGTTTGTTAATCCCATTACCTACTGATCTAAAAGGGCACTCAAGAGGGCTTCTATAGCTCTACAATCATTTTCAATATTCTTATCCAAGTCTGTCAGAGGAGGATTTCAAGATGTCGAATCATAAGGTGTATAGCCTTTCTCAGTGATCTCCCAATTATCCTTGCTAAGACATCTCAAATGAGTCTCCATTCAAGGCTTCCATACCCTGTAATTTGTGTTAGGAATCCCATAGATACTGAGAGGGGGGGGCGAATCAGTATCTAATCGGTAATTAGAATTTCTCAATTTAAAACATGAAAAACATATTATAATAGTGTATCGGTATGCAAGAAATAATGCAATAAACATAATTAAAAGCATCCACTTGCAACGAACACCATGACACAAGGATTTAATGAGGAAAACCAGTGTAGGAAAAACCTTGGTGGGATTTGTGACGCACAATATCCACTTACTGGCCAATAAGAGAATATTACTTACAAGAGGGGCCTGCACATGCAGGAAGGCCAATTGCCTAGAGCTCACTACTTAATGGGAAGTCTCAATGACTTACAATGTGGATTATACCAATCCAATATCTTATATTGCTTTACAATAGCATCTATAATGCCTGATCCAGTACCGGTTTCTGCTCTGTTCTTTACATAAAACCTTTAACCTATATTTCACATAATAGGTCTGCCTAATATCTTCTTTTTCTTCACTTACATTACTTACAAAATGTCTACAATGATCTCTCTTATATATAAGAGTCATCTTACAACTTGCCAAGTCAGCTTAAAAACTTTCTACAATAATAAACAAAATATAATATAACAAAAATCTTGTCAGCCTCTGTGCCGATATGCTTTCTTTCTCTGTGCCGGTGCTAGTGGTCTGAGTGCCAGTGTAGAGTGTGATCTGTTGATGCTAGTGAACTATCTTGTTAGTGTAATGCCTTGCAAGTGTAATAGGATTGTAAGGTTGCCATCAATGACAAAACCTTCAATCACATACAATGTCTCATTGGAGTGTGCATAGGCCAACAATCTCCCCCTTTGGCATTGATGGCAACACTCATGAGAAATTTCAAAAGTGTATCCAAAAATGTGAAGTCCAAAAATGTTACCAAAATGTGTGCTCCCCCTAAGCATATGATTCCTGTGATATTGAATTTTCTTATACCACTACTCCCCCTTTGGCATCAATGACAAAGGTTGTCAAGATGTTAGTAGAGTTTGTGGTTTCAACCTTGTAACTGGGTAGTTACAATTTGAAATAGATCTACCAAAATCAAGTTTATACTCTCTATAAACTTTTTACTCTCTCTTATTGTTGTCTCTGTTCTTTTAACTATACCAGTGAGGTGCTGCAAATGCTCTACTGGTGTTTCTTGTCCCTATATCAGTGCCTCAAATATTTCCTTCCACAATGATGCTAGATAGTCCAATCTTGGACTGAGTTTTAATCTCAAATGTTTTGCCTTATTCACTATTCTTTCCTTTTCTCTTTCAAATTTGAGTAACTCTTCTTCAAAATTTGTTATCCTTTGCTCAAAAACTGATAATGTATTAGGTGAGTTAACAAAATTATCAGCAAGTTTATTGATTTCATCCTGTAACTTGCTTATTTTCTTATCTATGTCTACTATCAAAAAGTTTGTCTTGCAAGTGTCTTTGTATAGAGTTTTGTATTCCTTTAATAAGTTACACAGTTTCGGTAGAAGTGTGTCAAATTCCCTAGTACACTTCTTTATCTGATCTTGAAAGAATTTTTTCTTTTCAATTTCTACGTTGTCCTTCAATGTCTCTTCCTTTATTTTCTCAATGTTCTCTATGATGTATTTACACAAAGTATCAAGTTGTCCTAAAGAATTTTTATTGTCTATATTACAATTAGGAGCAATTACCTTCAAAATTGGGATTGTGTCATCTATAGCTTTATAAGCCTGTGAACTATAATTTGTTATCCTTTTGATTGAATCCAAAAGTACTTCAGTTACATTTGTTGGTTTGTGGCCTATTGAGGAGGAACCAACATTCTAAATTCCACCAGTGGAGGAAGTAACCAAGCTTGTTGTGACCTCTAGTAGGTCTGTTTGTGTTTGCATTTCTTTAAGCAATGGTTTTTGTACTTCTCCAGTTGTCAATGGCATTGTTTCCTCATGAACCTGTTCCTGTTTCTATTTTGGAGCCTATTCCTGGTGCTCTTCTTGTTGCACTATCTCAGTTTGAGCTTTTGCCTATTGTTCTTTGTCATCTGCCAATTTCTCTTGTGTTTTATCAGTTCGCTCAGTTATCGGTGGCTCACTAGCCATTTCAGTCTTACCAATTGTATCTTTGTCTACCACAATGTTGATATTTTGTGTATCGACATCTACTATGTATAAGACTTTAGGATTAGGATTGACATCCTCTACATCCATACTTTCAACTGCCAGTTGATCTTCTGTAGTTGTTGTTACCGGTGATGTAAAAGAAGGTGGGGGTAAGTTGTCTTTTACTTTAATACTTGGAGGTCCACTAACCTTTCCTTTTCCTTTATCTCTTTCTTTCTGATATACCTTTATTGGTTCGGGGTTCCTGTATTCTTCTTGTTTTTCTTTTTCAACTAGGAATAAATCCCATCCATTTTTTGTTTCTTTAGTCACCTCATCGAATCTTCCAACCATTAATGCAATGTGCCGGTGTGTAGTAGAGAATACTGACTGGTTGGCTTCAGTAATTAAATCATTAGTTTCTTTAGGTGAGTTCACTGGGTACAAAACAAGTAGCTTTTCTATCTTGATTTTCTTGTCAAGTTCTATTACTGCTTGTCTCCTTACTTCTAGTCTTTTGAACAGTTCATCTAGTACTTCATCTACAACTTCCATCAAAAATTTCTTATACATGTCCATATGCAATATAACACTATTTTCTACTTGTTCCTTTTCATCTATAGTCCAAGTGTCATACAATTTCTATATATTCTTCTGTTTCCCTTCCTTTGTGATTTCATTCAATAGTATGTCAAGAGGAGCCAAGTTTTGTTTTGTTCTCTTCTTCTTCTTGGGTGTCCGTTTCTTCTTTGGTGTAGTCTTCTTAATCGGAGATCTCATTGCTTGTTGTTTCTATCTTGTCCTCCTAGGTGAGGGTGTGGTTGCTGGTGAGGGATCTCTTTTCCTTACAACTCTTTTGAAAGCTGTAGGCATGTCACTCTCTGAAGAAGTGCTTACCAGTGATAAATGAGTCTCAGGCTGTAGAGTTCCTAGCTCATCCTCAATGATATTGGTTTGCTTTAACACATATTCTTTAATAGCCTTTGCCTATCTAGAGCCTCTTCTCACAACTGCCTCAACCTTTTTCACTCTCTTCTTAGATTATATTTGTTTTTCTATAGTCTCAGCACTACAAAATACTTCTTCCTTTGGTTCATTTGGAGCTTCCAGAAGTGCTTTAGCATAAGTCTCAATTATATGATCATCTATCTCATAGCCCATCTCTATTACCTAGATTGTTCTTGGGATGACTGCTTCCATCCAGATTTCATCCTTTTTTATTACAAAACATATTTCATCCTTGTACTTGTCAACAATCTTTTGTGATAATCTGATTCTCTTCTTCATTTTGGTCTTAAGTGATTGAAAGTAATCATGGATATTGTTTTCCTTATCTTCTCCCATATTGTTGAATAGTTTTGTTAGTTGTTTACTTACAAGTATATCAAATCCATGTTCTCTGTAGCCTATACTGGGAACTTGTTTGGTTATATGTATCATCAAACATACTAGCATATTTCCAAACCTAAAAGTTCCTTTCTTATCCTTCTTAATCTTGCCTAGGTTGTCAATTAACTCATCCTTCAACCACTCACATATATCAATCTTTACATTATCTGTGATCATGTCATAAGCACTCTTAATGAATAAACCTGAAACTGAATTGAGTCTATTTGCATGAGTTGCCTTATACCCTAATATCATGCTGATAAACCTTACATTGGTGTCCGTTACATCATTGACTCTTAGGGACCTTTTATTAGATGTAGCATCAGTTAGCTTAGTAACTAGGTCATTTGAGACCATCTTGGTTTTGTCTGGCCTTTTACCAGTGGTCAGTAACCCTATGACAACTTTCACATCTTCCTTGGTGATTTTGTGAATTGCATCTAACTAGAAAAATTCACCATGTACCCTGCTTAAGGCTATCCTAATCACATCCTTGGGAAATTTAGGAATGCAGAGGATTTCAGTAAATCCTAGGGTTTCAATGATTTTATGTTCCAGTTTCACATTTATTGAATTATCACATATGATAGATTTATACATAGTTTTGATCTCTTCATCTCCCAATTCCTCTATGTTGCAGTGAATGTAAATTCTAGGGTCTTTAGCATAAACAACTCCTTTTGGTATTTGTCAGAAAGCACCTATATTGTCATCTTTCTTTGCTACTTCGGGAACTAGTTGAAATATGGGCCTAGGGCATTTTATGACCTCAACTATAGTAGGGTTTTCTATATATTCAAGTACAGAGGTGGATGTCATGATGATAAATACCTTTTTGTATCTTGGATGGATTGATTGCTTGAAGTGCTTCGCCTCTTTGCTTATAATTCCTTAGCTCTACAAATTTCACGCTCTACGAATGGTTGAAATCATGGTGAAATTAAATGGAGCCAAAACCACAAATTTATAGTGTTTATTTGCCATCTACCACATTTAATGCATGTTGGCTAAGTATTCACTTAACATTGTCTACCAATAATGAAGTAATTTCCAACTTCTCATCTCTAATCGAGGGAATAATAGCACATGTGTCATTAGATTGCCAAACCCTCAAGGAAACTTTCTTCAATTTGATGAAGGACTTCCTGCTAGTGGAGCATCACTATGTCATGCTGGTGAAGCATCACTCTGTCCTGCCAGTGAAGCATTGATTGGTTCTACCGGTGGAGGAGTATTCCAAACATTTAGACCAGCTTTTCTAATCCATTTTTTTGAGAATTATTGCTTAATCTCTTCAACTTTTTCTTTACCTTTCAAGCTAGAACTTTTGTTGTCTATCGGTGATCCTTTACTTCTATAGAATTTTGCAATATGCCCAATCTTGTTACATGCATAACAAGTCACATTATTCTTCTGAATAACTTTCCCATAACCTATGTTGGTTTGTGTTCTGCATTGATTAGATAAATATCCAAATCTTCCACAAACATAACATCTCACATTCATTCTACAATTTTCAGAGTTGTGACCAACTTTGTTGCATTTTGAACATTGACCAGTGGGTGTGTTGATATTCTAATAATTTCTAGATCTACATTCATTTTCTCTATGACCATACTTATTATAGTTAAAGCATTTTCCATTGAATTTATAAGCATTAGGTTGTCTTACCGGTTTTCTATGATCCCATGTGTTTGTAGTACCAGAGCTTTCACCAACTTCAAAGCCAATTCCAGAAGTGTCACCTTTAGGTTTTTGATTCTTCAGTAAGTTACCAAGTTCCTCTGAGCATTTCTTGAATTTTTCTTATGTTGATTTGCAGTTTCTAGTTCTCTTTCTAAGACTTCTTTCTGTCTCACTAGTTCATTGGAGTCATTATGAGTGTGCATCAGATGTGTCTTTAATAAATCATTTTCATAGCTAAGTCTTGTGTTCTCCTTTGCTGCATCACTTAGTCTTTTGGTCAATTCTTCTTCATTCTTCTTCCCATCTTCAATCTCTTTACAAAATCTCATAGTCATATCCTGCATCTCATTCTTTGTAGTTATGTTCTCCAGTTTCAGCTTACTTAACATATCATTAAGTGATTCCTTTTCATCATTCTCAATTTGCATCTTTTCACAAAGTTCTCTTCTCTTGTTTCTTGCAATAGTAAGATTCTCTTGAAGTGCCTGAATGATATCCTGAGCTGCCTTTAGATCATCTTCTTGTTTGATTATTTTCAATTTTTCTATATCATAGTCTGAGAGAGCTCCTTGAAGTTGCTTCATCAGATTTTCCATATCTACCAGTGTCAAGATCTTCCTCAAGCTGTTAGGCTTTTGAAAATAGAGGACCAAGCTCTGATACCAATTGTTAGGAATTCCACAGATACTAAGAGGGGTGGGGAGGGGTGAATCGGTATCTCACCGGTAATTAGAATTTCTCAATTTAAAACATATAGAACATATTATAATAGTGTATCAGTATGCAAGAAATAATGCAATAAACAGAATTAAAAGCATCCACATGTAAAGCACACCATGACACGAGGATTTAATGAGGAAACCTAGTATGGGAAAAATCTCGGTGGGATTTGTGACCCACAATATCCACTTACTAGCCAATAAAAGAATATTACTTACAAGAGGGGCCTGCACATGCAAGAAGGCCAATTGCCTAGAGCTCACTACTCAATGGGAAGTCTCACTGACTTACAATGTGGATTATACAAATCCAATATCTTGTACTACTTTACATTAGCATTTATAATGCCTGATCTAGTACCGATTTCTGCTCTGTTCTTTACATAAAACATTTAACCTATATTTTTCATAATAGGTCTGCCTAATATCTTATTTTTCTTTGCTTACATTTCTTAAAAAATGTCTACAATGATCTCTCTTATATATAAGAGTCATCTTACAACTTTCCAAGTTGGCTTACAAAGTTTTTACAATAATAAACAAAATATAATATAACAAAAATCCTATCAGCCTCTATGTCGGTATGCATTCTTTCTTTGTGCTGGTGCCGGTGGTCTGAGTGTCAGTGTAGAGTGTGATCTATTGATCCAGGTGAACTATCTTGTTAGTGTAATGCCTTGCCGACGTAATAGGATTGTAAGGTTGCCATCAATGATAAAACCTTCAATCACATACAATGTCTCATTGGAGTGTGCATATGCCAACAATTTGTTCCTTCGAGCCTAGGGTTTTCCTTCTGGTAAGAAATTGAACTTGAATGCTTACTAGGCTCTGATACCAATTGTTAGGATAGTCGGTCAATAACTAAGATGGGGGGTTGAATCATTTGTTAATAGATTATGAAACTTTAAGCACAAAAAACATTTTACTAGAATGCATAAACCAAATACTGGAATAGAATATATATCAATTAAGAACATACATAAACCATAAACCATAAACTAGATAACATGCATCCATAACACATAACACCAAGATTTGTAGTTGGAAAACCTAGTAAAGGGAAAAACAATGGTGGGAAGCCTACCCACAATCAAATAATACTTTTGAAGTGAGTTTGTGATTACAATAAGGGGACTACACATGTAGGAAGGCCAATAGCCTAGAGCACACTACTCATCACAAAGGAGCCTCATTGACTACAATAGAAATCCAAACTACTATTCAGAAATAAGAATGAACTACAAGAATAACGTCTCCTATGCCTGAGTATAGTTTTGGATAACATCAATGACGAAGGTCTTAAATCTCATACACAAACCCAATTCAATCATCTATGATCGACCAAATCCTTTGCATATGATTACAACTTTATTTGCACATAGATAATCCCATAACCATGACCCCAATCTACAAAGAGATCTTACATCATATTAATACCAACCCAAGACCTAAACAATTAGGTTGGCAATCTAAAAGATGATACGATAAATCCATTTCATAAACCCACAAACCAATGATAATCCAAGTTGGCCTAAGACCAAAACAACATTAACCAAACAATAAATCCAACCAGTAACACATCGGGAGCATCCACCAACATGTTACATAAATTGGTCCATAACCTAGCAGAATAAGACTAGACCTAAAATAGGTCTCCATAAGCCAAAATGGAACACTAACACGATAACCATCAGCATCCTGAAAACCTTCTAGAAGCCACACCAACACCACTTATTGAATTCATCAAAAGTTCTTCAATAAAGCTTTGTTGGTAGAACCCTTACTGATAACTAAAAGACTTACTAGAACATATGATAGCTTTTGGATCACCATATCCTGAATCAGCTGGATGTGACAAGCATCTAAACCACATGAATGACCAAACCAAACCAACTCCACCAATTGGAATATATCAGAGAAAAATCACCTGATCATCATCAAAGTCCAACAACTCTTGCAGAATCCGGTAGACAACCAAATAAGCTAATGTTGACATCAATGCAACACATAATCAATTCCTCCAAATTGGCAACAATCTAGACCAATTGGTAGAGCCTAATCGGTATGCAATCAATTAGACAACAAAACTACTAAGTTGCTATCAATCGATAAACAAGAATAGAGAGATGATCAAGCGACTCATATAGACAATTGGATAAGATTCAGATGTTGAGGTTCAAAACATATGTTTATAACATTGGCATGAGTCTATGATTGAAATCGCATCGAGTTTGGTGAACTAAAAAGGACATTTATAATTGATTGTTATGAACTTTGTGAAGAAGAATGAATACCGATATCAAATCTTTAACTGGTAATGATTTAAGGTTTGGCGGTGGATCTTATCATGATCATAACTTAGTGGTGACATGTCAGAATCCATGTCTAATGATAAGATGGTATTTGAGCGTGTACAAGGATCGAATTTATTAGGAAACAAAAAAGTGCTTTAGAAGAATGATACAAGGGTTTGATTGCTTATCAAATTGATGTGCAGTGATCATTCAATAGTGGAAATCATATAGAAATTTGTTGTAATGATCTGTAATGTATTTTGGTAGATTTTTTTGCCATGCTAAATGTAAATTCATTGTCTTATTGATGTAATTAGGGTTTGTAGCCACCCTAACTAAAAAGTGTATTTAGGGATAGTTTGAGAAGAGATTGTGTGCCAGTGGTTGGATTGGTTGGAGAAGAGTTGTGCGAAAAAAGGATTTGTACTAGCAAGCTAGGAAGTGTTGTAATCAGATCATTCTCCCTATTGTTCCCTAATAGTTACAGGAGTTTGAAATCCCTTAACTGGGTATATCCTAATAGGTTTGATATTGTAAATCCCTTCATTGAGTGGCTCATTAACTTGAGTTTGAAATCCTCTAAAAAGGTTATTCTTAACAGTTAAGAGATCCTAACAAGGCTACATCAAAATCCCTTTACCAAGTGAATCCTAGCAGGGTCTGCACTTAACTGAGCATATTGTAAGCTCTTAACCAGGCTAGGCCTTTAACTGGGTGCATTCCAAAAGAGTACAAATACATATTATGGGTGCTAACTCCCACCATGGTTTTCCTAGTTGGGTTTCCATGTAAAAAATTTATGTGTTCATGTGGTGGATGCATTGTTGATTTGTGCATTTGATATCTTTACTTTGTTTACATATTGATGGACACTTGCATGAATCATTTGTTGAATCAGCTTAGAAGATTGTTTGAGTAGTTACCAGTACAATTTTGTGAAGTGTTGTAGATTTGTTTTATTACTGATTCACCCCCCCTCTCAGTAATAAATGGATCCTCATAATAACAATTGGTATCAGAGAACTAAGTCCTCTTTATGTAGAAGCCTAACCACTTGAGGTAAAGATCCAAGATTATGAAGGAGGGTCCTAAGTTCACAAAGAATAACTATAGAATCTGGAGTGACATAATGAAGATCTACATCAAAGGTATGGGGTCACAATTTTGGCAGCATGTGGTAAATAAGTACCGACCTCCTACTGATACTCTGACTATAGATAAACTCAAGGAGCAGTAAGAGAATATTCAAGCATTGGAAGCTATTGTAAGTACTCTTTCTGATTCTGAGTATAGTGATGTTAATGGTTTAGAATTTGCTTATGAAGTTTAGGAAATGTTGAAGTTGATTTATGGTGGAGATGAGCATGTGCAAAAAGATAAAGAAGAAAGCCTAAGAGGCAATTTTGATGACATTAGGATGATGGAAGGTGATAACATCACCCAGTATAGACAAAGAATAAAACTAGTAGTTGGAGGAATCAAAAGTGGTGGTGGAACCATAGTAGAAGACACAGTGGTAAGTAAAATGCTTAGAACCTTACTGCCTTCTTATGCTATTAGAGTATCTTCTATCCAAGAATTGAGGTCAGTCAACAAATATAAAGTTATAGTTGATTCATTGATAGGCAAGCTTACTGCTTTTGAATTTAATAGCTTTGACAATAGTGTACCTAAAGTAGAATCTTCTTTCAAAGAATTAGTATCAAATGCACCAGTAAAAAAATAAAATAATCTCTATCATAACCATGAATATAGGTCAAGTCATCATGGTCTTGGTAATGAAGAAGTAGATAATGAACATAACTTGATGGAAATTGAGGCTTTATTGGGAAAGAAACTTCCTAGGGGCACTGGTAAGTACAAAGGCAATATTCCTGTTAAGTACTTCTCATGTAACAAAATAGGACATATTGTTGCTAATTATCCTTACATAGTTCAGGAAGTTTAAGGGAAAAGGTAAGAAACAATGTTATGTTGTGTTAATCATGTGAGGATCAGGTTAATACTAAGAAGGGGAGATGAATAAGTATTAAGACCAACAAAAACTTCAAACTCAAAATCAAACTTATATCAGATTTGAAATCATTTAACAAATATCTTAACTTCTTTAATTAGATCTAACAACCTCTTTATCTGATTTTCTTAACACATTAATCAAATCATTTACCACATCAATCAATACTTTCACCACCAAAGCAATCGTATAAACTTGATCATTTACCAACTCATTAACCTTATCAATTAGATAAAATACTTTCTCAGATAACTCCTTCTCATTACTGGTAACCTCTGATAAACTTCTGATAAAACATCATAACTGGTGTCTAAGAAATAATACATGAAATGAAACATAAACAAGAATATCACATGAAAAATATTCCACACATGAGCACCATAAGTTTTTGATGTGAAAACCCAAATAGGGAAAAGCCACGGTGAGAGTTGGCACCCACAAACATTTGTACTCTTTTTAATTATTCCCTATTAGGATCTTAGCCCTGTTAGGAGCTTACAATATGCTTGGTTAAGAGAAGACCTTGTTAGGAGTCACCCAGTTAAGGGATTTGCCTAGCAGCCTAGTTAGGAGCTTGAAGATCTGTTAGAATCAACCTCATGAGAGGATTTAATACTCTTTTGAGAGCTGCCTTGTTAGGACCTACCCGGTTAAAGGATTTAACCTGTTGCAACTATTAGGGAACAATAGTAAGAAAATGATCTGTTTACTTGCACTTCTCTTCTTGCTTGATCATATCCAGTTATGCACAACACTCTACAACTCTCTGTCAGATCTCACACTTCACTTGGATAGCTTAACACATTCTTAAAGACCATTGACATAATAAACATCAGCTGTGTCATCCTAAATAGCCATCTCAACTAGGTTGGCCACTAAACCCTAATTACATCATGAATTTATAATTCAAATCATAAGAGATCATCACATATCATTACAAAAAATTAGAATGCAATATCAATCATTGGTTGATCATAACCCATCATGAAAATATAATCTGTACCAAAGTCAAACCGTCAACACGCTCTACTAAGCATTTCATTGATTCCTAAGAAATTCTTCCTTGAATTGCACCAAAACAATAATCAAATCATTTCATACAGGTTGTGTCATGTTACAAACTTCATGTAGACTCATTGTTGATCACTATCATAATAGAAATCATTACCGGTTTGATTATTTCTTCACCAGTATTAAACCCTACTAAAACCTTAGCAAAACTTCATCAGAAATTTGAAACATGCCTTTCGGTAATCTTCACAAGTTCCTATTCTGGTCAGATACACCTTTCCATGATACAAGTTCACCATCCAAAATAGAAATCACCAATCATTGTTGATCTATTGATTTAATCAAAACATCTCTGCTTTACTGGTTAAAGTCCTATATAAAAAACTTTAGTTCTTTGCTAGTAAACCCTGTCTTTCGGTAAACCAAATCACTTAGATGACAAAATAAAACAACAAAAACATCAGTTGACATCAAATGCCATCAATGACAACATAAATAACTGATCATGTCATCTATTCATAGGATGTCAATCTCTTCATCAAAAATAGACTTTTATCATTTACAGGTGCAGTCATCAGACTTCAACTTCATCACCTTCATCTGCATCAATTATGCCAAATGCCAACATGTTGCAATAGATGAAGGTGTTACCGATAAGGAATCAGAGGATGAAGATAATCAAGAAATTGGTTTTGCAACAGTTAAGGAAGATCTCTCTGACAAGAAATATTTAGTGTCCCATATTCACAATAGTGATGAGTGTGTCATTGATAGTGGTTGCTCACACCACATGACCAGTAATGTAATGCCTGCCAAAATACCCTAGAGAAATATAGCTCACTACACACTAGTTTTTTTTATTTTTTTATATATTAATACAACACAAAGCATTACTTAAGTAATGCATTGAGAACACATAAACATTTAAAAGATATGAACATAGAATAGTTCACTTAAACTATTAATCAACTATCCAAGCAGAATAAAATAAATTATTACTACTAGCTCCCTAAGGTATCTCAACAATATTATTTAATCTACCTACATAATCAATACACATTTACTTTCTTCCAGATCAATACCTAATAATCTTAGTCATTATTCAAGCACAAGTGTAACATAGAAATACCTAACACTCATGATATGCAACCTACTTAACCATTCATTTAATATAAGATTCTATCTTTCAATGAATAGCAATTTCCCAGTTTTCCTTAGCTTCATTTTATAAACCAAGTCCAAATGTTCCTATTACCATTAACCAACCTTCGGCTATTATGATCACCATTCCCATACCAAGATTAACCCTTACATTTCATTAACATAACTTCCATTTATTATTAACTTTCACATAACTATTTATGTTTTCTATGCACCAAACATGTCCATCTCTTAATCATGATTCCTAAGGCACATAATGCAGCAATCACAAAGTCTTCCTAAACATTTAATCCATAGCTCATTTAATAATCATAAAATATCTTACACTAGATCAATTAACCAACAACATCTTATTACAAATTAAGTAACTACATGAATTCAACTGAACACAACTTAAAATACAATAACCTAGAAATCCATAACAACTAATAGCATCCACCATTTGGAGTTATAATCTTAATCCATAACATATAATAAAATCTAATCCTTTGATAGACAAGCATTCATTTTACTGTGTACCCATACACTTACTAGTAATTTCCATTAATAAGATTAGTAATTCATTCATTAAGAACACTGACTACCATTAGATCACTAACTACGAGGTATGATACTATAAGTTCAAATTCTTCAATCACAAATCATAAACATGTCCTAAGATATCTTCTATCATTAATTATACTTATACATCCTACCAAGGCATAACATTTATCCTACTTAAAACATTAGTTTAAAACATCATTCCTAAGCTATTACCACTATCATAATATTTGCATAATTTTCCTTTCTACATGGCTCATCATGAATACAAACGACATCATTTTATTCCAAACCATATTACTTATTCACATCTCATGCATCCACTTCATTTAATATAACCAGAAGCTAATACAACTCAAGGTCCATCATTACAATCCTATACTATAACCATAAGCTATCACTATAACTAGAACAACATAATCATTTCTCAAGAGCATTCTTTCTTTTACAACAATTACATGATAATTTCTTTACATAAATTGCATCATCATTTACATTCTTACTGCACCAATTACTCATGGACTATCAAAAGAAGCATCCTCATACACGCAAGAATAATCCAAGATAGGAATACCCCTGTTGGCATTTTGGATATGTTGATATGGTTTTGTCATTGATGTCAACACCTATTAACAACTTATCAACTCTAGCACTTGGAGAATTGGCAATGTTCATTGGCAAGCAAGTGACTTATGCACAGTCATTGGTATCTGGTACACCGGTAGGATATATTGTTCATCGACACTTGGAATGACATGCAAAATACTTGGTTATGTCGAAGACATTGTTTGGAAACTTTGTCTTGAAGATTTATTCATTGGTATATTTGAGTTTTCATATTTGCTGTTACTGACAAATAGGTCCAGGATAAGCACCGACAGGCTTATCTATTCTAGATCAGCACTTCATGCTATGGAGATGATTTTGTTGTTATTGTAAATGCATTGAGCCGACATCATGCATTGGATATTGTTTTATTTGTAATTGATTTTATTGTAATATCTTTTAGAGCAGACCTACTAAAATTGGTCTTAGGTTATGGTATATATGTAAGATCTTATTTGTAAGATCGAAATGTGAATGTGAGAAGGATTGTAACAAGGTATATGTGAGAATAAGTTGAGCTATACATGCAGACATCATTTGAAGGTTGAAGGAAGGTTTTTTGTGAAGGCAATCGGAACTACACTAGTACTGAATCCAGCATATGAAGATGTTATTTTGAGCAATACATCATTATTGGATTTAACCATCCAATTGTAGTTAGTGTGACTCCTATTTGTGTTTGAGTAGTGAGCTCTAGGCGCTTGACCTTTTTGCATGTTTAGACCCCATTTCTATACACATACTATCTGCAGTAGTATCATTTGATTGTGGGTAAGGTTTCGCACTGTGGTTTTTCCCCTTATAGGGTTTCCATGTACAAATATTGGTGTTATGTGATATGGATGTTATTGTCTTTCTGTTTCATGCATTAGTCTTTATGGGTACTACAATTAACTGATAAACTATTTACCAACATAAAGTTTGGTTTACTGGTATTAAGCATTAAGGTTGGTTAAGTAGTTTTTCTTTTGAATTTATTTGACAACTAATTCACCTGCCCCCCTTCTAAATTGTCTTTGGGACCTAACAATTGGTATTAGAGCTTAGTCCTCTTTTTGCAAAAGTTTAACAGCTTGAGGAGATCCAATGTCTACTAACTATTTCAGGAAGGTCAATCCTAAACTTGATGGAAACAACTATGGCATATGGAAGATCAAGATGGAGACACATTTGAATTGCATTGGAAAGGACATCTAGGATGTTACAAAGAATGGTTATATTGCTCCTACTCCCGATCAGCCTAATCCACCTACCTTAGGAAAAGATGAGGAAAATGATTGCAAAGCAAGGGAAGCACTTTTGAGTGCATTATCATATCAACAAATCATGGGATTATCTGATAGATCTACTACTAAAGCTATTTGGTACCATTTGGAAACATTGAATGAAGGAGGTTCCACAGTCAAAATTGCAAAACTTGGAAGCTTCCAGGTTAGATGTGAAAATCTGAAAATGGAAGAAGATGAAAGGATTCTTGCTTTTATGGAAAGAGTAAATGAAATTATTTTGGGTATTAAATGTTGTGGAGGAACCTTAAGTGAAGATGAAATTGTTTCAAAAGTTTTAACAGGATTGCCACTGGCATACAAAATGAAAGTTACTACTATAAATGAGTTAAGAACAATGCCTAATACATCAGTAACTAGGGACACATTGATTGGAAAACTTTCAGCTTTTGAAATTGAGGAGTTTGGTCTTGTTGCTACTATAGACACATATTTAGCTTTTAAGGCATCAACATCATCAGCACCATCATTTGAAAAATATGATTGGAAAGCCTTTTATGCAAGAGAACTTGAAGAAAGCAGGAGAGAAAATGAAGAACTTGAAGCACTATTTGCAAAGAAAATGCCTAAACGTCTAGTTGGAAGTAAGTATGAAGGTAAAACACCCTTTAAATGTTTTAACTATAATAAGATTGGTCATATGGCTTCAAGATGACCTGATAGACATCCTAGATTGAGAGAAGAAGCTAGAAGAGCATACAAGCCTAACCTTAAATATCAGAGATAGAGATTTAAGAAGAATAAAGACAAGTCTTGTTATCTTGCTGATGAAGGAGTCATTGATGATTCTGATGAGGATCTGATAGAAGATGAATGAGTTTTTGTTGCTATAACAGAAGATCAACCAACACCTATTGTTCAACTAGTAGAGTAGGCCCTGGCAGCTAAAGTTGAAGTTAAGGATGAATGGATCATTGATTCAGGATGTTCACATCATATGACTAGTGATAAAGGTAAATTATTGACTTTTCAGGAATATAATGGAGGTCTAGTAAGATTTGGAAATGATAAAGCTTGTTTGATCAAAGGAAAAGGTACTATATCTCTTGATGGTAAGCATAATACCAACAATGTTTACTATGTTGAAGGTTTAAAGCATAATCTTTTGAGTGTTGGTCAATTAGTTGAAAAAGGATTTCAGTTACAATTCAAGAATGGAAAATGCAAAATTATGAACAAAAGTGGTTTGGAAATTGCAACCGGTAATCAAACTAGAGGTAATATCTTTCATTTGAATGACAATGAAAAGACATGTTTGATTGCACATATTGATGAAAGTTGACTATGACATAAGAGACTTTGTCATGTAAATTTTGATTGCATTGTAAAAATCAGTACAACTAAAGCAATTAGAGATTTACCTAATATTGTTAAACCTCACAATTCGGTATGTAAGGAATGTCAATTTGGAAAACAAGTTAGAGCATCTTTTAAAAGTGTTGTGCTCTGTGAAGTGTACCTATACCTGCAAACACAATGCACTCAATAAATCATTACAAGTGTAGGATTTTGCCAAGATCAAGGGCACAATGAAAAGCATAAAAAGAGAGACAATAGAATGATAAGAACAAACTGTATTCTCATCAATCTGCAAATGATCAACTGGATTAACCAATACAATGAATATAGGCCTGCTTATATAGGCAAGGCCATATGGATGTATGAGCACACAAATATGACATATGGCTCAATGAGAAACAAGGGTAGGCAAGAAATACTAGGGGTAGGTAGGAGAAATAATATAATATCCCACAAGAGGTGGATGACCCACTGAATGTGGAGTGTAACAGCAAAATAAGACCTCAAAAGGTGGAATTTCTCCTACAAGCTCTATCTCTATGTGAAAACTTCCCTAAGTGTCTCAAATCCAAACTACGAAGAGATGCATTATCCTAAGTTAACTTAAGTAAAGTGTAATAATATCCAAAATGAATATTTATTTACACCAACACCCCCCCTTAAGTGAAACTTAGGGGAATGAAGACTCAAGTCAACAATGCAAGATGGGTCCCGGCTACTAAACCATGATAGGTACCCATGTACAATATGCAAATGCAAGAAAAACAATGCAATGCAATCTCTCACAAATGGAGAAAGGGAGAAAACCCAGTGGGAAAAAAATCCCCCCCAAAAGAGAGATGAAGGTACAAAAGTCTCTCAAGGAAGAAGGACAAAACCTCAAAGAGGAAAAAGTCCCCCCCATAAGAGAGGGAGGAGAAGTCATCTAACCCCCCCTAATGACACATCCCGCACCCCCAAGAGAGCTCGCAACTGTTGGAACTTACTCTCGGTGAAAGGTTTGGTGAATATGTCAGCAACCTGCTCTACTATAGGACAATACTACAAATCAATGACCTACTCATGAATGAGCTCTCGGATATAGTGCATATGAATCTCAATGTGTTTGGTCCACTGGTGCTGGACTAGGTTCTTCGAGATTGCAATAGCACTCTGATTGTCGCAATGTAGAACTATCGGTCGTGGAGTGGTGAATCCAAACTTTGTGAGAATCTGTTGGAGCCAAATGGTCTTAGTCACTGCATTAACAACACCTCGATACTTAGCCTCAGTTGAAGAGAGAGCAATAGCATGTTGCTTCTTGTTCTACCAACAAATGGGGCCCAAACCAAGGTGAAAACTATAACCAGAAGTAGACTTACGATCATCAAGATCCCCAGCCCAATTGGAGTCTGTGTAACCAACCAAACGAAGTCCTGTGCCTACTGTATAGTGAATCCCATAGTGATGTGTACCCTGGATGTAATGAAGGATGCATCTGGAAACTTTCCAATGAAGCTCATGTGGTTCCTGCATGAAGTGGGAAACCATGCCAACTACAAATGAAATATCAGGGTGTGTATGGGTCAAGTAGATGAGACTACCCACAAGCTGACGATACAAAGTGGCATCAACTGGTGGAGAATAACACTGAGCCTCAAGCTTGATGCCTGAAAGAAAGGGAGTCAGGGCAGGCTTACAATCAACCATATGAAAGCGTGCAAGTAGATCAAGAGCATACTTGGGCTGCGATAGTGTAATCCCGAAAGGTGACTAGGAAATCTCTATCCCGAGAAAGTAGTGCAAAAGAGCCAAGTCAGTCATAGAAAATTTGTCATGCAAAGCAGATTTGACCCTACTAATGATGGATGTAGTACTCCCTATAATAATCAACTCATCAACATAGAGAACAAGTATCAAGTGAGAGTCATCCTATCGCAAAATGTAGACAGTTGGATCAGAATGACACCTAGTGAACCCTGCTGAGAGAAGAAAGGAATCTATCCTAGCGTACCAAGCCCTAGGGGCTTTCTTAAGGCCATAGAGAGATTTCCATAGTCTGAAAACCAAGGAAGTATCTTGGATGAAACCTTGTGGCTACTCCATATAAATCTCCTCATCAAGATCACCATGAAGAAAAGCACTCTTCACATCCATCTGATGTATAGCCCAGCCATGAGCTGCAACAATAGCAAGAGTCAAACGAATGGAGTTCATCTTGGCTACGGGTGCAAAGGTCTCAGTATAGTCAACACCTGCAACCTATGAGAAACCTTTCACAACAAGCCAAGCCTTATACTTATCCACACTACCATCTACTGCAAACTTGGTCCGATAGATCCACTTACATCGAACGATCTTTCTCCCCTTAGGGAGATGGACTAAATCCCATGTTTTGTTCCTCATCAAGGAACTATACTCTTCCTCCATAGCTTGGTCCCACTCAAGAACCCCTGATGCTTCCCTAAATGTCTATGGATCAAAAGTGGTAGCAATGAATGCATGTGGTAGATCCTGATGCTGTGATCGAGTTCTCCATGTATCTAAAGGATCCCCAACAAGAGAACCCATAGACTCAAGTGTCTATCGAGCCCAACGAGGTCTAGGTGGAGGTGGAGAATGAGGCTCCTCAACTACAAGTGGACCCTATGGAGGTGTAACCCTACAAGTCTGAGTTGTAGGAGTCTCATCATCTGAATCACTAACATCACTATCCACAATGGAGGAAGGTGGAGGAGGTAGAGAGGCTAAGCTAGGAGAGCTTTCCTCAAAGTGAACAGTCATCTCAATGAACACCTCATGTGTCTCAGGATCCATCAATCTGTATGCCTTAACACCCTTAGGATATCCAACAAAGATGCAAGGCTAACTTTGTGGTTCCAATGCCTTGCATTTCTCCAGAGGTATGCGAGCCCATGTTGGACACCCAAAGACTCTAAAATGCCTCACAATCAGTTTCCTTCCAACCCAAGCTTCAAAAGGAGTAATACCTTGCAAAGCTTTGTGAGGAACCCGATTCTAGATGTGTGTGGCACAACTGATAGCCTCTGCACAAAATGTGGGATCAAGAGAATGTGCATGTGTCATACAGTTAGCCATTTCATTGAGAGTTCTATTCTTGCGTTCTACAACTCCGTTCTGCTGTGGAGTGTATGCAATAGAATGCTAAAGATCAATCCCCTCAAATGTACAAAAATCTTCAAGTCTTTTGTTCACATATTCCCTTCCATTATCTGTGCGAAGAATCTTGACCACTTTCCCTGATTGCTTCTCCACATGAGTCTTGAAGTCCTGAAATCTATCAAATACTTCACTCTTATGAATGAGAAAGTAGACCCAAGTGAAGTGGGAGTATTCATCAATGAAGGTGAGGACATAGCGGGCCTTACTAAATGAAGGTGCTGGAAATGGACCTGCTACATCACTGTGAAGAAGTTGAAGAACTTCCAAAGCTCTCCAAGCTTTCCCCTTATCAAACTTCTCTTTGGGATGCTTTCCCATGGAACAACTTGAACATACACCCTCTAAAAAAATGATTCAAGGTAGACCTATGACCATGTCTTTAGTGCTGAGCTGCTAAAGATAGCGGTAGTTGAGGTGACCAAACTGCTCATGCCATAGCTTACTTTTTGAATTTGAATGAGTAAGCAAGGCCTTGGAAGGTGAACTTGGCATAAAGTGGGAGAATGAATAAAGTCTTGAGTTGTCATTGACTTGTCCCACTGCTACCAAGGCATCATCATCAAGTTCCTTTACCACAACTGAATCTGGTGTAAACTCAACCTTTTTCCCACTCCCATAGTGAGTGATTTGGTAGATAGAGAGAAGGCTAGTAGACAAGTTAGGAACATAGAGAACATTCTCAAATGTTCCATCATCCATGTCAACTGAACCTTTCCCTTCAACCTCTACTTGTGTATCATCACCTATGTAAATGTGAGGTACCTTAGATGGCTCCAATGAAGAAAACTGCTCCTTTGTAGAACCCATGTGATATGAGGCACCCAAGTCAAGTATCCATTGCTATGAAGAACCTGTTTTAGCCACAAATGCTTGGCCTTTTCCCTTAGACTGTGAGGAAGAGGAAGGAGATGAATCCTTCTTTGTGTAGGCGGATGGCAAGTTGATGTTGTTTTTCTTAAGAAGATTAGTTAACTCATCAACTTGCTTTGCATGGCATCGATGCTCATCATGACCATACTTCTTGCAATATGCACAAGTTGGTTTATCCTTCTTAGGTGGTGTCCCCTTCTTGGAAGAGGATGAAAAATCACCTTGTGATGGAGAGGATGATTGTCCTTTTTCCTGGTGTGGCTTAGACTTGGATTGCTTCTTCTTCTTGTTGGAATCTTTGCCTTGACTTCCTTGATTCCCTTGATTGGCCACCAAAGCCTTGGACTTTGAAGACTTGAGAAGTCCCATGTTCAACAACTTAGATTGTTCCAATATTAACATTTCTGTGAAAGCATCAAATGAAGGCATAACATAGGAACTCCCCACTGTCAAATGATGAGTTTGGAAGCTAGATACAAATTGCATCCTTTTTGGCAATTCCACAATCCTTAAGCTTTTCTCTTAGCTCATTTGCTTTGGTGACATAATCTTGGATTGTATCAAAACTCTTGGGATCCAAGTTGGTGAGCTCATTGTCAATCTGATAGCCTCTAATTTCATCAACTTGACCATACAATTTTTGAAACATATCCCAAGACTCTTTGATTGTTTTACACTACTCAATGTGAAAAATGAGGTCATCTGATACATACTTGCACAAAGTTCCAAGAGCCATGAAATTCTTTGTGAGCCATTCTAATTGAGCATTTGGATTAGCCTTAGGATCAGGTGGTGCTGCTATTGTTCCATCTATGTATTGTGTGAGACCCTTTTCCATTAATTTACTCCATACTTTAATTTTCCATGATGCATAATTATGTGGAGTTAAAGGTGGAAATTTAGGAGGACTCATTGCAACAAAAATGGAAAGAGCACAAAGAGAGGCACAATCACACAAGACACCCCCCCCAAATTCACTCAATCAAAGATCCCCCAAAAAGTGATGATTTGGCACTTTATAATTAGTGCGTATACAATGGGCCACTTGCAAAAAATGGCAAAGTGGACTTCTGATTACAATTTTACAACTGCCTCAATAAGGCCAAAAGAGACTCAAACTAATAATGCAAGAGATCTAAACTAAGATCCAAGCACATTACAAGTACCTAATAGGCCAAACAAGACCAATATCTGAAAGTACAATTTCCACTCAAAATCTCTAAAATCTGATCATAGATTGTGAAAGTAGACAAAAAAACATGCACTTTCAAAAAAAATGGCACCTGTAAAGGAGGTCGTATGAGCTCAAATGAGGCCTTTGAAGTTGCAGAATTGAGGATTGGACTGGTACAACTGAGAGAATCCAAATTTTTTGAAATACCTGTGCACCAAAATCAGAAAATAACCACACCAGTGTGAAGATCATGAAATTTTAGCCCATTTCAAAAAACATTTCACCAAAAAAGAAGCAAAAATGAGCAAGATATGGCCTTTCAAAGTTGGACTACAAAACTGAAAAGCTCAATGGAGAGGGGGTCAAAAAATTTCAAAAAGTCTGTTGATGTGGCATTGATGTAAGCAATTCACAAGCTTAAATTTGATGACGGTATGACCGTCGCGAAAACTTCACCTCCCTGCTGACTGGGCATCTGTACTCTACGGACTGCTGATTGGGCGCAGTGACTGTGCAGCAGACTGGGAATACATTTGGCTAATGTGGCATGGTGACTATGTGTATGGACAGATGATGTGGCTCTATGACTAGGCATATAGTGTTGACTACGGGCTAGTGGCCGCCTGCCACGTGGCAGGTGTGGGTTCGCCTGTTTAGAAGACACTGGAGAGGAGGGAAGCGGGTTGCTGGAGAGCTAGGCTGGGAGTCGAGGGGGTCGGTGGGGGAGCGAGCTACTGGAGAAAGCTTTGGCTGATGGTGGGCTGGGAGCCGAGGGGGTTGGCGGCAGAATGTTGGGCAGCCGGCAGGACTTTGGGTGGCCGCCGGGAGGTGCAAAACAGCCGGCAGCGACGGGAGCTCTGAGGGAGTACGAGCAGGCAGGCACTGCAAGGTACAGCTAGGCATCAGACCTGCAAGGTACGATAGAGTATGAGGGGGTCTGTGGACCCCCAAACAACTTTTGCTTTTTTTTTATTCCCCCTTTTTTTTTTTTTTCAAAAATAATTAAAATTTTTTTGAAATCCATGCGATAATAGCCAAAATGGGGAAAAAAAATTCTCACCAAAATAGGTTGACTTTATAGTTGAAATTCATGGAAACGACCTCCTGGATTCAACGATGATGTCCAAATCACTGTATGATGCCCCCCAAAAAATCAAGATCCCCAAATCCAAAAATTGAAGCCTCCAAAATGTCTCCAAAAAACTTAATCAATGAAGCCCCAATGGCTCTGATACCATGTAGGATTTTGCCAAGATCAAGGGTAAAATGAAAAGCATAAAAAGAGAGACAATAGAATGATAAGAACAAACTATATTCTCATCAATATGCAAATGATCAACTGGATCAACCAATACAATGAATATAGGCTTGCTTATATAGGCAAGGCCATATGGATGTATGAGCACACAAATATGACATGTGGCTCAATGAAAAACAAGGGTAGGTAAGAAATACTAGGGGTAGGTAGGAGAAATAATATAATATTCCACAAGAGGTGGATGACCCACCGAATGTGGAGTGTAATAGCAAAATAAGACCTCAAAAGGTGGAATTTCTCCTACAAGCTCTATCCCTATGTGCACACTTCCCTAAGTGTCTCAAATCCAAACTACAAAGAGATGCATTATCCTAAGTTAACTTAAGTAAAGTGTAATAATATCTAAAATGAATATTTATTTACACCAACAACAAGCAATGGTTAGTAAATTGAAACAATGAAAGACAAAACCATAGCTAATCGACTTATTGCCTCCTAGTAAATGTGAGTATGAAAAATGCTCTCAAATCTGATTATGCAAATTCCAGTGACTTGACTACACTTAGATGGAGGATTTGAATGCTGAAAATGCATGATTAAGCTATATGAGTTCATGATTGATCTAGAAAATGAACGAAGATTAAGATGCAATTAAGCTAAGATTGATCATGATAACATGGGTAATAAATGATAAACTAGAAGCTAGATGCCTATAGTAATAATACATAAGATGAAAATGAGATGGGATGCATATTGCTCAAAATGAGGTCTATTTATAGGATTTTCCAAGGCTAGGAATGATGTGGCAAGAATCAACGGTCAAGATTGATCTGAAGATATCAATGGTTAAATTGGAGGAGGATGGCAAAGGGGGTTGGATTAAAGCGAACATCTTTCATCTCTATGGTGACAAGTGTCAAGAGGCTTCTAGAAGGAGTTAGATGAAAGGGAACACTTAGTGACAAGTGTCACAAAGTTCTAGAAGATGTTGGATGAAAAGGGACATGGTGGTAGGTAGAATGGGTTAGGTTTAGGAGTGGTAGAAGTTAGGAGAATTTGAATTTAAAAATTCAAATAATAGGAAAAGGATAATTAATCTCAACAACTCATGGATTTGATTTGTTTTAATTAATTAAAGGATTTGAAGAAATGATTTTGGATGGAGGGAATTAATTAGTGAAAGGGGTGAAATGAACCTATTTAATAAATCCTTAGATTTATTAATAAGTAGATGAATGAGAGATTTAATCAAATTACTTAGTAAATTCAATTAATTTGGGAAGGATGATTAATTAAATAATTGCTTATTTAATTAATTATCTTCAGACCATTTTTAGGTGTATACAAAAAGTATTCCAGAAAAATCCAATAATGCTCTTGACTTAATTCATAATTATTTATGTTGTCTAGCTAGAACTAAAAGCTTACAAGTAGATAGATATTTCATGCTAATCATTGATGACTATTCTAGAATGTGTTGGATTACTTTTCTCAAAGAAAAATCAGAAGCACTTGGGAAATTCAAACTATTCAAGGTGATGGTAGAGAATGAAACCAGTAAGAAAATCAAATGTCTGAGATTAGATCAAGGAGGTGAATTTACATCTAAGGAATTTAATACATTTTGTGAAGTAAATGGAATCAAAAGACAGTTATCAATACCACAGACACTACAACAGAATGGAGTTGTAGAAAGGAAAAATAGAACTATCTTGGATGCAGCTAGAAGTATGTTATTAGAAGAAAATCTACCACATGTATATTGGAGAGAGGTAGTAAGCACAATAGTCTAAACATTCAACAAAGTTCACATCAAAGGTGAAACTAGTGAGACCCCTCATGAACTATGGTTTGGTATTACTCCTACTCTTAAATATTTTAGAATATTTGGAACTAAATTCTGTATTAGAAGAGACAAGTATATTGCCAAATTTGATCCTAGAAGTGATGAAGGGATATTTCTTGGTTATTCATCTAAAAGCAAGGCATATAGATATTTTAACAAGAGATTGCAGAAAATTGTTGAGAGTACAAATGTGAAAATTGATGAATAGTTTAGAGGAACTTCAAGGTATATAGACTTTGAACCAGCAACAAAGATACTGACAAATGAACCTACATTGAACCCACAAGTACAGAATGAAGATCCAGTTACACCGGTATCATCTAAAAATTCCACTGTAATTGAAGAACTGCAACAATCAAAGACACCTCGGTATGTAAGATTGAACCACTTTGAAAATTCAGATAATTGGGAACAAATATCAAGTAGTTATGACAAGAGGAAGACTAGCAAATGAAGAGGTATGTCTTATTTCTCAAATTGAACTAGCATCAATTAATGAGGCATGTGAAGATAAACACTAGATTAAAGTTATGGAAGAAGAATTAGAACAAATTGAAAAGAATAACACATGGACATTAGTTCCCCAGCCTAAAGATAAAAAAGTAATTGGAACAAAATGGGTATTCATAAACGAACTTAATGAAGATGGTAAGGTAATCAGAAATAAAGCAAGACTAGTGTGTAAGGGATATTCTCTGAAAGAAGGAATTGATTATAATTAAACCTTTGCACCGGTAACTAGAATTGAGGCAATCAGATTATTCTTGGCTTTTGCAACACACAAGAACTACAAAGTATATCAAATGGATATTAAATGTGCATTTCTAAATGGAGATCTTGAAGAAGAAGTTTACATTGAGCAACCTAATGGATTTTCTTTAACAGATAACAAAGATGTGGTTTGCAGGTTAAGGAAAGCTTTGTATGGGTTGAAGCAAGCTCCAAGAGCTTGGTATGCTAGATTGGATAAATATCTTTTGAAAATTGGTTTTTCTAAAGGTAATACTGACAACACTTTCTACTATAAAGTGACTAATGATGACATCATGGTTATTAAATTTTTTGTCGATGATATAATCTTTGGAGGAGAAGATGGATTATATAAAGACTTTTCTATTGAAATGCAGGAAGAATTTGAAATGTCTATGATTGGAGAGATAAAATTCTTTTTAGGATTGCAGATTTCACAGACTAATAAAGTTATATTCTTGAGTCCATATAAGTACTTGAAGGAGCTACTAAAGAAATTTGGGATGGAAAACTCTAAACCGGTAAGCACACCTATGACTACAAATGACAAATTATCACTAAGGGATGAATCTACACCTGTTAATCTAACTAAGTACAAATCTATGATAGGAGGTTTATTGTATTTAATAGAAACAAGACCTGATATTATGAATGCAGTATGTATTATTTCAAGATTTTAGAGTAGTCCTAAAGAAAATCATGAATCAATAGTAAAAAGGATTTTCTAGTACTTACAAGGCACTACAAATCTTGGCCTATGGTATCCTAGAGATAAAAAAATTGAATTATGTGCATACACAAATGCAAATTGGGCAGGAGATGTGGATGATAGAAAAAGCACCACCGATGGAGCATTTTTTCTTGGTAGTAGATTAATTTCTTCGTTGGGTAAGAAACAAAGTTGTACATCTTTATCAACAGCAGAATCAGAATATGTTGCAGCAACAACTAACTATACACAGGTATTATGGCTTAAGAAAATGTTGAAGGACATAAAGGTAAAATTCAAGGAACCTATAACTATCTATTGTGATAACACTACAACAATTGATATATCTAAGAATCCGGTACTACATTCTAAAACTAAACATGTTTCTATCAAACTAAATTTTCTAAAGGATAATGTTGAAGCAAAAGAAGTAAAACTAGTTTATGTAAATACTAAAGAGAAGATTTTAGATATTTTCACTAAACCTTTGCCTAAGGAGACTTTTGAATATCTTAGAGATTAGGTTAGAGTCATACCCCCACTAGTAGAGACTTAGATAGTTGATGTTTATCATCAATCGGCAGAACTAATAGAGAAATCTTTTACTCCAGCTTTTGATGAGGAGAGCTACTTCTCAGGGGGAGTAGTTGGTATACTAAATAAGTTGGTATTTTGTATTTGAACTTGGTTTTTGTATTGCTTTGGAATTTGATGTCAAAGGGGGAGAGATTGATATGGAAAAACACATGTTACTCCTAGGGGGACAGATTGATTACTCTCTGTACCTGAATTTTGATTTCTGATTTTGATCTCTTTTTGGGAGATTGTTGGTTTTTGGTATTTGGCAATTTTGTTTTGCCACTTTGATGGTTTTTCCATCTTGTGTTGCCATCAATTCCAAAGGGGGAGATTGTTGGTATTTTGGATATGTTGATATGGTTTTGTCATTGATGTCAACACCTATTAACAACTTATCAACTCTAGCACTTGGAGAATTGGTAATGTTCACCGGCAAGCAAGTGACTTATGCATAGTCACCGGTACCTGGTACACTGGTAGGATATATTGTTCACCGACACTTCGAATGACATGGAAAATACTTGGTTATGTCGAAGACATCATTTGGACACTTTGTCTTGAAGATTTATTCATTGGTATATTCGAGTTTACATATTTGTTGTTACCAACAAATAGGTCCAGGATAAGCACCGATAGGCTTATCTATTCTAGATCAGCACGCCATGCTATGGAGATGATTTTGTTGTTATTGTAAATGCATTGATTCGACACCATGCATTGGATATTGTTTTATTTGTAATTGATTTTATTGTAATATCTTTTAGAGCCGACCTACTAAAATTTGTCTTAGGTTATGTTATATATGTAAGATCTTATTTGTAAGATCGAAATGTGAATGTGAGAAGGATTGTAATAAGGTATATGTGAGAATAAGTAGAGCTATACACACAGACATCATTTGAAGGTTGAGGGAAGGTTTTTGTGAAGGCAATCAAAACTACACTGGTACTGAATCTAGCATATGAAGATGCTATTTTGAGAAGTACATATTATTGGATTTAACCATCCAATTGTAGTCAGTGTGACTCCTATTTGTATTTGAGTAGTGAGCTCTAGGCACTTAGCCTTTCTGCATGTATAGACCCCATTTGTATACACATACTATTTGCAATAGTATCATCTAATTGTGGGTAAGGTTTCCCACCGTGGTTTTTTCCCTTACAGGGCTTCCACATACAAATATTGTTGTTATGTGTTGTGGTTGTTATTGTCTTTCTATTTCATGCATTAATCTTTACCATTACTGCAGTTAACTAATAAACTATTCACCAGTATAAAGTTTGGTTTACTGGTATTAAGCATTAAGGTTTGTTAAGTATTTTTTTGTTTGAATTTATTTGCCAACAGATTCCCCCTCCTCAGTTGTCTCCGGGACCTAACAATCCCAATGGTTTAAAATCACCAACCACCCCCCATGCTAGGAGATGACACAAGGTCCTAATGCACACTCTACATCTAGGCTGACACTTAAAACCAAAGAGACTAAAGATTACAAGGACACTCAAGTAAGAACCAATCATAAGAAAGCACAAATAAAAACTCCCAAAGGCGGACAAATCAATAAGGCATCAATATATCTCAAGCAAGGACACATGTAGGAATGGAGTTTCATCACATGCTATCCTCCTATAATATTTTCAACACAACTCTTCAAGGCATAACAACCTCGATTGAAATGTGGAGCCATTTATACCCATGAGAGAATCAAGGGAGATTTGGCTTACAATCTTCATGGCCTTCTCATGCTTATCCTAAAACATCCTCCCTAGGATCAAGTCATGAGGCACAAATCAATTTATTATTTTGTTAGGTGAGTCCTAGTTACCGAACCCATCTAATTTATTATTAAAGTTATCACTTGTTTATCAATAGGAAAACTTCCAATGTGCCCTGGCAATCTAGACGAGAGTCTTATCAACTATTCACCTATCTCTAAGATCTTGGTCATCACATGGAAGCCCACTCCACCTAACATGCTCCCAAAACAAAAATAGAAATGTAGGAGGCTCTAAATCAAATACAAATCTAGAAACCAAAATCATCATTATACATCCATAAACATGCACATAAGCTTGAACGTCAAAAAAACCATATTAACAAAAAAGAAAACATGAGCCTCATACTTTGAATAACATCAAGTCATAATAAGGCAATGAAATCTTCATCAACAAGACAAAAAGATAACATCAAGATGCATCAACTTGCAGGTCCAAAATCAATATAACAACCGTCACAATCATGGCTCATCAACATGAAAGGAGTAATCTCAAGAACATATAAGTAAGGTATATCTACATATCAAGATGCAAAAATCACATAAAACTCTCAAATCGGATAAATGCAAAAATCGAAAAACATCTACAAAGTAACCTAAAAGCCTCTAGTACAAGATCAGATCTAAGAAGAAAGAGAAAAAATAAAACAAGAAAAAATAAAACAAGTAAGAATACCTTTACAGGATAGAACAACGCATACACCACACAATACAATGCTTTCACATTATAGTTTAGTGCTTTTACATTACAGTTAGTGCATATGCAAATAAGCACATTCTTTTAGATATAAGGATAATGGAAATGCAACAAAGGAAAGCCCAAATAAATAAGGATGACGTTTTTACACAAAAGGACAATGCAAATACTGTTGGCAGTGGGCCAGCATCCCTCACGGGGATTCATGACAAGGTTTAATAGCCTCATGTGGATTCTATAAGGCTAGTGGTTGTATCAAGCATTGATAGGTTGTTCTTTTGGTACAACGGCAACCATAGCTTGTAACAAGTGGTATTTGGGGTTGGTCATAGGTTCAAGTCATGCAGTTTATAGTGAGTGATTCTGGGATGAGGATTGTTGGCAATGGGCTAGTGTCCCCCGCGGGGATTCACGACATGGTTTAACAACTTCCTATCGATTCAATAATTCTAGTGGTTGTATCGAGCATTGACAGGTCAATCTTTTGGTGCAACAGTAACCATATTGTTAGACAGTTCAAATAACCAGAAGACAACTAAGAGGGGGGTGAATCAGCTATCACAGATTACCAAAACATTTAGCAATTAAAACTTTAATACTGGAATGCTTAAACCAAATACCAAAATAGTAGTTAAACCAATTAAGCGTAAAGAACAATCATAGAATAAATACCATCCACATGACGCCAAGATTTATACGTGGAAAACCCGATAAAAGGGAAAAACCATGGTGGGAATCCTACCCACAGTCAGATAATACTCCTCCAGTATGTATGTGATTACAATTGAGGGGACTGCACTTGTAGAAAGGCCAACAACCTAGAGCACATTGCTCATCACTAAAGGAGCCTCACTGACTACATAAAAATCCAAACAACAATCTAAAAGAATGAATGAACTCCAATGATAGCATCTCCTATGCCTGAGTACAGTTCTAGTTAAGAGGAATACCAAAGGACTAATGAATAATAATGAAAAAAAAATACCCTAATCGATACTGAGAGGGGGAGGTGAATCAGTACAGACAAAAACTTTTTCAACAACCTACCAAGTTAAAGCAATATCAACTGGTTGTCTTCATCACTAAACTAAACCATGGCAATACTGGTTAAACAAAGTAAGAATTCAGACAACATGAACTGATAAGTCTAATCACCTCAAATACATTCAATACTTGATAATAACTTCACCCATACACATATGCATGTGGTATACCAGTAATACAATAACCTAATAGCTCTACATCCATAATTACTAAAACATAGAATACTTAATCATCACATGAAAAATGCACAACTCATGACACAAATTTTTCATGTGGAAACCCAAATGGGAAAAACCACGGTGGGGATGAATACCCACAAGCTTGTTTTGAACTGTTTTGAAGCTCACTCTATTAGGAGCCTAGTTTGGTTAAAGACTTTACAATAAGGTTCTGTTAGGAATTGATCCTATTAAAGATCACTCGATTAAGGGATGGCTATATACATTGTTAAAGGTTGAAACCCTGTTAAAGGTTACCTCACTAGAGAATTTGAAGAACTTAATGATCTTGAGTCACCCGGTTAAAGGATTTACAATAATCATGTTAAAGCTACCCGATAAAGGGATTTTCCAACTGTTGAAATGGTTAGAAGACAATAGGTAAAAATTTGATCTGATAACAGCACTATATGCCAAGGCAGATCCTTTTCAATTCCTCTCTTCTACAATCACACTCTACAGTTTTCCTCTTACAAGTTTGGTAAGTATCTCATCACTCGGATACACACACAAAAACAAACATCATCGACCTTATAGACAACACTTAGATCAATCGCAAAAACCCTAAACCATAAGCATTTAGGTTTACAATACAAGCGGTCCAATCTTGATCATCCAAACACTTTACATAGAGAAATACAATTTCAAATATATCACAAGATAATCTACATCATCCATTCTTTGCCACACATGGGAATCAGTAACCCATCACGCCTTCTTCTCATATCGCTAAGAAGAATGTACATTCCTGAGGTAGACATTTAATGCAGTCGATCTTCACATGCAAGATCCTCAAGAAAATCCTTCATGCGCATAAAACTGACGTGGCACCTTGATCTCATTCTCATCTCTTATATAACTCATCACAGTATGTCTTCGGTTGCATCGCACAAGCTGGATTTGCCAAACCAGAAAC
Source organism: Cryptomeria japonica (assembly GCF_030272615.1). Taxonomy (NCBI): domain Eukaryota; kingdom Viridiplantae; phylum Streptophyta; class Pinopsida; order Cupressales; family Cupressaceae; genus Cryptomeria; species Cryptomeria japonica. The sequence goes on along the minus strand of NC_081405.1, from coordinate 193,782,044 downwards.
CCTAGAGCTGAGACTACCAACCGATAGTCACGCTTAGTGAAACCCTGACATCAGTTCACATCATCTCTTCATACCTCTTCATATCGGTTCACCAACTTGTTTTAATCTACATACTAGTTTAATTTCACTTATTGACATTAATGACAACATACATTATCATCATATCAACATGTTGGTTCATCATATGCCAACAATATCCAACAATCTTCCCTTTTGGCATTGATGACAATACTCAGTGTAGCATTGTAACTATAAACATCATAGACCAGTGTATCTAGATTATCAGATATCTTCTCCCCATTCATCATATATTTTCTCCCCCATTGACAACAATGCCAAAGTGGAGGTACAAACTTCCATTCTCTATTATACTGCTCCCCCTATGGAGTAGCATCCTTCAACACATCAATCCTAAAATATTTGACACTGTAGTTCCTAATTGATGTGGAGCACATAACTTTAGTTGACTTCATGAAGGGTTAGAACCCCTAATTCACTTCTCAAATAGGTAAATGTAGTCTTTGGTAAGGGCTTAGTGAATATGTCCACTAGCTACTCCTTGCTGGAAACATGTTGAAGTACAACTTCCTTCTTCTAAAATTTCTCTCTTAAGAAGTGATATTTAAGCTCAATGTGCTTAGTTCTAGCATGCAATACCAGATTCTTGGAAATATTTATTGCACTTGTGTTGTCACAAAATATATTTATGGGTTCAGATATAGGTACTTTGAAACCTTCCAATACATGTTTCATCCAGATTGCTTGAGTGGAGTTCATAAATGCTACCACATATTTTGCTTTAGTTGTAGACTAGGAAGTATAGCTCTGCTTCTTACTCATCCATGATACTAATCTTCCACCAAGAAAGAATTCTCCAGTGGTTGTGGTCTTCCAGTCATCCAAATTACCTGCCCAATCAACATCGGTATATACTTTGAGATTGAAGTCACCATTATATGGATACCACAATCCATAGTCAATTGTTCCTTTTAGATATCTAAGGATTCTCTTGACTACTACCAAGTGGGATTCTCTAGGACATTTCTGAAACCGAGCTACTATGCCCACTGCATAAGCAATATCTGGTCTGTTGTGCACCACATAGTGTAGCTTACCGATCATTAACCGATACTCCTTTTCATTTACCAATGTTGAATCATCTTCCTTAGTCAATTTATAGCTAGTCACCATCGATGTACCAACTGGTTTGCTTTCCTCCATGCCAAAGGTCTTCAATACCTCTTTGACATACGTGGATTGCATAATAAAAATACCCTCTTTCATTTGTTGAATCTATAAACCAATGAAGAACTTTATCTCTCCAATCAAAGACATCTCAAACTCTTTCTTCATTATATCTGCAAATGCATGGCTCATTTCATCATCTCCTCCAAAGATCATGTCATCTACAAATACTTCACAGATCAGAATCTGGTCACCTCTTCTGATTTCAAGTAGATGTTTCTATCTTCACTTGTTCTCTGAAATCCAATCTTCACAAGATGAGAGTGTAACCTTTCATACCATGCCCTAGGTGATTATTTCAATCCATATAGGTCTTTGTGTAATCTACACACCATGTTACTATCTTCTGATAGGGAAAACCCTTCTGGTTTCTCTATATATACTTCCTCTTCAAGGCTTCCAATCAAGAATGCAGACTTCACGTCCATCTAATATACTTTAAATCCCTTAAATGCTACAAATTCAAATAACATTCAAACAACTTCTAGTCTAGCCACAAGAGCAAAGGTTTCTCCATAGTCTTCTTCCTCCTCTTGAGTGTATCCCTTGCATACAAGCCTAGCCTTGTTCCTTATAACTATACCTTCTTCATTTAGCTTATTCCTAAAGACCCATTTGGTACCTATGAGATTTTTGTGTTCTGGTCTAGGTACCAAAGACTATGTTACATTCTTTTCTATCTAGTCTAGCTTCTCTTCCATTGCTTTAATCTAGTCTTCATCTATAAGTGC